>NC_080033.1:43054320-43388382 GCF_030020395.1 Manis pentadactyla
TACAGATGTTAAATGGCCCTCCCCCAAGGTTCCAGTCCTTTCTACAATCCATCTTCAACCTATATTTCCTTTTAGATTCTGCTTAGCTGTTTTTCATCATAGAAATATTTCTCTTTAGGAAATATTATTTTCCTTTTGAAACAGACTGTGTTCTTAAAATTGATGATTTTAGGTGGAAACTCAAGATCAAGTGATTTGGTGAACCAAATAAGTTTTGATACTCAAATGTTATCTGAAGAGCTAACATATATATTTTGTACCTGTGGTTTTACTTATTTAAAAAATTCCTTAAAAGAGTAATTTATGAGTTCAAGGAATGCTGTAGCTAATTTTGTGGAGTATTTGGGAAAGTATGAGCTATAGAGAAAGGTGCTGTCTTAGGGAGAACATTTAAAAAGTGCTAGAAAATGTAGTGTTAACAGCTTGATGCAAGAGGTGAACTCTACCAGGAAATAAGTGATTTCTTAGAAAGGTTCTCATAACAGAATGAAGAAGTGAAGAGAGCTCTAACTAGTCAACTTGCATAAAACCCAAATTCAGTGTCTTTACATGATTTAGAAAAGGAAAAGATAAATAAATGGACAAAAGACATGAACAGGCATTCACAAAAGAGCTGCTACAAATGACAGTTAACATATGAAAAGTTACTTAACCTGATTAACCAAAGAAATGCAAATTAGAGTGAACTTGTTTTTTCATTTATCAACTTGCCAAAGATTTAAAAGTTTGATAATAACTGGTATGTGAGTACATGAAGAAATGGGTATTGTTTATTGATGGGCATGAAATGGATACCGTTTTCCTGGAGGGCAATTTCACAATATGAATCAAGAATCTTAAGAGACCTTTTGACCTAGTGAATCTCCTGCTAAAAATTTTTATCATAAAGAAATCATTGGTGCATCTTGTCCACTGGTGTGGTAAGTTCACACAGTTTGTGTGTGCTTTCTGCTCCAAACATATATCAATGACAGATAACACTTTAAAGAATAAAAGATAAGAAAATAGTCATAGCTGGGCTTATATACAAGGTATTGTGTGGAACAAAAAGAGAATTAAATGTAAAGGGATTAGCTGCATTGAAGCCATGGTCCTGCAAGGGCTTCTGGTGTGGAAACAAAAAGTAGCAGCATAAGTTTAGGTCCAGTGGGTTAATGGGACTAAAAGTTTACCACTTGAGATGAGACCAGAACTAGGCTTACAGCGTCAAGCCAGGCGTGGAAGTGAACTTGTGTTTTTCATAAAAGGAGACTGAAAAAAGATGAGCATGTTGGGGAAAATAGCTTCTATGAACTATGAGTTTTGCTGAGCAGAAGATTGGTAAAGCTTCAAAAACAGAAACTGAATTAGTCTGATTGTGGAGTAGTAGGGGAGGGAATGTGGTACTCCAGATTCTGTAAGGTTTGGTCTTGGACTGGTGGTGTAGAGATCCTAGTGGAGGTCATTGCTGAACCACCTTGGAAGGAAAGGCGAGCACAGATGGGGAAAGAGAAGAGGGGGACAAAAGCAAAGATAAAGCCATCCACTAAGAATTAGCTTTCAAAACAAAATAATAAATTTTTGAAGAAAATAAATCTAATAAAGGTAGCTAACAAAATCAACAGTAAGAACAAAAGTTCATCCCAGATGAGATTAATTTTATAGAAAAGTCAAAGACTAAAATAAGCATGCTCAGGATAATCAAAGGGATAAGGAAGTAAGGGCATCAAAAAATGCCCCCCAAATATGCAAAAATGGACCAGGAACAGGTGTTGTGGGTAAAATTGCAGTATTTCCAGAATCTCTTGCCTGGCCTTAGTGCATCTCCATATTAGTAGGTGTTTCCAGGGGTGGAGAGAAGTAGTCCATCCCCGTATCAATAGGTGATTACAAGGGTGGGGGGAACGAGGGTATATCTGGACTAGAGAGGTTTGAAGGGGTCCTTTTTAACAGCTGAGTCGCGAGAGAGACAGGCGAGCAGAAGTGGACGACTGCTTGCAAGTAATAAACAGGTTTTTCCCACTTTATTTCTCCCTTTGATTTCAGCTTCACAGGTAATTTGCCCTGGGCTGGGAACTTACTTGCCCCCCAGATATAGGTGGACATTAGAAAGAGCCATTTACAAATTGTGGAAATGAAAAGTATAGTCATAGAAATAATAAACTCAGCAGATTGGGCAAACTTTAGACTTTATCCAATTAAAAAGAGAATTAGTGAATTGGAGGAGAGTAATGAGGAATTCATCCAGAATATAGCATAAAGAGACAAGGAATTTAAATAAAAGAGAGAACAGTTAAGAGACTGAGAGGATAGATTAGGGTTCCAACATATGTCTAATAGGAGTTCCAGAAAAAGAAAATGAAGGTCATGATGGAGAAGCAAAATTTGAAGAGCCAAGAGTTGATAATTTTCCTTACTTAAAGAAAGACATAGTCCTCAGATACTTTGAGCAGTACCATTGTGTTGAAACTAGAATATAAGGGATACAGAGAAAATAATCCTTAAGAGGAATCTTTGCACCTACACCATGCAGATTATGTACAAAAGAAAAATTACTAGCCATAGAACATTCAAGAAAACGGGAATAAATTCTTCAAAGTGCTAAGGGACAATCATAGTTAACTTCAAATTTTAAAACCCAGGTAGCCTTTGATTCACAACTGAGGAAAAAATTTAGATCTTTTCAGTCACAAAAAAGACCAGGAGAGTTACCATCCATGGACTCTCCCTAGGAAAACTGTTAAATGTTGCAATTTAGGTAGAAAAGTGAACACAGAGGGAAGGAAGGTTTTTAATACAAGAAACAAGTATGAATATAGAAATTGATAAAATATATTGGAAAATTCACCGAATCATTGGTTTAAGAGACTAATTTTTTGTTTTGAAATAAGTATAAAACTAGAACTCTAGATAACAATAACTAATGAGAATCTGAGAAAGGAGGAAGTAAACCACGTGTGGATTAGCCCAATATTAGGGACTCAGAAGAAGACACACTACTGGTATTACTGATTTCTAACAATAGTAAGAAAATACACATTTAAGAACTAATTTAGATGAAATACACAACTAGAAATACATGCATTACTTACAATGCTGCAAGAAACAATAGAAAGTCTTATGAAAGCAATGAAAGAAACTGCATAATAATCAAAAAGTCTGTGTCCCAGATGATAACAGAATCCAGTTTTGTAGGCAAGATAAACCACATATAGGTAATCCTTACCCCCTTGCCTCTTATTAAAAACAGTTTTACTGAGGTATGATTGACATGGAGTAATCTATATTGTACAACTTAATAAGTTTTGACACGGGTAGATTTATTAAACTACCACCAAAACAAGATACTGCATATATTCATTGCACTTTGTACTATTTTTGTGCCTCTTAGTAATACTTTCCTTCCCTTCCCTCCAACCTTGGCCCCAGGCAACCACTAATCTGCTTTTATGTCACTATGGATTATATTTGCATTTTCTGGAATTTTGCATAAATGGAATCATACTGTACATTCTCTGTTTTGGCCTGGCTACCTTCACTCAGCATAGTGATTGTGAGATTCATCCATGTTGTATCAATAAGTCATTCCTTTTTTTTGCTGAGTAGTGAATTTTTGTACTATATACTACAGTTTATTTTTATTTTTCTCAATATACTACAGTTTCTTTATTCACTTGATAGATATTTGGGTTATTTCCTATTTTTGGGAATTACAAATCTGTTATGAACATTTACACATTTTTATATGGACGTGTGTTATCATGTATCTTACCTTTTTAAGAAATTGGAAGATTGTCTTCCAAAGTGGACCATTTTATTTTCATGAGAGCAGTGCATTAGAGTTCTAGCTTTGAGAATTTTAAGAATAGAAGTTCTAGAATTTGATGAAGTTTAATTTGTCATTTTTTTTTCTTTTATGGATTGTGCATTTGGTTTTATATCTAAGAAAACTCTGCCTTGCCTAACCTAAAGGCTCAAGGAATTTCTTATGTTTTCTTCTGTAGTGTAACAGTTTAGGTTTTACATTATATAGTTAGGTTTTATATTGATACATTTATTCATTTAGAGTTAATTTTTATATGTGGTACAAGGTGTGTGAGTGTGTGTGTGTGTTTTTTAATGATATCCAATTCTTCAAGTGCAGTTTGTTGAAAAGATTTTCTTTCTCTGTTGAATTAACTTGAAATTTTTGCCAAAAATCAGTTGACCACAAATAGGTGGGCCTATTTGTGGATCCTGTTTTGTTCCATTTGTCTATTTTATGCCAGTACTCCACCGTGAGATTTCTGTAGTTTTGTAAGAAATCTTGAAGTTAGAAGGAAGTCCTTCAACTTTATTCTTCCTTTGCAAAGTTATTTGCCATTTAGGTCTTTGTGTTTCCATATGGATTTTACAAGTAGTGTGTCACTTTTTACAAAAAAGCCTGCAGGGATCTTGGTCTACAATTGCATCAATTTGGGGACAAGTTCACATTGTTATTAAGTCTTCTGATTCATGAACATAGTATATCTCTCTTTTATTTAGAACTTATTTAATATCTTCCAGCAATGTTCTTTTTTTAATTATTATTATTAAGTCTGGAAAACCTTTTGTCAGATTTACCCCTAAGTACTTTTTATTTTTTGATGTTATTGTAAGTGTTGTTCTTAAAAATTTCAATCTTAGATAGTTGGTAGCTAGTATATAGAAATACAACTCATTTTTATATTGATCTTACAGCCTTATTGTTGTATCTTGTAGGTTGTATCCTGCAGCCTTGATGAACTTATTAGTTCTAGTAGCTTTTTAAGAGATCCTTTAGGATTTTTTTTGTACAGGTGCCTGTTATATGTATGTAAAGACAGTTTTGTCTTTTCAGTATTTTTTCCTAGTCTGATGCCTTTCATTTCTTTCTTTCTTCCCTCTTTCCTTTCTCTTTCTCTTTCTCATTCTCTCTCCCTCCCTCCCTCTGTCCTTTCCTTCCTTCCTTCCTTCCTTCCTTCCTTCCTTCCTTCCTTCCTTCCTTCCCTCCCTCCCTCCCTCCCTCCCTCCCTCCCTCCTTCCCTTCCTTCCTTCCTCCCTTCCTTCCTTCCTTCCTTCCTTCCTTCCTTCCTTCCTTCCTTCCTTCCTTCCTTCCTTCCTTCCTTCCGTCCTTCTGTCCTTCCTTCCTTCCACGTATGTATGTATTCATTTGTTTGTTTAGCTAGTTAGCTAGCTAGCCAGCCATACTGCCCTGCTAGAACCTTCAGTACAACCTTGAATGAGGGTGACAGCAGACATCCTTGCCTTTTCCTGATCATACAGTGAAATCAGTTAGTCTTTCATCACTAGGTATGATGTTGCTATGGTTTTCATAGATTTTTTTTTATCAGATTGAGGAAGTTCCCAAGTTTGCTAAGCATGTTTAGCAGGATTGATGTTGGGTATTTATTGTCTAGTGTTCTTACTGTGTCAATTTGGATGAGCATATGGTTTTTCTTTCTTAGGCTGATAATATATATGAATTATGTCAATTTTTGAATGTTAAACTATCCTGCACTTTGAGGGTAATACTTTGTCATGATATGTTCTCCTTTTTATTTGTTGTTGGGTTCAATTTGCTATTTTGTTAATAATTTCTGTATTCATATTCCTGAGGGATATTGGTCTGTAATTTTATTGTAATGTGCTTATTTTTGGGGTTGAATTGCATTAATTTTCTGGATGAGAGTGTATAGAATGATATTATTTCCTTTATGAAATGTAGAAATTACACAGTGAAGGTTCTGGGCTTGGAGTTTCCTTTGTGGGAAGTTTTTAAAATACAATTTCAATTTCATTATTAGATACAGGGCTATTCAGGCTATCCTCTTCTTGGTGATTCTTGGTGATTTCTGTCTTTCAAGGAATTTTTTTGTTTTTCCAAGTTCTAGAATTTATTGGTATAAAGTTCAAAATCTTCCCTTATTATCCTTTTAATTGGATTTTGAGACTTCAGGAGTTTTTTCCTTATTAGTCTGGCTAGAGATTTAAAATTTTCTTCCCTCAAAAAACTAGCTTCTGGCTTCATTGATTTTCTTTGTTTTCCTGTTTTCTGTTTCTTTAATTTCTGCTCTAATCTTTTATAATTTTCTTCCTCTGCTTACTTTGGGTTTCATTTGCTCCTGTTTTTCCATTTTCTCCAGGTGGAAGCTGAGGTCATTGATTTGAAACCATTTTTCTTTTTTTAATATAGGCATTTGGTGTTATAAATTTCCCTTTAAATACTGCTGTAGCTGTATTCTAGAAATTTTGAAGGTATTGTTTTAATTTTTACCCAGTTTAAAGAACTTTCCCATTTCTTGTTTGATTTCTTCTTTGACCCATGACTGTTTAGAAGTGGGCTATTTAGTTTCCAAACATTTGGGGGTTTCTAGATATAGTTATTTTATTGATATTTATTTAGTTTCCATTTTGTCAGAAAACACGCCCCACCCTCACCAGCTTCATTGAGATGATTTAAAACATTGTGGAAGTTTAAGGTGTAAAAAAATTGTGAAAAAAAGTGATAATTTGATACATGTATATATTACAAAATGTTTACCACAGTAGGGTTAGTTAACATCTCCATCATGTCACATAATTGTTTTTTTTTGTTGCTGTGGTCAGAAAATTTAAGATTTCCCTTAGCAATATACAGTATTGTTAACTATAATCACCATGTTGTACATAGATCCCTAAACTTATTCATCTTATAAATAGAAGTTTGTACCCTCTGACCAACATCTCCCCATTTTCCCCACCTCTTCCTCTGGCAACCACAATTCTACTTTCTGATTCTATAGTTCTTCTTTTTTAGATTTCAAACATAAGTGAGATCATACAGTATTTGTCTTGCTTTGACTGACTTATCTCACTTAGCATAATGCCCTCAAGGTCTATCCATCTTACATAGCTGAATAATATTCCATTATCAATCACATATTCCTTACCTGTTCATCCATAAATGTACACTTAGGTCATTTCTGTGTTTTGGTTATTGTGAATAATGCTACAGTGAACACGAGAATGTAGGTATCTCTTTGAGATCCTGATTTAAGATCTCTTTGAGATACCTAGAACTGGGCCTGTTGGATCATATGGTAGTTCTATTTTTAATTTTTTGAGGAACTTCCATACTATTTTCCATAGTGTCTATACCAATTTGCATTCCTACCAACAGTGCACAAGGGTTCCCTTTTCTCCACAGCCTTGCTAGCACATGCTATTTCTTGTCTTTTTGGTGATAGCCATTCTGATATGTTAGGTATACAATCTTATATTGGTTTCAAATGAAGTGATTCTACCGTTACCCACATTATCAAATCCTCACCTCCTCTAGTGTGGTTACTATCAATGTAGAAAGATGTTACAAAATCATTAACTATATTCTCCATGCTGTACTCATGTCCCTGTGACCAGCTTATATTGTGATTATGAATTATTGTGTTCCTTTATCTTCCTTACCTTCCTCACCTCACCTATCCCAACCCCTTCCCCTTAGTAACCACTAGTCTCTTCTCAGTGTCTTTGAGTCTACTGCTGTTTTGTTCCTTCTGTTTTGTTTTGGTTTTGTATTACACAAATAAGTAAAATTGTATGGTATTTATCTTTCTCTGCTTGGCTTATTTCACTGAGCCTAATACTGTCTAGGTCCATCCATGTTGTTGCAAATGTCAGAATTTCTTTATATTTTTATGGCTGAATAATATTCCATTGTGTGTATGTATCACATCTTCTTTAACCATTTGTCTATTGATGGACACTTAGGTTGCTAGCATGCTTGGCTATTGCAAATAGTGAAGCAATAAACATAGGGGTGCATGTATCTTTTTAAATCAGAGATTTTGTTTTCTTTGGGTGAATTCCTAGAAGTGGGATTACTGGATCAAATAGTATTTCTATTTTTAGTTTTCAGAGGGACCTCCGTACTGCTTTCCACAGCGATTGCACGAATTGACATTCCCACCAACAGTGTAGGAGGGTTCCCCTTTCTTTGCATCCTCGCCAACATTTGTTATTTCTTGTCTTTTGGATGTTGGTCATTTTAACTGGTATGACGTGATATCTCATATGGTTTTAATTCACATTTCCTTTATGATTATAGATGTGGAACATCTTTTCTTGTGCCTGTTGGCCATTTTTATTTCTTCTTTGGAGAAATGTCTGTTCAGGTTCTCCACCCATTTTTTAATCAGGTTATTTGTTTATTGGGTGTTGAGGAGTACGAGTTCTTTATGTATTTTAGATGTTAACCCCTTATTGGATAAATCATTTACAAATATATTTTCCCATACTGTAGGATGCCTGTTTGTTCTGCTGATGGTGTCCTTTGTTGTACAGAAGCTTTTTAGTTTGATAGTCCCACTTGTTCATTTTTAATTTTGTTTCCCTTGCCCAGGGAAATGTGTTCAGGGAAAAATTGCTTATGCTTATGTTCACGAGATTTTTGCCAATGTTTTCTTCTAAGAGTTTTATCGTTTCATGACTTACATTCAGGTTTTTGATCCATTTCAAGTTTGTATTTCATGTACGAAATTAGACAATAATCCATTTTCATTCTCTTACATGTAGCTGTCCAGTTTTGCCAACACCAGTTGAAGAGGCTTTCTTTTCCCCATTGTATATTCATTGCTCCTTTATCATGTATTAATTGATCATGTATGTGTAGGTTTATATCTGGGCTCTTTATTCTGTTCCATTGATCTATGGGTCTGTTCTTTGCTGGTAACAAATTGTTTTGAGTACTGTAGTTTTGTAGTAGAGCTTGAAGTCAGGGAGTGTTGAGCACCTTATGTACCTTTTGGCCATTTGTATGTCTTCTTTGGAAAAAATGTCCATTCAGGTCCTTTGTCCTTTATAAAATCAAATTTTTTTGATATTGAGTTATATGAGTTCCTTATATATTTTTGATAATAGCCCCCTATCAGGTTGATGGTTTACAAATACTTTCTCCTATTCTATAGCTTGACTTTTCATTTTGTTCATTGTTTCTTTTGCTGTGCAGAAGCTTGTTACTTTGATCAAGTCCCGCTTTTTTACTTTTGTTGCTTATGTTTTTGTCGTGTCCAAAAAATTGTTGCCAAGACCAATGTCAAGTGGCTTTTCCCTTATTTATTCTTCCAGGAGTTTTGTGATTTCAAGTTTAATGTAAGTCTTTAACTCATTTTGAATTAATTTTTGTGACTAGTGTAAGACAGGGATCTGATTGTATTCTACTGCATGTGATTATCCAGTTTTTCCAAACAGCATTAACTGAATTGACTATCCTTTCCCCATTGAGTATTCTTGGCTACTTTGTCAAATTTTAGTTGACTATGTATGGGCGGGATTATTTTTGGGCTCTTGGTTCTGCTCCAATATGTCTATGTGTCTATTTCTATGCCAGCAACAGTGTTTTTATTACTGTAACTTTGTAGTACAGTTTGAAATCAGGAAGTGTGTTGCTCCCAGCTTTGTTCTTCTTTGTTAGGATTACGTTGGCTATTCAGGGTCTTTGGTGGTTCTGTGCAATTTTTAGAATTGTTTTAATCTACTTTTGTGAAAAATGCCATTGGAATTTTGATAGGAATTGCATTGAATCTATAGATGGCTTTGGGTAGTATGGACATTTTGGTAGTATTAATTCTTCTGATCTGTGAACACACAATACCTTTCCATTTACTTCTTCAATTTCTTTCATCAAAGTCTTATAATTTTCAGTGTTCAGATCTTTCATCTCCTTAAATTTATTCCTAAGTATTTTATTATTTTATTGTTTATGAGACTCTTGTAAATGAAGTTTTTTTTTTCCAAATACTTCACTGTTAGTGTAGAGAATTGCAACAGATTTCTGTGTTGATATTGTATCCTGCAACTTTATAGTATTTAGGATCTTTCTGTAAGACCATGTCATCTGCAAAGACAACTTCACATTTCCTTCCCAGTTTGTATGTCTATTATTATTTTTTCTTGTTTAATTGCTCTGGCCAGGACTTTTAAGTATTATGCTCAATAGAAATGGTGAGATTGGTCACCCTTGTCTTGTTCTTGATCTTCAAAGAAAAGTTTTAACACTTGCACCATTCAGTTTGATATTATTTGTGGGCTTGTCCTATATGGTCTTTAATATGTTGAAGTATATTCCTTCTTTATCCATTTTTTTGAAGAGTTTTTTTTGTCATACAAGGATATTGTGTTTTGTCAAATGCTTTTCAGCATCTGTTGAGATGATCATATGACTTTTATCTTGCATTTTATTAATGTGGTAGATTACATTTATTGATACGCATATGCTGAAACATCCTTGCATCCCAGGAATAATCCCACTTGATTGTGGTATATGGCCCTTTTAACATGCTGTTGAATTTAGTTTGCTATTTTTTCTTTTTGAGAATTTTTGCATCTGTATTCATCAGGAATATTGGGTTGTAGTTTTTCTTTTTTCTTCTACTATCCTTATCGGGCTCTGGTATTAGGGTAATGCTGACCTCATAAAATGAGTTTGGAAATTTTTCTTCCTCTTTAAATTATTTGGAAAAGTTTGAGAAGGATTGTTATTAATTCTCTAGATGTTTGGTAGAATTAACCAGCAAAACTGTTTAGTCCTGAGCTTTTCTTTGTTGGGAGACTTGATTACTCATTCAATATCCTTACTTGTTATTGGTCTGTTCACATTTTCTGTTTCTTCAGATTGAGTCTTGGTAGGTGAAAGTTTTAGGAATTTATCCATTTCTTCCAGGTTATTCAATTTGTTGACATGTAATTGCTCATAGTAGTCTCTTCTGATCCTTTGTATTTGTGGAAGCAGTTGTAATGTCTCTTCTTTCATTTTACTTATTTGAGTGTTCTCTCTTTTTATCTTTTGCTCATTTTTTTCCATTCATGAGACTTTCCTCTCATTACCTTATGGGGGTTTCCTTGTAGATGACAAGCTTCTCTTGCTGCTTTTAAGATTATCTTCATTTGTCTTTGATGTTTGATGGTTTTACTATAATGTCTTGGGTTAGGTCTTTTTTGAGTTAAATATTTGGGGACCTATGAGTGTCAAGAATTTGGATGGCTAAATACCCAGGTTTGGGAAGTTCTTAGCCATTCTTCTTTTTTTTAATTGAAGTATTGTTGATATACAATCATATATTCATTTCAGATATACAGCACAGTGGTTCAGTAGTTACCCATATTATTAAATCCTCACCTCCCACTAGTGTGGTTACTATCTGTCAGCATAGAAAGATAAACCATTATTTCTTTAAATGTTCTTTCTGCCTCCTTCTCTCTCTTCTCTTCCTTGGACCCCAATAATTTGCAGATTGCTTTTCTTGATCATATCTTATAGTTTATGTAGGCTTTCTTTACTCTTTTTCCCTTTTTTCTTTATTTTACTCTGACTGGATAATTTTAAAGGGCCTGTTTTAAAAATTTTTTATTAAGGTATCATTGAAATACACTCTTAAGAAGTTTTCACAAGAAAAACAATGTAGTTATTACATTCTTGTTTTCTTTTTCACAGATTCTTTCTTCTGCTTGATCCATTCTGCTGTTGATACTCTGTTGCATTTTTAAAAATTCAATTAATTATGTTCTCTAGCTCCATAATTTGTTTGGTTCCTTGTCATTTCTGTCTCTTGGTTTAACTTCTCATTTTTGTTTGTGTATTGTTTTCCAATTTCATTGAATTGCCTTTCTCTTGATTTTGTAGATTGTTGAGCTTCCTTACAACAGCTACTCTGAATTCTTTATCTAGTGAATTGCAGATCTCTTTGTCTTTGGAATCAGTTACTGGAAAATTATTGTGATTCTTTGATAATGTCATGTTTCCTTGATTTTTCATATTTTTCCTTAAGTTTCCTTAAAGTCTTGCATTGCTGTCTTTGCATTTGAAGTAGCTCTTACCTCCTAGTATTTACTGATTGACTTCCAGAAATACCTTCTGTCAGCTCTGCTAGGGATTCTGAGGCTTTCTTAAACTTTGTGTGGATACCCCTGCTCCACACTTTTTGCTCCCTCTTGTGGCAGAATTCTTAAGCCTGTATGCCTTCTCTCAGTACTACAAAGCACCAGACTAAGTTCTGACAACCTCACTTTTGCTTTCCCAAGGGCAGTGCTAAATGCTCAGGTTTATGGTCTCTCCCTGGTCCACATATTTGGTATGGCTTTCTGTGCATGCTCACTAGCTATCTGTAAAATCTTGCTCTCACCACCATCGGGAACATGCACAGGGATCTTGCCACAGAATGAGGATGTGTTTAGGTGCAGTCTATGGAGTACTAGGGGTGCCCATGGGCCAGTTGGAGGAATGAGCATGTAGGGATACCGCAGAGTTTCATGGGAGGGCCTCTTGATTGAGTCCGTGATAAGGTTAATAGGATCTGTGTCTAGTTAATACCTTTGTTTCAAGCCCTGGCTATTGTTCTTCCAGCTGCTCACTGCCCCCAAGCCATGCAGCTCATGACTTAGTACTCTCAGTGGGATGAGAGCAAGAAATGGGCCTCTGTGGCAGGATCCCATTGCTTGGGGAAGCTGGCTGTTCTCTCACATGGTTTCACTTTTTTCCATGGGAGAAATCATGGGTTAAGAAGGGTTCTCTTGGCACTGGCTGAGCCCCCAGTGAGAGGAATAATGTGGATAAAATCAAACTGTTCCTCTCTTACCTCCCCACTACATCTAGTCTCAGATATTTTGCTCAAATGGTGTGCTGGAACTTCTGTGATGGACTCCTAGACTTCCACAAAGGTTTTTTTGTCTGTGGGTGATTGTCTAAAATCACTGTTTTCTAAGGCCTCATGGACCTTGACTGAGAGGGACTGGAGTCCATTCATGGGCCACTTCAGGGTGCACAGCAGGGACTGAGGTCTGTATGCCTGTCAGCTCATACATGTGTGGGCAAAACTCCTCTCGGGTCCCTTGGCATATGGTGCTGGATCCCACAGCTTCCACAGAGGCACTTGTGTCTGTTGATAGATGCCAAATTGTTTTGGTTGAGGGAGACATACAATTAAGTGGTGTTCTATTCAGCCATATTTCTGACATCATTCTTCCTCAGAGAACATATTTTTTAATGATTTGAAACTTTTTGAATATATTAATATCCAGATGTGGTCTATCTTAGTAAATATTGAGTGTGCATTTGGAACAAATTTGTACTTTGCTACTGTTTAGTTAAGTGTTATATAAATGTCAGGTCAAGGTGGTTTATAGCGTTGAAGTGTTCTGTATTCTTACTGAGAGTTCTGTCTACTTCTATCAATTATTGAGAGGAATGTTAAAATCTTCAGCTGTAATTGTGGAATATAGTCTGCTGTTCTGTCAGTTTTTGCTGCATGTATTTTGTTGATCGGTTATTAGTTGCATAGATGTTTAGGATTGCTGCATTCTCTTGATGAATTGACTTCTTTATCATTATGAAATGACTCTCTCTTTACCTCTTAAAATATTCTTTGCTCTGAAACCCATTTTGTCTGGTATCAGTATAGCTACTTCAGCTTTCTTTTGATTGGTATTACTGTGGCTAATACTTTTCCATTCTTTTACTTTTTAAAATCTTTTTTTATTATAAAATATGCATAACATAAAACTATTAACCATTTTTAAGTGTACATTTTGTGGCATTAGGTACATTCACCCTGTTTTGTCTTTATACTTATAACCCTTTTGTTTCTTTATGTTTAAAATCAATTTCTTGTAGGAAACATATAGTTGGACATTGATTTAAAAAAAGAATTTAACCTGACGTTCTCTTCCATTTCATTGGGTTGTTTAGACTTTTTACATTAATGTCTTTGTTTTCATGATTGGATTTAATCCTGTCACTTTACTATCTCCCCTTTGTTCTCTTTTTTTCTCTTTCTCCCTTTTTGAATTGATTTTTCATAGTTCCATTTCATTTCCCTTGGTTATTACCTATAATTCTTTGTTGTTATTTTATAGTTGTTTTTGGGTTTCTAATATCCATCTTTATCTTAATAGAGTCTTTCTTGAAGTAGTACTATTGTACTTCACGTAAAGCATAAGAATCTTAGAACAATAAATTTCCATTTCTCTTTGGCCATTGTGCTATTGTTGTTACACATTTCACTTCTACATAGATTATAAATCCCACAATGTACTATTAATTTTGCTTTAAATAGTTATCTTTTTAAAAGGTTTACATAGTGAAGAATAAAGTCTTTTATATTTCCAGTGTACTTACTATTTCTGATGCTCTTCATTCCTTTTTGAAGACTCAGATTTCTATCTAGTGTCATTTTCTTTCTGCCTGATGATCTTCCTCTCATTTCTTACATTGAAGCTCTGGTGATGTTGAATTATTTCTGCTTTTCTAATTTGAAAAAATATTTATTTTGCCTTTGTCTTTGATAGCTATTTGGCTTGGTTAATTTAAAATCCTACTTTGGCAAATTTTCTTTTTCTCAGTTCTTTGAAAATGTTTCTTCATTGTCTTCTGGCTAACATTCTCTGAATGAGATATTTTATGTTGTAATTTCTCCCTATATATGTATTATTTCTTTTTCTCTGCTTTAAAGATTTTCTCTTTTTCACTGATTTTAAGTAATTTGGTTTTATGGTGTCCTAGTGTTATTTCCTCATATTTTTGTGTGTTGGTTTCTCGGAACATCTTGAATCTGTGGATTTATGGTTTTCATCAAATTTGGAAAATTTTTTGCCAATAGTTTTTCTTTTCCCCATCGTCCTATTCTTTGCTGACTCTAATTAATTACATGTTTAAACTGCTTGAAGTCATTCCACAGCTCACTGGTACTCTTTTAATTTTTTTTTTTTTTTTTACCTGTGTTTCCTTTTGGATAACTTCCATTGCTATGTCTTCATGTTCACTATGCTTTTCTCCTGTGATACTAATCCAATTTGAATCCTATCAAATATTTTTCATTTCAGACATTGTGGTTTTCCCATCTAGATGCTTGATGTAATTTTGTTCATTTCTTCTGTTTCTCTACTTACCATGTTATCTTTCCTCAACTTTTTAGAGCTAATGAACTACAGTTATAACACTGTTTTAAATATACTTGTCTATTAATTCTGTTATGTGTGACATGTGGGATGAGTATCATTGATTGCTTTTTCTATTCATTTCAGTCATTTTACCTTAACTTATAGTCTTGTCTTGCTTTCCATTTTTATAGTTTTTGATTGGAAACAGTTTGATCCTTTCAGTCTTGCTTTTAGACTTTGTTAGGAAGTAATAGAGAAGCAGTCTAGGACTGATTTTATACCACTACTGAAGCAAAATCCTCCTGAGAATCCCTCCTGATATTTTTTGGATTATCAGGTTTTCTACTTGGCTGCTATAGCATAAGCTCAGATATGAGAGAGTGAACAAGAAGTGATAAATAAGTTAAAAAATATCTTGAAAGCATTGTAGAGCTACCAATGCAGCCAGGACTTGAGGGTCTGAAACTAGTTGTTATAAGTATTGGTTTTAAATGTAAAGAACAACATTTATTTAATTAAAAAATAAAAAATTCTGTGTTTATATATTCTTTTTAAGTTAAAATTGAGCATTTCTGCAGTTTTCTCTTGAAAGATAAAATTATTCTTGCCTCAGGGTTGGTGTGGTGGAGTATATTGGAAATAACCTTGTGCTTGGGAAATGAGAATGTGAGTTATGATTCTCTTATGACCAGCAGTGTAATCTCTTGCAAGTCACTTTATATCTGGATGGGCCTTTGTTTCTTCATCTGTTCTAAAATTTTACAGTAATTAAAATTTTTATCACCAGTGTAGTTAACTGAGGTATTTTGTATATATAACTTATTATGGAGAGTTTTTATGTCTCTGCTGTAGTTCACCTAAGCAAGTTAATATCTGATTTTCTCATGTAGCATTAATCTACAGCATAAGGTATGATTTGATAGGTTACACATAGATTCTTTTTTTTTTCTAAATATGGAACGCTCCACAAATTTGCATGTCATCCTTGCACAGGGGCCATGCTAATCTTCTCTGTATTGTTCCAATTTTAGTATATGTGCTGCCAAAGCGAGCACTACACATAGGTTCTTTTATATGTAATTCCTAACTAGTGCTTGTCCTTTCCCAGAAATGAGTAAATAACAGTAGCAACATGTGATTGCCAAAGGATACTAATGTATTCTATGTGCCAGGTACTGTTCTTAGAACTCTATATGTGTAACTTCATTTACACCTCACAGGGAGATAAGAAACTAATCCCAAATCATTATCTAAGCTGTAGAACTGGTATGGGAACTAACAGTTTAGTTTCTTAGCTCCTGTTCTGTTATACAGACCCCTCCCTCCATTTGAATGTCATCTGTCTAGTATCTGCATAGGACACAGTTTGTAAAATGCACTAATACATATAGTTAATTTTATTTCATTTTCAGAAAATCTCATGAAACAGTGTTTTACAGATGAGTAAACTGAGGTTTGGAGAGGTTGACTCAAGTGTGGTACCACATTTGGGAAATGGTGGAGTCTAAACTCAAATCCTGTTCTTCCCAAATTCTGTTCATTTTTTCCAAGCTCTATTTTCAGTGAGTATGCTTTCTATGTTGAAATTATTAAAATACTTTTTTCTTTTTGTTTCAAGTAAATATGGTTTATATATATGTGAAATATTTATTTATACCTCTTTTGGCTTAGCCCCTTCTTACTAATCTTTCTGGTATTAGTTCTGGTGTGTCTTCCTCAGGGGGGTTTTCTTACTCTTTCATGCCCTGCTTAAGGACCAGGTCAGTTTCCCACTTATTATTTGAAACCCTCAGAAGATAAGGTGATTATTTTTACACTGAACATTCATAGGCCTTTATTTGTGGTTGTATTTTGAAAAGACTCAGAGAACAGAATTAAATTTTTATTGAGCCTGATAAAAGAAGATTCATAGTTTACAAATTAAGTGGAAAGTGAAAAATGGATAAAGCATAAGAGTTATTAGCACCATCTGACGAGGCTGGATAAACAAACAGCAGTGGGTGGAAAATATACTTCATTTGTTAGGTAAGAGTCACTCTCACATTATGAGTTATAATCCAGTTACTCTTTTTATGTAATTCCTGTAAGATTCTCAAACCATCTGTCTATTTGCAAAGATATGCAAGTTCAGATACAGCTTAACTTTTCACAGGTTGTCAGAATCTTAAAGTTAAAATTTCTTATATCCAAATTCAAATGTTTATGGTTTTGGGTTGTAGTATGTTTTATATAAGGTTTTGTGTCTGAGCCTCTTTCACTTGCTGAAGCTGTGGAAATGGGCATAGCCCTCATGGAAGGTCTTCATATGTTTCTCCTGCCAGGTGGGAGAATCAAGGCTTTGCACTCCTTCTGGTTTCTGTGTGAGTGGCTTGACAGATTTGACACCAGTGTGACAGTAAAGAGACATGTGAGCAAAGCAGTGTGCTGCTGCAGGGCCCAGCTGTGTGGATTACCTGTAGAGCCAGTTAGCCACATCTGACAATCACTGAACACCTTCTGCCTTCACTCTGGAGTGTATTTTAATGTGTGTGTTTGCTGACTGGTTGGCATTTCACACAAATTATCTGAGCTATTTCTTTTCCGTCTTTGCTGTTGAGTGTGCGAATCTGTGATAATATGTCCCCCCAGATACTTTATTGTGCATCACAAAAGTGCACACTTTCTAAAACAAGGTAAAAAATCATCTTGTTTTCATTTTTATACTGAATTCCATGTTAAGACTTAATAGGTAATGTTTGAGTTGATAACAGATAATAAGTTAGTAATAGGTAATAGGTAATATGAATAGATAATATGTTTACACAGTTCAAAAATCAAAACAATATAAAATGGAGTATTTTGAATAGTGTTACTCCATTCTGTCCCTTTCTAGTCATTTCCTACCTCTACCCCTGAGAGATAACCACCTTTGTAGTTTGTCTCATATCCTTTATGTTTCTGTATGCAAATACAAGAGCTGTTTTGTCCCTTGCCTTTTTTATTCCAGTATATCCTGGAGAGCTCTTTGTTTCGCTGACAGTGTGCTTCCTTCTTCTTGTTTACTGTTGCATTATATTTCATTGTGTGGATTTACCATAGTTTATTTAACTGAGGGACATTTGCATTGTTTTGAATTTTTTGTATAGATGAGATATAATTCAGATACCATAAATTAACCTTTTAAAAGTATAAAATTGTGTGGTTTTTGGTATGTTTCTAAGCTTTTGTTCTACAGATGGTAATCCATTGAGTAAACTTGTCTGTACGTTCTCTGAACATGGTACAAGTATATCTGTAGAAAAACTCCGTAGCGATAGGATTTCTGGGTCAAAGGGGAAATGCATATGAGTTTGATAAGAATTGTTAATTGCCCACCATTGAAACTGTGCTATTTTGCATTCTTGAGTATGAGAGGGCTTATTGTGCCCTGAGAGACTTGATAGTTTTTTAAAGCAATCTTAATTTTTAAGAAATGTATGATGTGCATGAGCTACCAGTTTAATCTAATATTGATTCCCGATTTATCGTACCAAGGCAAATATGACCAAAAGGTCTTTTTAAGTTGACAAATATTATTATTTATAATTTGTCTCATTGGTTAATTGGTAAAATTGTAGGTTGTGAATGTTGATGTACATAGCAGGTTTCATCTGTATGGTCTTACTTTGAGTGATTACCTGACCTCTGTTTTCTCCCGTCATATAGATATAATGATACCCACAGTATTAAAATGAAATTTCCCAGTGGAGGAAGGCCATTTATACTCTGTCTGTTCTATAATAAGAACATTAGTGTGGAATTTTATCTTTCAAGGCAGCCTTTCAAGTTCTAATGTTTTGTACCTGTCTGATACACTGGACCTCAACTGAACTGAGAAGTTGTTGTTTTTATAATAATTTAGCTGGAGATTAATTATAAACGGGATTTTAGCCACTGTTGGTGCTTGTTGATCTGTGGGACAGGTCAGTTGCTGTTTAATCTGATTAAAGTGAAGTGTGTAATTCTTTATGGGAATCTGTGCATTTGTGCTCTTTCTTATACACAGATTAGCTTTATAGATCTTGAGGTAGTGTAAGGTGGAGCCATTTCAAGGTTTGGGATACTATGTGCATTTGAATTATTCAAGGCTTTTAATGATAGATTAAACATTTTTTTGGCATTTAAATACTCTGTCTATAAAAAAATCAATAAAAGATTCATTGGAAAATACAGACTTTCCTGAGCTTCAAGTGAAAAGTGAGATACAGATTTTGATTAAATTCATGATGGAGTGCATAAATATACAAGTATATGCATGGAAATACTATTAGTTTTCTATGTCTCAAATAATGGCTAATGTTGAAAACAGATAAACCACTTACCCAATGATTTATCTAAAGTAATGGTTTGTGTTAGTATTATAGGTCCTTCATAAAGGAAAACTGTTCATAGCTTAACTGATAAGCCAGTCTTATCATTAAAGATGAGAAAAAACCTGCATTCAAAACAGAAAGCTTTAATTGAACAGACTAGAATTTTACAGAAGAGTAAGATTTACTGTTTTGTGTCTCTCAGATCAACTGGTTGCTATATTTCTATTCCCTCTTTTTTTAATTCATATTGCTTAATTATCACAGAGAATTCGAGTTCTGCCCAAAAGGGTGTTTGCTCTGTGATGGGTTTGTGAGAAAATCCTACTGTCTTGGGATAGGCAGGATAATACTGAGGCCTACCATGTTCAGTTGAGCAGATTGTTCACTGAATAAATATAGTCCCCTTTGGGGCAGATGTGGGCTAAAATCCTGTTTGTGTTCACCAAGCCATGCCCTGTGGAATAGGGTTGCATGAACCCAGGGAAAGGCGCATATTTTTCTGACTCTTACAAAGGTGCCTTAGTCGCTGACCACAGCCTGAGTAGGCATTATATTGCAGTTTTATTTGAAAATCAGTTGTTTCTGCCTTTTCTGTTTTCTTTTCTTTCAGAAATTGTCTGTAGTACATAGGTAATTTCTATGTGTCTGTGTGTTTATGTACACACATAGTTACTTAGTTTGAACAGCACTTACTATTTGGGAGGACATGGTGTCCTGAAATTGCCTCAGACTGTGGTAGCTGTGGATGCTTAAAAAAGATTTCTCCATAAAATTGGGAAAGAAAAAAAAGCAAAGATGCATAACACAGATTTAGTAATTATTCTAGAGATGAAAGATCACTTTTGAAAGGTAATGTGCATATAATTTGCAATTACAATATAGGTAGGTCACAGGGAAGGCAGTACAGCATGGAGAAGACAAGTAATGACTCTATAGCATCTTACTACGCTGATAGACAGTGACCCCAATGGGGTGTGAGGACTTGATAATATGGGTGAATGTTGAAACCACAATGTTGTTCTTGTGAAACTTTCATAAGGTTGTATATCAATGATACTTAAAAAAAAAGTGTAAGTGGATATGATCTCAAATAAATGTGTTTACAGGATGAATAAACACTCCAAGTATTCTTGCGCTATGCAGATGGATACTTGTGGCTTGGTTTGGTATTTCCAGTGATAAGTGTCATAGAAAGATTGAAAAACTGCTGTGTCTCAAGCAGCTTATAGAGAGGAAGATTTGCTCTGGAAAGCTGAATTGGATGTCTTAGAAGGTGACCGTAGTGATGAAAAAGATGCTGATGTGAGATGCATGTCAAGAGTGAATCAGATTGTTTCATGAGATGTGAGAGTAAATCAAATCATTATTTCTAATTAATACTATATAGTATGTGTAATTTAAACAGTATAATTAAATCAATATACTTTATAATTTGGCACTTGACGAATTTCTTTCTCTAAAAGCTTATACATTTAAGTTAGCTCATTTTAAAAATTCTCTTATTGGAAAAGTAAGGGCTTGTCATATTTTGGGTCACTTTATATTCAGTCACCTCTAATCAGTCTTATTTTTAAACAGAAACTGAGGCTTCTTGAGGAGCTTGAAGACACTTGGCTGCCTTATCTGACCCCCAAAGATGATGAATTCTATCAACAGGTAAGGACTTCTAACATTTCTATCAATTTGTAGTGATTTGTTGTGATCTCTCTAATTTTATTTTTGAAGCAACTCTGGTCTAGAGAGCTTAAATGAGAGGTGAGATCATCTGATTTGATCATCCAGTGACTCCTCATCACTGAGAGAACATACAAATTCCTTCACAGTCTGCTTTCTGCTGTGAGCTTACTACTTTAGAATAGTAGACTGTTTTCTTCCCAGACATTCCATGCTCTTATCTATTTCCTTGTCTCTACTTGTTTCTGATTCTTCTCTGCAGAATATCCATTTGCCCTTTACTCTATTGCCGTATGGTTAATTCTCAGACTTCACTTAAAACATCACCTTCTTTGTGAAAGTGTCCTTGACTTACCTACAAGTAGAGTTGACAGTACTCTCCTCTGCGCTCCTTGTGGCTTATAAATAACCCTGTCATACCTGTCACATTGGCTGCAGTTACAGAATTCTGTGGCCCTTGCCCTGATTTAGTCAGTATTCTCTTTATTGCAAGTAACAAAAACCAAACAAACTTATTGTGGCAAAAAAGGGAATTAACTGATTTAACTGAGATGTCTAGGAGTACATGATTGAATCCAGCTCAGAAGATGTCATCGTTTTTGTTTCTTGCCATGGCTTTTCTCTTTCTCTGTGAATTTATGCTGGATAGGCTCTTACCTGAGAGCATAGGAGGACTCTGACAGCCCAAGGGGTTTATGATCTTAAGCACATGGAATCCTAGAAGAGGTGATTTCTGTTTCCCCTCATTCCATCTGATTCCCCCAGAAGTGATCTTGTTGGCCTGGTTAGAGTCACGTGTTTTCAGGGGAGTGAGATGCTCCTGTTTGCCTAGCCTATTTCATGCCCCACTGTTTGAATAGGGCTAGAATGACCATCCAGTTCAGGTTGCATGGCCTACTCTGGGTCAGAGATGGATAGTTTTCCCAACAGAAAATTGGGAGTCCTATTCCCAAAGAAGGAGGTGAAGCCATGCTGGGCAAACTATTTTCACCTGTCCTTTTTTGTTTTTTAAATTTAGGTATCAATATACACTCTTACAAAGGTTTCACATGAAAAACATTGTGGTTACTATAGTCACCCATATTATCAAGTCCCCCCACACCGCACTGCAGTCACTGTCCATTAGCATAGTAAGATGCCACAGAATCCCTACTTGTCTTCTCTGTGCTACACTGTCTTCCCCATGACCACCCCCACATCACGTGTGCCAATCATAATGCCCCTTAATCCCCTTCTCCCTCCCTCCCCTCACATCCTCCCCCACTCCTCCCCTTTGGTAACTGCTAGTTCCTTCATGGAGTCTGTGAATCTGCTGCTGTTCTGTTTCTTCAGTTTTGCTTCATTGTATACTCCACAAATGAGTGAGATCATTTGGTACTTGTCTTTCTCCACCTGGCTTATTTCACTGAGCATAATACCGTCTAACTCCATCCTTGTTCTTGCAAATGGTAGGATTTGTTTTCTTTTCGTAGCTGAATAGTATTCCATTGTGTACATGTACCACATCTTCTTTATCCATTCATCTATGGTTGGACACTTAGGTTGCTTCTGTATCTTGGCTATTGTAAATAGTGCTGTGATGAACACAGGGGTGCATATGTCTTTTTGAATCTGGGATCTTGTTTTATTTGGGTAAATTCCTAGGAGTGGAATTGCTGGGTCAAATGGTAATACTATTTTGAGTTTTTGAGGAACCTCCATACCGCTTTCCACAATGGTTGAACTAACTTACATTCCCACCAGCAGTGTAGGAGGGTTCCCCTTTCTCCATATCCTCGCCATCATTTGTTGTTGTTTGTCTTTTGGATGGTGGCCATCCTAACTGGTCTGAGGTGATATCTCTTTGTGGTTTTAATTTGCATTTCCCTGGTAATTACGAATGTGAACCATCTTTTCATGTGTCTGTTGGCCATCTGAATTTCTTCTTTGGAGAAGTGTCTGTTCATATCCTCCACCCATTTTTTGATCAGGTTATTTGCTTTTAGGGGATTGAGGTGTGTGAGTTCTTTATATATTTTGGATGTTAACCCCTTATTAGATATGTCATTTACTAATATATTCTCCAATACTGTATGATGCCTTTCTGTTCTACTGATGGTGTCTTTTGCTGTACAGAAGCTTTTTAGTTTGATGTAGTCCCATTTGTTCATTTTTTATTTTGTTTCCCTTGCCCAAGGGGATGCGTTTCAGGAAAAAGTTGCTCATGTTTATATTCAGGAGATTTTTGCCTATGTTTTCTTCTAAGAGTTTTATGGTTTCATGACTTACATTCAGGTCTTTGAACCATTTTGAGTTTACTTTTGTGTAAGGAGTTAGACAATAATCCAGTTTCATTCTCTTGCATGTAGCTGTCCAGTTTTGCCAACACCAGTTGTTGAAGAGATTGTCATTTCCCCATTGTATATTTATGGCTCCTTTATTGTATATTAATTGACCGTATATGCTTGGATTTATATCTGGGCTCTCTATTCTGTTCCATTGATCTATGGGTCTGTTCTTGTGCCAGTAGCAAATTGTCTTGATTACTTGATTACTGTGGCTTTGTAGTAGAACTTGAAGTTGGGGAGCATAAACCCCCCAGCTTTATTCTTCCTTCTCAGGATTGCTTTGGCTTTTTGGGGTCTTTTGTGGTTCCATATGAATTTTAGAACTATTTGTTCTAGTTTGTTGAAGAATGCCCTTGGTATTTTGATAGGGATTGCATTAAATCTGTAGATTGCTTTAGGCAGGATGGCCATTTTGACAACATTAATTCTTCCTATCCATAAGCACAGGATGTGTTTCCATTTATTTGTATCTTCCTTAATTTCTCTCATGGGTGTCTTGTAGTTTTTGGAATATAGATCTTTCATTTCCTTGGTTAGGTTTATTCCTAGGTATTTTATTCTTTTTGATGCAATTGTGAATGGAATTGTTTTCCTGATTATTCTTTCTGCTAGTTCATCGTTAATGTATAGGAAAGCAACAGATTTCTGTTTATTAATTTTGTATCCTGCTACTTTGCTGAATTCAGATATTCTAGTAGTTTTGGAATGGAGTCTTTAGGGTTTTTTTATGTACAATATCATGTCATCTGTAAATAGTGACAATTTGACTTCTTCCTTACCAATCTTGATGCCCTTTATTTCTTTGTTCTGTCTGATTGCCGTGGCTAGGACCTCCGGTACTATGTTGAATAACAGTGGGGAGAGTGGGCATCCCTGTCTTGTTCCCGATGTTAGGTGAAAAGCTTTTAGCTTCTTGCTGTTAAGTATGATGTTGGCTGTGGGTTTGTCATATATGGCCTTTATTATGTTGAGGTACTTGCCCTCTATCCCCATTTTGTTGAGAGTTTTTATCATGAATGGATATTGAATTTTGTCAAATGCTTTTTCAGCATCTATGGAGATGATCATGTGGTTTTTGTCCTTCTTTTTGTTGATGTGGTATATGATGCTGATGGATTTTCAAATATTGTACCATGCTTGCATCCCTGGAATAAATCCTACTTGATCATCATGGATGATCTTTTTAATGTATTTTTGAATTTGGTTTGCTAATATTTTGTTGAGTATTTTTGCATCTATATTCATTAGGGATATTGGTCTGTAATTTTCTTTTTTTGTGGTGTCTTTGCCTGGTTTTGGTATTAGAGTGATGCTGGCTTCATAGAATGAGTTTGGAAGTATTCCCTTCTCTTCTGCATTTTGGAATACTTTAAGGAGGATGGGTATTAGGTCTTCACTAAATGTTTGGTAAAATTCAGGGTGAAGCCACTTGCTCCAGGGGTTTTGTTCTTAGGTAGTTTTGTGATTACCAATTCAATTTCCTTGCTGGTAATTGGTCTGTTCAGATTTTGTCTATCTTCCTGGGTCAACTTTGGAAGGTTGTATTTTTCTAGAAAGTTGTCCTTCTATTCTAGGTTATATAGTTTGTTAACATATAATTTTTTATAGTATTCTCTAATTATTCCTTTTATTTCTGTGGTGTCCATAGTGATTTTTTTGTTCTCATTTCTGATTCTGTTTATGTGTGTCAACTCTTTTTCTTGATAAGTCTGGCTAGGGGTTTATCTATTTTGTGAATTTTCTCAAAGAACCAGTTCCTACTTTCATTGATTCTGTTGTTTTATTCTTCTTAATTTTATTTATTTCTGCTCTGATCTTTATTATTTCCCTCCTTGTACTGATTTTGGGCCTCATTTGTTTTTCTTTTTCTAGTTTCATTAATTGTGAGTTTACACTATTCATATGGGACTGTTCTTCTTTCCTGAGGTAAGCCTGTATTGCAGTATTCTTCCCTCTTTAGCACAGCCTTTGCTGTATCCCAGAGATTTTGCAGTATGAGGTTATTATTTTCATTTGTCTACTTATACTGCTCAATCTCTGTTTTTCTTTGGTCATTGATCCTTTGATTATTTAGGAGCATGTTTTTAGGCCTCCATGTATTTGTGGGCTTTTTTGTTTTCTTTGCATAATTTATTTCTAGTTTCATACCTTTGTGGTCTGAGAAGCTGGTTGGTACAATTTCAGTCCTTCTGAATTTACTGAGGCCCTTTTTGTGGCCTAGTCTGTGGTCTATTTTGGAAAATGTTCCATGTGCACTTGAGAAAAATGTGTATCCTGCTGCTTTTGGATGGAGTGTTCTGTAGATGTCTATTAGGTCCAACTGTTCTAATGTGTCAGTGCCTTTGTCTCCTTACTTATTTTCTGTCTGGTTGATCTGTCCTTTGGAGTGAATGGTGTGTTGAAGTCTCCTAAAATGAATGCATTGCATTCTATTTCCCCCTTTCATTCTGTTAGTATTTGTTTCACATATGTAGGTGTTACTATGTTGGGTGCTTAGATATTTATGATGATTATATGCTCTGTTGGACTGAACCCTTTATCATTATGTAACGTCCTCCTTTGTCTCTTGTGACTCTTTTTGTTTTGAAGTCTATTTTGTCTTATACAAGTACTGTAACTCCTGCTTTTTTCTCTGTTAGTTGCATGAAGTCTTTTTTTCCATCCCTTTACTTTTCGTCTGTGTATGTCTTTGTGTTTGAAGTGAGTCTGTTGTAGGCAGCATGTAGATAGGTCTTCTTTTTTATCCACTCAGTGACTCTATGTCTTTTGATTGGTACATTCAGATCATTTACATTTAGGATGATGATTGATAGATATGTACTTATTGCCATTGCAGGCTTTAGATTCGTGGTTACCAAAGATTCAAGGGTAGCTTCTTTACTATCTAACAGTCTAACTTAAGTCACTTAGTAACCTATTTCAAGCACAATCTAAAGGTTCTTTTTTCCCGCCCTCCTTTCTTTTTCTTCCTCCTCCATTCTTCATACATTAGGTGTTATTTTCTACACTCTTTGTGAATCCCTTGACTGACTTTTGGGGTAGTTGATATAATTTTACATTTGATTAGTAATTAATTGTTCTACTTTCTTTACTGTGGTTTTATTTTGTCTAGTGACAGCTATTTAGCCTTAGGAGCATTTCCATCTATAGTAGTCCCTCCAAAATACACTGTAGAGATGGTTTGTGGGAGGTAAATTTTCTCAACTTTTGCTTGCCTGTAAATTGTTAATTCTCTCCTTCAAATTTAAATGACAATCTTGCCAGGTAGAGTAGTCTTGGTTTGAGGCCCCTCTGTTTCATTGCAGTAAGTACATCATGCCACTCCCTTCTGGCCTGTAAGGTTTCTGTTGAGAAGTCTGATGATTGCCTGATGAGTTTTCCTTTGTATGTGATCTTTTTCTCTTTCTGGCTGCTTTTAATAGTCTGTCCTTGTCCTCAATCTTTGCTGCTTTAATTATTATATGTCTTGGTGTTGTCTTCCTTGGGTCCCTTGTGTTGGGAGATCTGTACACCTCCATGGCCTGAGAGACTATCTCCTTCCCCAGACTGGGGACGTTTACCTCCTCAAAGATACTTCCTTTCCCTTTTTCTCTCTCTTCTTCTTCTGGCACCCATATAGTTTGAATATTGTTCTGTTTGGATTGGTCACACAGTTCTCTTAATATCCTAGAGATCCTTTTTTTTCTCTCTCTGTACCTTAGCTTCTTTGTATTTCTGTTCTCTAATTTCTATTTCATTTACCATCTACTCCACTTCATATGATCTACTTCTACATTCCTTCATTGTGTGTTTCTTTTCAGATACTGTATTTTTCAAAGTTTCTATCTTTTTCTTGAATTCCTTTCTGAGGTCTCGAATACTTTTTGTAGCTCCATGAGCATGTTTATGATTTTTATTTTGAAATCTTTTTCAGGAAGATTCGTACGTTCAGTTTCACTTGGCCCTCTGTCTGGTGTTTGTGGGGTTTTGGCTTGTACCAGTTCTTTTGACGTTTTTATTTGTAATAATAACTTCGTGTAGGTGGTGCCCTCTAGTGCCCAGAAGCTCTACAGTCTGGAGCTTCTTAGCCCCTGCAGCGATGGCAGGAGTCACAGGTGAGAGTCCCTAGTGCCTGCTGGGAGGAGAGTGCTCTTTCCTGTTCCTGGTTGTAGTGCCTGCTGCCATTGTCAGGGCTAGTGAGCCATGCAGGTTTGGAGCAGCCTCTTGGATAGGCCCCTGTAGCTGCCGTAGGCAGAGCTGGCCTCCTGCTGATCTGGAGTGATGGCAGGGATTGAAGGTGAGCGATGTTGGTGCCTGCCATGAGGAAAGAGCTCTTTCCTGCTTCTTGGCTGCAGTGCCTGCCTCCACTGCCTGGGCCAGTGGTCCAAGTGCACACAGAGGAGCCTGTATGCTATGACCTTGCAACTGCCGTAGGCCGGGCCACCCTCTGGCTGGTCTGGAGCAATGGTGGGGATATCAGATTTGTGAGTTGGTGCTAGCAGGGAGGAAGGAGTGGCAGGCTGTGTTTTGTGGTTGGGGGCCTTGAAGTTACATTGCCAGCCAGGGGGATGGAGCACCTGGAGCTCCTGAAAGTTCCCAACCTGCTGGGCTGAGTGCGCTGGGACAATTTTGTCCACCTGTGATTTCTCCTGAGCAGCAAACTCTGTGCACTCCTTGCCCCTTTAGCAGCCCTTTCGCTGTTGGGAAGTCTCTCAGAGTGCCCACCTTTCTTTTGTCCCATAGCAGCCAGTTGTGGGTCCCTGTTCTCCACCAGTGGCTGGAATCTCAGTCTCTCCAGGTATTCCGCCTGTCTTAGCTGTCCAACCCAACTAATCTCCAGAGCACCATGTAATGTAGGTTTGTGTTCCCAGAGCAGATCTCCAGGACTGGGTGTTCAGGACTGGCGTCCTAGGCCTCCACCCTCACCCCACTCTGTTCCCACTGGTGAGCTGGTATCGGGAAGGGCTTGGGTCCTGCTGGATCACAGCTTTGGTACTTTACCCTTTTCCGTGAGTTCTGCTCTTTTCCCCAGTAGGCAGTCTGTCGCAACCTTCTTTCCTGTTGTTCTTTCAGGATTAGTTGTATTTGCTGTATTTTCATGTTATATGTGGTTTTGGAAGGAGTTTTCTTTCTTACCTCTCACACCACCGTCTTTAAGTCTAATCCCACATTCACCTATTCTTTCTTTACTACAGAATGTAAGCTCTTGGGGTGTAAGAATTGGACCACATCATCTTTGCTTCCCCAGCACCTAGCATGTACTTGTGTATAAGTAATTGTCAATAACTAGGGAAGGAAGAGGGGAAAGGAGTTTATCCGTCTAGAATCCAGGTCTCTTCACTTCTATTTCACTCTCAGTTTCAGGACATTGTCTGTCATCTCCATTCTCTTTAGCTCTTCACTAACTCTATTGATTGTTCTAGGTTCCAATTTACCTCTCTTAATCCTTAAAGCTGCAGGGATTTTCTAATGAAGACATAAATCTAAGCAGGTCAACCTCCTGCTTCAAATCCCACAATGGCTGTTCATTGCCTGGCTCCTGCATTTCCAGCCTTATCTCCCCAACTCTTTCACCTTGTTACCCACACTGGATTTTTTCAGTTTCCCAGACTGGCTGTACAGTTTTGTATTTGCTACATCCTCTGCTGATATGCCTCCTCCTCCCTTCCTTGGTGAACTAATGTATTACCTGTTAGTAACTGCTCATGTGTCATCTCCTATAGGGTGCATCCCTGACACCTCTGTAGCCGAGAGAGTTGTCTCTGCTCCCTCTTGTGTGCACCCATAGTATTTTATGTGTATCTTTATTTTTTCAGTTTATTGTAATGATTTTTTCTATGCCTGTCTCCCCAATCCTCTATACTTTGTACAGTGCCTGGCACCTAGTAGGTGCTCAGTTTGTTTGAATGGATGAATGAATTAATGCATGCATTAGTTAACTTAGAAAGCAAGTTATATAATAAAGTTTAGTATGATTTGAATTTTGTTTGTATACACACATACTCTTCCCCAGGGAGGGGGCATCTGGAAAGATTTGCAGGATTTATAGAGAGATGTTATATTTCCGAGTGGTAGGGTTTTCTCCTTTGAGCTTTTCTAATTTTTCAAATTATCTTAAATGAGCATGTATTCTTTCATAATCAGGAAAAAATAATTCAAAAAAGTACAGGTAAACCCACAAAATTCAATCAGTTCTTAAATCCTTACTAATATTTTCATAGATAAAAGCCTTCTGGTACATGATTACACACGTTGTTATAAAACAGCTACTGAGCCATTTCAGCTTTGTATGGTGAAAGTAGTACATAAAGCATTAAACACAAAAGGTTATCAGCCCACTGTGCTCTGAGCCCGCTGTATACTGGGGCATAAAAAGAAACTCAAAGGCAAACAGAACAACTATTAAGGCTTCTCTTTTATCTTTCCAAGACTCACAACAAACCTGATACCAATATCTAATCACTTTAAGTGTACCTTATAATAAGACTTAGTGCTTCAACAAAACTTGAGTAAAATAAACCTGTTCTCTTAAAAGAGGAAGTGAAAATACTTTTTAATGACATGAATAAACAGAAAGTTCAGATCTGACATTGGGTCCCTTACACAGGCCCTAGCCACGGGAATGCTAATCTGGCTGCCAGTCATAAAAACAAGACTTTTTGCAACTTCCATCTTGGCGCTGTTTACTGAGCCAAGGACTGTGCTCAGTGTCCTGTGAATGCTCTCACATATAATCCTCTCAGCAACCTCATTCATTCATTCTACAGATATGTGTTCAGCAGCTATGCTTCTTCAGGCCTGAGGAGTTGAGGTTGGTATTTTAGAAATCAGGAGAGACTAGGTTTATGTATCCAAGGGGCAGAGCTGGAACTCAAGCCCACATTGCTCTTCAGGTCCCTGCCCTCGCCGCTGCTATGTGATACTCCTCCCTGTATACCTGCTCAAATTCAAAATATCTTCACAGGAATTTTTTTGTTTCTTCTGATAAGACCATAGAGAAGACAAACAAAACAATGAGAAACTCAGAGCAGAAAAGCAGAGGTTCACCACAGAACACAAGGAAGTGGGGAACTACAGGCACACCTCATTTCACTGCACTTCCCTTTATGGTGCTTTGCAGATACTGTTTTTTACAAATTGAAGGTTAGTGGCAACTTTGCACTGAGCAAGTCTATCAGTGACAGTTTTTCAACAGTTTGCTCGCTTTATGTCTCTGTGTCACATTTTGGTAATTCTTGAAATATTTCAAACTTTGTCTTCTTATTATAGTGATTTATGATTATGGCCCCCTGAAAGCTTAGATGATGGTCAGCATTTTTTAGCAATTAAGTATTTTTTAATTAAGGTGTATACATTTTTTTAGACATGTTGCTCTTGCACACTTAGACCATGGTAGAGCTTAAACATAACTGGGAAACCAAAAGACTCATTTGACTTGCTTTATTGCGATATCACCTTATCACAGTGGTTTGCAAGCAAACGTTCAGTATCTCTGAGATATGCCTGCACCTAATCAGAAAAGAAACTCTGACTTCCAGATACCTGAATGCTACGCCTCAGAGAAAATGGCACTCTTCTCAGGATCGCCCTTGCTTTCAGTTACTGCATGCATGCTTTCCATGTGCCAGGTTGTTCTGGCACTGTTCTCAGTGCTTTATGTGCATCTCACCACAACTTGCTGAGGCAGGTTTTTTTTTTTTTAAACCGCATTTTAGAGATGAGGAAATTGAGGCACAGAGGTTTAAAACTTTAAGACTTCTAAGAAAGAAGTGTCGAGACCATAATTTGAACCCACGCTGTCTGGCTCCTGTGTCTGACTCTTCAGTACTGTCCTTCTGTATCTTTTGGCGCTTCTGGGATTGCTCTGCTTTTAACCTGATGATCCTAAACCTCTCTCTGCATCCCTCCTCTCCCTTGACCTCTGTTATTTCAATTCCAGCTGCCTCCTGGGTGGCTGTACCTGAAAATCTTGCAGGTACATGTAACTCAACATGATCTGTATTAATTCATTACTTAAGTAAACAAATATATCTAGTGTTCCCTCTCTGGGCCAGGTAATATATCAGGCATTAGAAATGAAGTTAGGAAAACAGACTAAAGATTCTTGCCTTCTTTGAGCTTATTTCTTGTGGGTAGGGGGTGGAAGAAGGAGTAGAAATTAAAAAAGAAAAAAAAAAAGAAAAACGACATCAGAAGGAAAAACTGGTGTGGAGATAAATAAAGAAAGTAAGAGGTACAGGGAACATCACCGCAGGTGGGGATTGCAAATAGGGTGGTTACAGAAGGCTTCTTGTAGAAACATTTGAGCAAAAACATGGAGGCATAGGAGGAAGCCACATGCGAACTTGTGGGAGGAATGCTCTAGACATAGGGAAGAGCCAAGCCTCTGTGTTTGAGGAGAGCACCTGAGGCTACTATCTGAAGAAAAGTGAGAGAGCTGGGAAGAGTACAAGGCAAGGGGGTCAGAGAGCAACAGCTTGATTATGTGGGAACTTGCTGTCGATGGTGGGAATGTTGGCTGTGACCCTGGGGTGAAAAGACATGAGAGGGTGTAGAGCACAAGTCGATGGAATAGGACTTAGATTTTGGTAAGGATTCATTTTATGGGGCTCCTGCTGTCCCTTTTCTTCTCTAGTGGTATCCCACTTGCCCCATTCTTCAAATTGGAAACCTTGCTCTCCTCAACTCACACCCACCGCTTCCAGCCCTCAGTCAGTTGGTGGACTCTGGCAGTATCTCTTCAAAACCTCTCCGGTTGTTTCTCTTGCCAGTTCCACTGACATGACCTTAGTCCAGGCCTTCACTGATTGTCTTCCATCGGTGTAGTTTTAACATTTTCCTCATTGGCATTACATGTGCCCTCCCCAGTACATCAGAATTGTGTCCTTATAAATATACCTGACTCATCACTCCTTGTTTTATAAATTTTGCTGGGTCTCTGTTGCCTCAAAGGTAGATTTCATATTCCTCAGAATATCCTATAAGGCCATCAACTGTGATCCTAAACTACTTCCCTGGTCTAATCGTCTCTCCCCACTGCCTAATATGGTGCCCAGCGTTCAACTCCTGTCATACAGAGTTTCTTGCTACATCCTGGCTCTGCTCTCCTTTCCATGCCATCACCCCTTTATGCCTTTTTACCTGCATCCTGTTTTTTATCAGCTGAGTATCCACTCACCCTTAAAGAGCTTGCTTAAATAATATGTCTTCTGTGAAGATACCAAGAAATCCCTCTTATTTTACTTTCAGGGTATATTAAAACTGACCACTCCTCATTACCTCTACCCCAAACTCTAAGTCAAAACACTTGGTCAAACTTCTCTTCTTCAAATGGTTGCAATGGCCTCCTAACTTCTCTTGCCCCGCCTCCAGTCTGTTTGAACACAGTATTTGCAGTAGTGGCCCGTTACACTTTCTTGCTCCAAGCCCTTTGATAGCTTCCCATCTTGTGCAGAGTGAAAGCCTAGGGCCTTAAGCTCGCCTACAAAGCATGGCAAGATCTGGCTCCTGACTACTTCTCTCCCCTCATTTCCTGCTTCTCTCTGCCCCCTCCTCTTCCCACGCTGACATTCTTGCTCCTCCGAGAATATACCAGACATACTCCTGCCCCAAGGCCTTTGCACCCACTGTTCCTTCAGCCTGGAACTCTCTTCCCCCCACCAGCTATCTGGAGGGCTTGTATCCTATTTCTTGCATTCTTCTGCTCAGATGTCACCTTCTCAGAGTAGCTTCTCTGACCATTCTGTATAAAATAGCAGCATTCACTGCTAACACTCCTACTCAACTTTTATTTATTTTTCTCCACAGCACTCATCGTAATCTAAGATACTATATATTTTACTAAGTAGATAAGTAAATACTGCATAAATAAAATATATATTAATGTACTCTAATTTATACTGTATATACTATATTTATGTTTTATACTGTATATATAAATGTGTACTCCTAGAAAGCATATAGAAGTTTTGGTCTCTTTATAGTCTCTTTATATCTAGTGCTTTGCAGATAATATGTGCTTGATAAATATGTATTCAGTAAATGAGGATTTTCCAGAATCCCTTCCTGATTATTTATTCCCTGCTCCCATAGTAGTATGTTCATACATCTGTTGTGATAACATCTTTCTGTAACTAATGGTTTATAATTCTGTTTATACTGTTAAGCTATGAGATGCTTTTTATGACACGCAGTCTCTGGTACATAGCAGATATTCAGTACATTTTAAGTAAATAAAAAGAAAGCATCAAATGAATGAATGAATGAATGAATGAACAAACACCTTTGTAGCAGACCACATGTAATCACAAGACTCCTTGTGACACTGTAGCAAGGCCTAGGCAGGGACTTTAGAAGAGTTTCTCCTTTGGGAGAGTGCTCAGCTTCAGACCACAGGGAGCCTGGACCCAATCAGAGTCTAGCTCATTTGTCTTGGGATGGCTGTCAAGTCATAGCATTTTACAGTAAAAATTATATAGAAAATATTTTGACTGATACAGTGCAAATTTCTGTAGAGTGCAAAATAGGAAGTGTTACCAGCAAAATCTATTAACAGCAAGATTAGAAATACATTCGCATAAAATTAGAGCATCCCAACACTTTTAAATGAAGGGCATTTCCCAAAGACATGTCATTTAAAAATTTCCCCCCTCTTCCAGAGGTTGAGTTCCATTGGGCTTCATTTAGGTGAGCCTTTTGTAAAATGGCATCTTACTCATTTAATACCATGTCTGACTTCTCTGTATGATGAAATTCTTCCAAAACCATCCCTTTATATGAGAGGAAGAGGTAGAATTTTTATATAATGGTTTAAAGTAGGTAGAAAATAAAGCTTATTCTCTGGAGAACCTAGCATTCCATATCTTTTAGCCATTGATAAAGACCTGGCATTTTATACCTAAAATACCTTTACAAATGCTTATTAAACTATAGAATTGTCATTCATGTTATGGGATCTTTTGTAGATTTTAAGAAATATATTATATAACCAGATAACTATTAATATTTACATGGCTGTGTACTTCCTGGAAAAACTTAAATGGGATGAAACAACAAAAAATTTTCTAATATATTTGAAAATCTGCCAACAGCTATTCCAAATGATTGCATGTTATCTGATGTTCTACATGTACCTCTCCAGAATGGAAAGTCAACTTACTTGTTTGACAAAATCAATTAATATTGAATTATTTAATGTTCAGTTCTTTTCCAGAGGTATTTGTTGTTCTCTTTAAAAAAAAATTGAACAAACTTTTACTACATGGCTTGTTCTTGTGTCAGGCATTAACCTAATTACTTTATAAATAATAAGTTTTTGTGACAGAATTAGCTAGTTGTTATTATTATTTATATTCATTCTATTAAAATTATAACCTCCTAGGCATTGTACAACATTCCAAGTCAGGTTTAAATAGTACTAGAAGTTACATAAAATATTTTGAAAAATTGAGGGTCATCAAAGAAGACCTCCTGGCAAATGTAAGAAATTTCATGAAAATTAAGAATTTTTGAATGCAACATATTTTCTCTGATTTTTCTAATTTAAAATGTATTTTACGTTCGTTTTGGAAAATTTGAGAAGTAGGTGAATGTCTCAAGAAGAAAACTCAAATTATGCCCAGGTTCATTACCCAAGATATCTACCATAAACTTTTGTCCATAATTTTCTCTAAAATTTTTTTCTGTGAGTATTTACATATGGGCTTTTTTTTAATGAAGGTAATGTCTAAGTATTTTAGTAATAATTTCTTATATAACAGTACTTTATTACTTATGTTTTTCATGAAACACTATAAAATTTCTTCTAAAGTATGTTACTTTATATTCTATCATATGAATATTCTATTTCCCCTCTACTCTCCTATTTTATTGGCCATTTTGATAGATTTTTGCTTTTAATTATTATAAAGATCAGGATGATGAATATCCTTATAATCTTGGTATCTTTCTCTAATTATTTCCCTATGATAAATTCTTAGAAGTAGAATAACTAGATGAAAATACATGAACATATTTAAATTCTGATAGATTTTGTCTGATTGGCCTTAAGCCAGTAATTTGCATTCATAATTGCTGACTATCAGAATATTTGATTTTATTCTCACCAACAATGTATAGTACTGTGATAAAATTTTATTTTTTCAAAATTTGATAGGCAAAGCTAAATATGCTTTAATACAAATTATGTTAATTTGTGTTTCCTTCTGACTTTGGTGCAGTTAAATTTTTGTTCTGTATTTAAGAGCCTGCTCTATTAATTTACAGAGTTTATGTAGAATAATAGATTTTTTTAATATATATGTATAGTTTTATATGTATATACACATACATTTGTGGAATGGCTCTTTATTAAGATTAAGTGCATTTCTGCCATATAGATTCCAAATATTTTTTCCCAGTTAGTGTTTGCCTTTTCATTTTATAATAATTCTTATGCTAAAGTTTAAAAATGTATATATTCAAATCTATCAGTCTTCCTTTTCAAAGCAGTTTATTGATGAACTGTGTGTATGTACAATTTACATACCATAAAATTCACCTTTTTAAGTCGCACAATTCTGTTATTTTTGGTAAATTTGTAGACTTGTGCAACCATCACCACAGAAGTTTTAGAACATTTCCAGCTTCCCAAAAAGATCCCTCATGCCTCTTTTCAGTCAGTCTTCTTTCCCACCCCCTAATATGGCTTTCTATTAGTCTTAGAACTTTTATTCTTTGATTCTTATAAAGAAGTCTTGAGTACTTTTATTTGAGCCAAGTGCTGGGGATATAGTGGAGAATAAAATTACTACCTTCTCTTTCTTCTAAGAGAGTACAGTCTTGTAGAAGAGATTATTAAACAATAATTCAGGTAAATATATTTACTATATTACAAAAAATAGTGCTTTTTTTATAGATTGGTAAGTTACAGTTGATAAGTGCTATGAAAAATAAGTTAAGTGTTTGATGAATGATAATGAGAGATACTTACTTGAGGGTAGAAATTCAGGGAAGGTTTCTTTGAGAAAGTGACCTGGGAGATGAGAAGGACCTGCCAGGTATAGATTTTGGGGAAAGAACCTGCCTTGGAAGGGAAATGCTAAAGTTCTGGGCCCTTGAGGCCTTTAGGAAGAAGCAGTAGATGTGCTCAGAGGGGAAAGACATGAGGTATCAGTGAAAAAAAGTTTTTCATATTTTCCTATGTCATTATTATTGTTTTAGTTTTAGAATGCTGTTTCTAATGTCAAGGTATTTACATGTGGTTAGGTGAATTTCACAGGTCCTTAGAGTTCTAATTTTCCTGCATTAAATATATCTTCTGTGGTCTCCAGCTCCAGTAGATACTGAACAATAGCCGCAAAAGTGTATGTATATACGCCTGTGTATTATTTCCAGCCTTCTTCCTCCCTCAGTCTCAGAGGGAGTGAGTTCCAAAACAACAGCCTTGGGAATATCTTACTTTTCTTTAACTTTTTATGCAATGAGTATTCAAAGAGCACTGGAATGGCTAAGAAAGTATGGAGAAATTACCTTTTAATCACTTCTCCTAGTTAGATGTGCGTCAAGTATAGCAAGGGCTCAGGGACTTACTCAGAGAATAACCAGTTTAGTGATAAAATTAGAGTTACTGCTCATGGCTCCAGAATGGTCTAGCTCTTGCTCACTAGATTACTTTGCTGTCTTTGTGAGGTGCATAAACAGAAAGTATGATATTTCTGTTTCTGTTTTTCGGTTGGGATAAATGAGGTCATAGAAGCTGTAAACCCTATGGCTCTTGGACAGTTGCAGTGACAGTCCATAGTGGTGTGCCACATAAGTCTGCTCTTTGTCACTTTAAATTTGTAATCGCACATCTCAGATAGGCACTCTGAGAAGCAATCCTACTATGCTTCCCTAGTAAAATCATATTTGATTAATTCATTTTGTTGTGCATACTCCCTCAAACTTCCCGCATGCCTTCTATTTCCTGCATTCCGGATCTGCCAGAGTAGGCTAGATAATGTTATAGCAAGAAATGACCCTGAAATCTCAGTGGCTTCACCCAACAGTATTTCTTGCTCCTTATATTCTGTGGGTTGGCAGAGAGTCACTACCCATTAACACAGTAACTCAGGGATCTAAGAGACCACCCGCTGGTTATCATGCCAAAGGGGAAAAGTATTCTGGAGGGTCTGGCACTGGCAGTGAAGTGCTCCGGGCTAGAAGTGACAGCCATCATTTTTCACTGGATAGAAATAGACACGTGTTTTATCCAACTTGAGGGGACCAGGAAGTGTAATTCTACATTGGGCCCAGAAAAGCTGCGGGATTGGGGAGGAATTCAGAACTTTTTGGCAAAGAGCCCTGGAGACCTGCGCATTCTTAGCTAGTTACTCATTTTACATTTTCACTGACAAAAATTGAAGTAACTCCCTCACCTTTTAAAAAAACCCTCTGAAAGCTATTCCTCTGCCTATTATCAATTTACAACCCCATCTGAATTTGTCTGAATTTGTCTTCTTTCTCCTCCTGGCCTGCTTCAACGTAGGAAGTATCTTTTCTCCCATCCAAATGTTTGAGATCATATTCTCCTGTCAGCAACAAATTTTGAGCATGTACAGTGGTATCCTACTAACTCTTTAACAGTTGGCTCTCTAAGGAAAATTCCAGCCTTGATTTTTATTTTTTCCTGACTTGGGATGGGAATGCTCCACCACGGCCAATTTCAGGCTCCGTTTGTGGCGTTGCTGAATGTGCAGTGAACAAGAGATGTACACAATAGGGGACATGAAGTTACCCCATTACCCCAGCACACCGCTGATAGTTATTTAGAAAACAGACATGTGTACTTTTGTCAATTTAATAATAGGATTCATATATTATACATGTGTACATGTGTATATGTGTGTGTGTGTGTGTACACACACACGTATGTTTTTATAAAGCTTGATTTCTTTCTTTTTTTAAGGTTAAAAATAAAGCAGTTCTACTATCCCCTGCCTCCCAACTCTAGCGGATTGCCATACACACCCTACAGGGTACCTGTACCTCACTGGGGAGACCATTGCTCTAGACACTCAGGGACTTTGCACCTGTAGTTAATCATCCTCTCTTCTGCAGCATCAACCTCGTCCTCTGTATCATACCACATGAGTATACTGACAAACTCCAGTGAACTCTTCTGTCTTCCAGTGTTAAAGATTGTCCCTTGATCTAGCATTTCCCTTCATCAATAGCTCCGTTTTCCTGTTCCCCTTACAGCAAAAGCACTCAAACAGACATTTCTACCTGCCATCTCCACTTCTTCTCTTTTGTTCCACCATCAGCTCTCACCCCCACCACTCTGCGGAAATTGCTCTTGTCCTTGTCATCAGTGATCTCTGTGCAGCCAGAGCTAGTGGATAATTTCTGCCTTCATCTTACTTGGTCTTTCAGGGGCAGCTGACAGAGTTGCCTACTCTTTCTTTCTTGAAGTGCTTCTCTCTTTTGGCTGCTTCTTCATTGATACACTCTTCTGGTTTTTTACCTCAAAGGTCTCCCTTGCTGAGCCTTCCTCTGTGATTCAAGAAATGGCTTTGGGCTCCCTTCTGTATTTGTGCTGTTTTCCCAGATGTTTTCATTTCTGGGCCCTTGAAAACCAGCTGTGTGTGAAACTCCCACTTTGCTTGTCCTGGTCCCACTTTCTCCTCTGAGTATGTGTGTATCTCATGATGCCATGAGTTGCCCTCTTGCTGTTTCTACCTGAAGGTTTCATAGGTATCTTAATGACTACAGCTCCAAAATGAAGCTCCTCATTCTTCCCTATTCTCCCACCTCCCTTTCCTGTTGTGTCCCAGTCATTCTTTAAAAAAATTGTAAATTTGTATCAGTTATTAAATCCAGAAATATGGTAGTCCTCTACAGCATCTTTCCTTTCGTCCCTCATGTTTAATCTATATCCACGTACTTTTGCTCTGCTGATAAAATATGTATTTTATCTATATATCTCCGTCTCTAATTCAGACCATCTCTCTCTCTTCTCTCAGCCAGTGGTAACAGCACCTAATAGGATTTCCACTTTCACATTTGCCTCTTTCCAATCTACGCCTGATATTTTAACTAAGAGCGAGTTTTACATGAAATTAGTCTTCTACCCTAGAAGTCCTCCGGTGCATTTAGAGTCAAATCTAGCTTCCTTACTCTGACCTCCCCAGCTCTGTGATCCAGCCTCTGCCTTCTTCTTCATCCTCATCACATGTCCCTCTGCCTTTGGCTCTTTTCCTCTAACGGGCCTTTTGTCTCTAGAAAAGGGTGGTGTCCATCCTCAGTGCTTTCATATGTTTTTGGTTCCTCTTCCTGGGAAGCTCTCTCCCTAGCTTGTCACAAGGCTGGTACCTTCTTTTCCTGAAGATCTCAGTTTCAGTGCCAGCCACTTAACAAAGCCTTTCCTGCTTTAGTGACAGATCTCCCACTGGTTTGTTTCTGTCCTAGTGCTTTATGCAATTTGGGATTGCTTCTCCTCATTTATTTACCTGATTTCATAGAAAGGTCTGTGAGGGCAGGAACTGTCCAGTGTAGTTGCTCCATAGGTACATGTTGAATGAAAAAAAAATGTATGGAAGAGTAGATGATACTGCCCTGTTTATCAGACAAGTGGTAATTATGGAATGAAGATATAGAAGTATAGTTTGTCAAAAATGTTGGGCAGCACAATACTAAGAAGGAACCAATTAGATTAAACTCTATAGGGATAAATTGTAAAATCCTATGCTGTGGTTAAAAATAGTCAATTTCATTGTATATAATTAAGGAACCCTGGCTTGACACCAATTCATATGTCAAGTCCTGGAAACCAGAAATCATGGCTACAAAGGTAGTAAAACCGTAGATTGGTCCATAAATCCATGTATTTCCATAATACAGGAGAGCATTATATTATAGTACCCTCCCAATGACACCAGAAAAATTATTACACCTGTCTAAGTGGCAGTGGGCTATCTCATTCATTCACTCATTTAGCCCTTACAGAAAGCACTCATTTAGTGCTTTCTGGGCACTAGTATTATAGCTGTGAACACAATTGTTGTGACTGTTGGGTTCATGGGACTTAGTATCTAACTCCCAAAGAGAAGTGATTTCTCTTTCAGTGAAAGTGTTGAAGAAGAAACCATTTGTCATTTATTTGGAGGTGGTGCAATCTTGTGGTTAAGAACTCATGCTCTGGAGTCTGAGTCTAGAGCCTCGTGGCTTCAAATTCCAGCTACAGTATTTATCAGCTGTGTAACTTTGGGAAAATTTAAAAAATGTCTATGCTTCAGTATTCTCATCTCTAAACTAGAGATAATAATAGTATGACCACATAAAGTTGTAAGAACTGAATGAATTAATGTGCATAAATCATTTAGAATAGTACAGGGCACTTAGTAAGCACTTAATAAGTAGGTGCTAAGCAGTTAATTAATAAAATTGTGTTTTCTGGAGGTCCAAAGGCTGGAAGACAGATTGAGAGTGGGAAGAGGTGGTCATAGAGGAAGCCTGGGGAGATCAGAGGCCAAATTATTATTATTATTATTTTGTTTATATTAAAGATTGTTAATTGAGCTTGGACATGAAAATCTTGACTGGAGAGTTGACAGTATCTGTTTTATTTATTCTCTTTAAGGCTAGAGAGATATGAATCCAGTTTAGAAAAACCACCTGTTTTTTCTTTCCCCCTAAATGCTTACAAAGAACTAACACTTTTGTAAGTAATGAAATTATGATACAGAGGACGAGGTTGATGCTGCAGAAGGGAGGATGATTAACTACAGGTGCAAAGTCCCTGAGTGTCTAGAGCAGTGGTCTCCCCAGTGAGGTATATGCACCCTGTAGGGTGTGCATGGCAATCCGCTAGAGTTGGGAGGCAGGGGATAGTAGAACTGTTTTATTTTTAACCTTAAAAAAAGAAAGAAATCAAGCTTTATTTTTGCTTTGGTTTCGTTTTAGTGGCAGCTGAAGTATCCTAAGCTAATTCTGCGTGAAGCCGGCAGCGTACCTGAGGAGCTCCATAAAGAGGTTGGCGAGGCCTTCCTCACACTGCACAAGCATGGCTGCCTGTTTCGGGACCTGGTTAGGATCCAAGGCAAAGATTTGCTCACTCCAGTATCTCGCATCCTCATTGGCAACCCAGGCTGCACCTACAAGTACCTGAACACCAGGCTCTTTACAATGCCCTGGCCAGTGAAGGGTTCTAATCCAAAATACAACGAGGCTGACATAGGTGCTGCTTGTCAGACCTTCCTCAAGCTCAATGACTACCTGCAGGTAGAGACCATCCAGGCTTTGGAAGAACTTGCTGCCAAAGACAGATCTAATATCGATGCTGTGCCAGTGTGTATAGGTCCAGATTTCCCCAGGGTTGGTATGGGGTCAGCCTTTGACGGACAAGATGAAATGGACTTTAAGAACAGAGCAGCGTACAACGTAACTTTGTTGAATTTCATGGATCCCCAGAAAATGCCATACCTGAAAGAGGAACCTTATTTTGGCATGGGGAAAATGGCTGTGAGCTGGCATCATGACGAAAATCTGGTGGAAAGGTCAGCGGTGGCAGTGTACAATTATAGCTGTGAAGGTATAGTCTGCTCTGAGAAGAAGAAGCCCTTAATGTAACCTGACTGAGCTGGGTAGATGTGAGCGCGTGCGTGTGCCTGCATGTGTGTGTATGTACACAGGTGTCGTGTGCCCTTGTTGGGTCTGCCACACCCCTATAGCTGCAGAACATACCTGCTTCCCATCTAGCTGTGTGAGGCTCATTGTTGTACTGTGTGCAGATAGAATATTTTAATGTGTAAGCACTACTGTCACTTTGTCTTTCCCATGCCCAGGAGAGCTGCGCCTTGGATTCGCAGAGCCAACTGCCTTTCTCTCAAGCTCAGAATTGATTGTACAGTTGCTATAATTAACTTGCTGATAAAGGACTGGGACAAAAAAAATCTGTCAAATCTTTCCAGGTTCCCACAGGTGCACATTTCTAGTCTTGCCAAATTATTTTATTACGGTTGACATCACTGTCTTGATGGGAGTGATTTGTCAAATGTGGACTTGTTCTTGGCTTCACACAAATTTGACTACTGTCCTTGATTGCCAGGAGCAGTTGAGGTGGATTTTATAAGCAGACAGCCCTCTGTGTTCAGGGAACCCTCCACACTCCCAACAGTTTTGCAGTTGTAGCCCTAATAGGGTTGCTGTGGTGATCTTGTTCTTGCAGTTTGTGAAATCTGGTCCCCTTGGAACAGAGATCATAGGCTACCTTTTTGTATCCTGCCTAAATTTTCCTTCTTCTGTTGTTCAGTTTCAGCGCGCTTAGGGTCTCTATTGTTTTTCAGAACAGGGTATGAAGAAGGGAGGTGAGCACATCGAGGACAGCATGACCATTGCAAGACTTTTCTTCTTTGCCCGATCATTTGAAAGAGGAATACAAGACATAATATTAGTTTTTGTTTTTTATTTGTATTTATTTATGTTTGGCCTGTCTCTCTCTTGTAATTATTTGAAAGGTGCTTGGAAAAGCAAAGTTCTAGATATCCCATCAGAGAATAAACTGAACTTGTGTCATTATTTTCTGAAAACTAGTACCCTTTTTAATTGGATTTTGTTGTTGTTATTTATTTGATTTAATTTTGGTTTCCTAAAATGACTGTTTTGGAAATTGGATTTTAAAAATAAATGCTCATGGTTCTTTTAAAATTTCTTACCTTTTCCTAGTCTCAAAAACTTCCTCAGAATAGCTAAATTATTTTCAAGCTTTCCCATATGTCTTCAGCCCCAAACAAGGAACTAATTTAGTGGTTGGAAATTTCACCAGTTTTCCTGGCATCTCAAATAGTGATGCTGACCTAAGAAAATTGCTTGAAGGAGATTTGATGCTGTCTTAATGGAAATCACTGAGATCCTCTGATCTTTAATAAGGCCTTGCCAGGGATTTAAGAACTCTCACATCCAAGAACTCTGATGTGAAGGAACAATGGAATTTGTTAGTTTCTTTCTTAAGGAGGCAGCTCTCTGAAACTGAGGCAGTGGTATGTGGTAGCACAGACTGCCACAAAGATGTCTTTGTTCTCCTACATACTCTCAGCCCTGAAGTTTAATAGACCTATTGTACTCCCAGAGCGTGGGTGATCAACTAGTTTTTGAAACCTAGTGTCTTCCAGAAAGGTGTTTAAATTTTTAATGAATAGTTTCTGTGGTCAGAGTAGTTAAGACTGATAGAGGTACAAATATACATACATACATACATATACATATATATACATGTGTGTGTGTGTGTCACACACAAACACACACACATACAATTTATCACCTAAAGGACAGAACCACAGAATTGGAATCTGTAAAGCAGTGTAATTCCTTTGTTTTCTGAACCCATCAGGCACTCATATAAGCATTTTGCATGTATTAACTCATTCTGTTTTTACAACAACCCTATGAACGAAATACTACTGTTATCCTCATTTTATTGATGAGGAAACTGAGGCAGACGGATGATTCCCTTTTATACAGTTGTTAGTGAGCAGAGATGGGATTTGAACCTAGACGTTCTGGCTTCCAGGTCCTAACAGCTAAGGCTTTATGAGCAGGTATTTCCTGTCCCTGCAGTACATCCACCTCTGGGATTTGGGTTTTTAAAATGTCCACCTCTGGAAAGGTGAAGGGAGTGTTCTACTTGCTCTTCCTTGCAGATCGTGATCCCTTCCTTCTCCCTGCCACCTCCCTTCTCTCTCCCCACAAGAGAGCTTTCTACCCGTACTCTCAGGTGATTGGAATGCATTATATTAGTCTGTGAAATAGAACCTTTCTCTAGGTCTCTGCCTGTGTGTATGATTTTAGGTCAGATGGTTTACAAAAAATGTGCTTTGAAACTTTTTGGTGGGTGCATTTCTTCCAGGTGACAAGTACTAATGTTTATTTCTCTGGCTTCCTTATAAACCTGCCAGAGGTATGGTGAAGATGGAACCGAAGAGAGCCATTTGGGTTAAAATTGTGGTAGGGGTTGGGAAGGGCTTAAAGGAGCAAACAGTAGAGATTTCAGGCAGCTGTACTGTTGCCTGTGTCCTTGAACATGTGTGCTGAGCAATTGCTAAGAAAAGTTCAATTACTAATTCTAGACAGGATAGAGACTCCAAAGGTAAATCAAATGCCCTTCTTGCCTTGAAAGGGTAGGTGAAGTAAGCAAGGTATGCTCTTGTGATGATAATTATGAAATGTCAGATCTAGAAGGGACTTTTTAAATCACTTAGATCAAGCCTCTCATTTTGCAGATGAAAACACTTGAGATGGGAAGAATGGAAATGACTTGTCCAAAGTCATATAGTTTCCCAGTTACAAGAGAGTGTTGCATGCCACAGGAGAAGTTCATGTAAAATACTTTGGGAGTTCAGAACAGAAGGGATTACTTCCTGCTGAAATTGAATTCTGATGAAGCTTAAGATCTCTCAGGAGTTTTCTGTCAGTACCTTTTCCCAGTGAAATCTTCATGTAGATATGCAATGAGCCAGTCATCCATCTTTGGTTTATTTCTGTGAGTAGAGGTCACTGAGAAGTAATATGTATAAGATAAGTGTAATTATATACTAAATTTATTGGCTTTACAAGCAGTTCTAGTTAATAAATATCTCCAGTAAGAAGATTGAAATGGTACATTTTTAATCAGGAATGGCTTCAGGGAACCATGTGTTCATAGACCAAGTATTTGATTTTTCAATTCTAGCTTTGCTGGCAAATGCTTGTTATTCCTAGATATAAAAACAACAACAACAAATTTTAGCAGGGAAGGCATTAACAACTCATTGTTTAAATAGTTCTACACCTTGTTCTTTGACAGGAGTACCTTCAAAAATATCACAGAACTAATAACTATTATTGGTTCCCATTTCTGTTTGGAAGGAAACATTTTCTGTGACATTGTCTTTAGAGGAAAAACCATTTTTAAGAATTTTAACTAGTGTCAAGTGTTGCAGATCCTTGATATTATTTTCCAGCTCTCCCATGAAGGGCAAAGGAGGAAAAGGAAGAGAGGCCAATTCACGATTCCTGTTGAGTGTGTGATGGGTTATAGTACGTGATTTTTGAAATCATGAAGAGCTAGGTTGTAATTGAAGCTGGAAGCTTTGGAGCAGTCATAATTTTTTAAGATGCTGTGATATTTAATGTTTTTCTTAGCCTCTCAGCATTGTAAGACCAAAGCTCATTTGGCTTTGTTTCATCATGTCATGCCATGCCTTGTTAGTCATTTTTGAAGTCACTTATGCTGCTCAACAAAACTTGTTAGGTCTTATAAGTCACATTTTTTTTTTACCCCCATACAATTGTTTACTTAACAGTAAGCATCTCCTATTTGCCAAGCACTCTTCTAACTGTTGAGCATGTTAACAATGAACAAAAATCCCTGCCCTCAGGGAGCTTATATTTTGACGAGGAGAGACAGAAATCAAACAAAATTGTGTAACAAGGGAAGGGCACAGGCTTACAGTTTTAAATAGGAGAGTCAGGCTTCCTTTAGAAGGTAATATTTGAGCAAAGACTGTAAGTGGAATGCACGAAAGGAGAATAGTTGAGATGGAGGGCATATTGAAGGCCCAGAGATGGAACATGATGTTGGGATATTTTAGAAGCAACAAGAAGCAACAATTTGGATGGCACACAATGACAGAAGAGGGAAAGTAGTAGAAGTGAAGACAGAGAGGCAAGACTAGGAGTGGGCAGTGGGTTGGCTGAAGATAGGGCCTTGTAATACTGTAATACAAAGTGCTGTCTTGTACTTAGAGTGACATGGGGTGTCACTGCAGTGGTCAGTAGAAAGGAGGCAGCACTGGAAACAGGACCGCTGAAGGAGGCTCTCCCAGGCCAGACTAGAGATGCTGGGCCAGATCAGAAGAGACAGAGGTGATGCGAAACGTTTATATGTAGTCCCATATCTTTTCACCAGAAAAGTGTGGCAGTATTCAGTGCTGGTGAGAAAACAGGACCAGCAGTGACATCCCCCAGGTTTTTGTAAGAGAAGGCTAGGTCATCAAAGATGCCTGGATGTTTTTCCCTCTCTCCATAGCTTTATTGAGGGATAATTTACCTTCAGTAAACTGCCCACATTTAAAACATACAGTTTTATATGTTTTAGTACACCTGTGAAACCATCCCCCAAGGCAAGATAGGGAACATATCCATTACCCCAGAAGTTTCCTTGTACCCCTTGGTAATTCTTCCCCTTTCTCACTTGCTTCCTTCACCCTTGCCACAGGCAACCACTGGTCCGCTTTCTTACTTTAGATTAATTTTCATTTTCTAGAATTTTATTTAAATGTAATTATACAGTATACACTGTTTTTTGGTTTGGCTTCTCCCATGTGAGCATAATTATTTTGTGATTCACCTATATTGTTGCATGTATCAATAGTTTATTATTTTCCTCTTTTTTATTGTGGCAAAATATAAGATTTACCATTTTAACCATTTTAAACTTACAGTTAAGTGGCATTAAGTACAGTCACACTGTTGTGAAGTTATTACCACCATTCATTTCCTGAAACTTTTCACCATCCCAAACTAAAACTCTCCCATTAAACACCAACTGTCTGTTCCCCCTTTGCCCATCTTTTGCTAACCATTATTCTACTTTCTGTCTTTATGTATCTTATTACTCCAGGTACCTTATGTAAGTGAAATCATGTAATATATCTCCTTTTGCGTACAGCTTATTTCACTTAACATAATGTCTTCAGGGTTCATCCATGTTGTAGCATGTATCAGAATTTTGTATCATTTTAAGAATGAGTAAAATTCCAGTGTACATAAATGCCACATTTTAAAAAATCCATTCATCTATCAGTGCACTTTTGTTTTGTTTCTTTCTTTTAGCTATTGTGAATAATGCTGTGATGAACATTGGTTTGCAAGTATCTGTTTGAGGTTCTGGTTTTAATTCTTTTGTGTATATACCCAGAGGTGAGATTGCTGGGTCAAATGATAACTCTATGTTAACCTTTTTGAGGAACTAGCATGCTATTTTCCATAATGACTGTTCCATTTGCGTTTATACCAGCAATGCACAAAGATTCCAGTTTCTCCACAACAATGCCAACACTTGTTTTCTGCTCCCCCACTTTTTTTTTTTTTTTTTTTTAATAATAATCATCCTCAGTCTGAAGTGGTTTCTCATTGCGGTTCTCTAATGGCTAATGATGTTGAACATCTTTTCATATGCTAACTGACTATTTTATATCTTCTTTGGAGAAATGGAGAAATTCATGTCCTTTGCCCATTTTTGAATTGGTTTGGCTTTTTAGTTGTTCAGTTTTAGGAAGTCTTTATATATTCTGGATATATATTTCTTAAAAGATAGGTGATGTGCAAATATTTTCTCCAAGAATGGCTGAATTTTTATTATGTATTTATGTGATGAGCAGGAGATAAGACAGAGTGGAGTGGAACAAGCCTTATTGTCTATGACATTAATTGGGCAACTAAATCCTGTACTGTTGAATGACATCATTTGTATCAATATTAATTAGCTGTGGGACTTTAGGTATATTATTTAAATTCTTTGTGACTTGTTTTTCTCATTTGTAAAATAGTGGTAAGAACAGTAATTTTTGATGTCAGGGTTTATGAGAATTAAATATATGTAAAGTGCTAAGAACATAACAGTGTTTAGCACATAGGATTCCATAAATGTTAGTTATTTTTAGTTCTCATTAAAATTATACATTCATATAACTCAAAAATGTCAAATATTTCTATGATGTTTGTTAAGAAAAAATAGCAGTTATCTGTGCTTTTTCTCTCCATGATGATTTCTTCTAAGGCAGTCATTTTTATTCTTTTCTTTCAGGTAATGCTTTTGATAGTTTAATAACATACTTAGATTGTTTGCACATTGTTTATGGTCTTCCTGATATGGAAAGGGAGGATTTTCTTAGCTCTCTTTTCTCTTCCTGTCCACCTACACGTGCACACTTTTTTGACTCCCCCATATTCCTGTTATGGATGTATTATAATTTTAGTTATAATTTAGTTATGTCAGTGTTCAGCCTTCATAGTTATCATGTCCATGAAAAATGCTATTCAGTGCCTTGTCATAAAGTGTGATCAGTTTTCCTTTCCTTTACAACTTTTTATGTATTCCTATGTTAATAGTGGCCTTGTTTTTTGTTGTTTGCATAGATTTCTGTGTAGATATCACCAATAAATTCCATGGTCTCTGCCAATTGTCTAAATCTTCTTTCAAGAACTTGGGAACCATCTGATATCCTGTCCATTTAATTTTCTTGGAGAAATATCTTCTGGAGTCTTTGAATCTGCACCAGTCTGGACTGGTTATGTTATAAGCCTTCTTCTATGTGGGTTTGAAGTTTGGGATAGCTCATTAGGGAAGACGAGCCCAGATATCCCAGCTTGTGACGTCCTGTCATTGTAATCCAGTGTTCTTTGTTAGAGCTTCAGATTCCTACAACCCATGTCTCTGTCCTTCCTGATTTGTTTCTGTATTTTAGTAGAACATATACTCTAATGGTGTCTTGGGAAAGGGTGCTTAGGAGATAAAGTTTTGAGATCTTAAATTATCTTTATTCTACCTTGACATGTGTAGATACTTTCAGTATGGAAATCATGGTAGGAAATAAGTTTTCCTTCAGAATTTTGAGGGCATTGCACCAATACCTTTTAACTTCCAGTGTTCATGTTGAGAGCTCTGATTTTGTCTTTATCCTTTATGTGACATTTTTTATTAGATGCTTTTTCTAATGTCTTATAATTCCACAGTGATATTTTTTTCATCCATTATACTGGCATTTGGTAGGTCCTTTCAGTCTGGAAACTCATGTCCTTCTATGTGGAACATTTTCTTGAATTGCTTTGTTAATGATTTCTTCCTCCAATTTTTTCTTCTTTCTATAATCCATATGGTTTGGTTGGTGAACCTTCTGGACTATTTTAAGTTTCTTATTTATTCTCTCATTTTTAATCTTTTTATTTTATTAAAAATCTACTCTGTGAGAGATTTCCTTATTTTTTCTCTTATTTTTAATCTTTATATTTTATTAAAAATCTACTCTGTGAGAGATTTCGTTAACTTTATCTTCTAAGTGGTCTATTGAGATATTTTTTTTTTTAAATATTGAAATACAACAAACATCACACGCATACAGTTTGGTGAATTGCCACAAAATGAACATATCTGTGTAACACCCAAGTAAATAAGACATATTAGCACCCCAGAAATACTCCCTTCCAGTGTATCCTGCCCCCACCCGTCACAGTAATTACTGTACTGATCTTCTAAGGCCATACATTAGTTTTGCACATGTATTTGACTTATAATAATTAGAATTAGAATAAGACATCTTTGAAGGCTTGGTTTGTGTCTTGATCTTTCTTTGATTGTGCATATAATGGAAAATCAGTATTTGTTGGCCAAAATCATTTTTTTTTTTTTGGTTCTTGAGTAGTTTGTGCTGTTCAGGTATATTATGACCACTGTCTAATAACTCTTTAATTTCTGAAACTATAATCCGTTTATATTAGGATTCTTTTGATTACAAATAGCAGATACCTGACCCAAATGGGCTCAATTTAAAAACAAGGAATTTTCTCACTTAACATTAGAATCCGTGAGACCTGAGTGGACCTTGTTTCCAAACTAACAGTGTGGTCAGTTTCCAATTTCTTCTCCTTTATCTTTTGGATCTACTTGAGCTGTTGCTTTCTGTTTTTGAAGCAAGCAAACTAAACTTCTCATGGCTCCTAGATGACTGTCCCCAGCTTTTGTGCCTGCCTTCTTTCTTTTCATGAGCTTTGGGAAGGAGAGAAACTAGGTCTTGAACAGGTGCTTTGAACTCTGGATAAAGGTTTGTCTAAAGCTACATGAGCAAATTATTATATTCTTTTGATTAATCTAGTTTGGTTCTGGTCTTCTATATTATTTGCAATTTAAAAGTTTTCTGTAAGTCCTCAAGACTCTCCTTGTACTTTCCTGAGGTTACCCCAGAATTGCAACCTGTATTATTAGAAGCTCTGGTTTGGAGAATGTATTGTTTGAGAATTACCTCTGCTTCCTTTCTTCCTTTCATATTTAACTTCAATAATGTAGTGGTTTTGAAGCTTTAGCTAAGAGCCCACAGAGCAGTTTTTCTGTCCTCACTTTCACTTTCCCCAAGTCCATGAAACATGATGTAATTAATGAAGGTTCTCCTAGGTATGTGAATATTTATATCTTAAAATTTTTTTTTTTCCAAATGCTTAATTGGAAAGCTGACAGAGCCAGTCACCATGTTGAAAGGGTTTGGATTTTTTTCAGTGAAGAGTTTTTTGGTAAAAAGTATTTTTCCTGAAATCCCAGAAAACTTCTAACTAAGTTTTTAATTTATCTGTGGCAAGGGACTGCACTTATCCTGAACTGTTTCCAGGCATCTGAGAATGCTTCTTGTTATGGATTCTGAGCTGGGACTGATTTTTTTTTTCCCTCTTTGAACTTCTCTGAATTCTTCACTTGTTCAGACCATTTGTTCCTTGTGGCTGAGAGGAACTATGCTCTGTGTCAGGGGCAGGCTTAACTCCTTGCCCCTTACACTCAATCTAGAAAAGCATTTCCAAATCGTAGAACTCTTCCAGAAAGCTTCTTCTTGGCAAACCTTTCTTTCCTAGGGATATTGTCCTTTAGGAGAGTTGCCCAAATATTCTCTGGCTTATGCCATTTGCCATTACTTTGGAAAGCTGTCCAGAAAAGATACCCAAGGGCCACACATAGAAGCATCTCCCTTCCAGAGGGATCATTCTGAAAAACAGATCTAACCTGTGAAAACATCTTCAGTGTCTGTCATCACTTTCGTGTAAGTCTAGATGCCTTATTGTGGGTCACGAAACCCTCCATGTCCTGGCCTCTCCCCACCTCCCTAGCCTCTTCTCTTGCAAATCCATGTCCTTTATGTGATACTCTTGCAAATCAGAACACCCACCACACCATTTTGTTCCTAGAATGTGGCTTCCCAACTTCTCACCTTCCCCTTTCCTATCTCTCCCCCTTTTTAAAAACAGACTCCCTGTCCCAGACACCAGAATGTCAGATCAACACTGGACAGAGAAAGAATCACTAGGTTTCATATACTAGATGACCATTTGCAACTTCCAGGTTTCTCCTGCCTCCAGATCTATGGGTAGGAAGGGACCTGCTACTTAAGCCCCTCTAGGTGTGGGGTTAAGGAAATGCAGCATATTATTGCCAGGGCCAGTGATAGACATTCTAGCACTTGACTAAGGGAATAGGGGATAGTTAATAGAGCTCGTGTTTAATGTGTGGAGATGATGAGTATATACCTACATACCTGGGAAATTACTGACATAAAATATTAATGGTATGTATTAAATATGATACAAAATTTCAAGTGATATATTTTATTTGATTAAAACTGTCGTTTCTTCCTTCATACTCAGGCTTTTATCTTTGTTTCCTATGTTACAGATGTTGTCTACAGCTTTAAAAATGTAAAAATATTGGATGGCACTTATTTTTAAGTGGAATTAATTTTTTCTCAGAAAAATAGTTAGCATAAAAAATCAAATTGGTTAATATTGGGGAGAAGTTTTGCACATTTTTAAACTTGCTTAAACTTAGCATTCTTTTGTGTTTTGTCTCATGTTTTGCTTATTTAACAGTTTGGTTAATGGGATCTGGGAATGCACCAAACACACTGAGATACTTTCAGTGTTACTGAGGTTTAAAGGCAAGTAGGAGCCTAGTACTTCTGCTTGTTTCCAAAATAACATGGGGCAAGAATAATCAGTTGCAGTTGCTAAAGATAATTACAAGTTGATTTTATTGAGAAAGTGAGCAACACTATACTTATGCAATAAAACATTTATCAGCCATACAGCTTCCCTCCTCCTTACTCAGCCCAAGGGAGAAAAAAACCTTCAACAAAACATTATTTTAATGAGCACATTTTGAAGGTGCTGGATTTATGGGAGACATCAGGAAACACTGATTGCAATTACTGTCTCTGTTTGTTGTTCAGAACTTTATTGGTGCCATATTGTGAAGAGTGCTAGGATGAAAGTCAGAGGGGAAAGTAGTCAGCTAGCTTGTTAGCCTGGAAAGATTACCACTTACTAGAATATCCACACTCAGCGTCATCCAAACCACCTGAAGATCATTGTCTTTGTAGTTAAAGAATCATTTCTTTTAAAGTAAAAGTGATAGTTGGTTTGACCAGAGAGAGACTTATGAAAAGCCTTCTTAAACTATTTCTTTTCTTTTTTTCTTATGCTGCATCTGTTGTCATTAGGGCTTCCTAGAGAGAAGCAGCCTGAAGCCTTGAGTATCAATATAAACACGTGATTGCTCACATGAGTATTCTTTTGCTAAATTGATCTGGTTATCAAATAACTTAGCATTAATTTCTTTATTATACTGTATGCTAGTATTAGTCACAGGACATTATTAGGTATTAGGCACATTACTTCATTAAGTTATTGGTAAGCTTTGGCTTCCTCATACTATGCTATTATTCTGAAATTTAGAATAGACATCTCTATCAAAGCACAAATACCAGGATTCTAGAACAGAGATTGGCAAACGTTTTCTGTATAAAGGGCCAGGTAATAAACATTTTCAGCTCTGTGGGCCTTAGAGTGTGTGTCTTAGCTATTGGACAATGTGTAAATGAGTGCGAGTAACTATGTTCAGTTAAGGTTCATAGACTGAAATGATGGTAGGGACCCAGCATTTACTACAAACTAGTGCAGTATGTGTTAGTGAAGCCACAGGCGAGATCTTCTGCCATGTCTGAACGGGACAGCTTCTTCTTATGTATAGCTAGTTGTGACTGGCCCAATGACACCATATCTTGAAATTTAAGAGTAGGTAGAAATGTGTATTTTTATGCAAAGTGCTTATATCAGTTGCCAACTAAGATTTGTTAAGAAAATAATGGTGCAGGTCAGGCTGTATGTCTTTGTGAGCTCTTTTCTGGTCCATGGGATCTGGTTTTGTAAATTCTGATATTTTCAGGTGTAGCTATTACCATGTATAAGTGGGAACTGTCTGGAGAATGTCATCAGATATGTATAGCAAATACCTAGTTCTCTGCTGCTGACTACCCCTACTAGTGCCTATGACAGATGTCAGTAATTGGTCATACTATTCTTTCCTGCTTCAGCCTGGATAAAGTTTCAGAATAATTCTCCATCAGGGTTCAAAAAAGCCACAACCACTGAATTAGTTGGGTCCTCTGATTTGTAAGGTATTTGTCTTCCATGTTCCAGAGGATTCTCTTTAAAATATTATTGGGATTAAACTCCAAAATGGCTTTGGACTTTTCACTATATGACTTTATTCTTAAAGAAATCTAGCAAAAAGTTAACTCTTAAGCAAGGAATACTTAAGAAAACATGTATCAGAAATAGTAACAAATATGAAAAAGTTAAGGTTCTGTTCAAAGGGCAGTATCAGATTTTAAATTCAAACTTAGCGAACTGAAGACAACCAAAGTTGGATGTGTCGTTAAAGGTCATTTAGTAGCATTCTTTCTTTGAAGAGACCATGAACTTGGATTTCTGGTCTGTTTTTTTTTCACCACACCTGTGCAAACTACGTGAATGAATAGTATAAAGAGGAGTTCCTTTTTTGCCTTTCGTTTACTGCCTTTGACCCTTGTGTACAGTTACTGGAGAGTAAGATGTTCAGAATTTAGGTGTTGAATATATGGGTATGGGCCATCCAGAGTATATGTGCGTTTAGATTGTTGTGTGACATGTACGTCATGCAGCCTAAGGGAAACGTACTTTATTGTTAATTGCATCAAATTTTGCATCTTTTCTTCTTCCCACGTCTCTTCTTACTCTACCATCTGTGTGTCTAAACTGTGCCTGTCTTTCACATTTGATCTTCTCTGAGAATACTGCTCTACCCATTCTAACCCTTATTGAACCTCTTTTTTTCAACTCCTTTAGTCTTGAGAACTGTACTAATTTAGCAGTGTCATGCTTAATTATGTTACTTGATTTAATTTGTGGGGGTTTCCCCCCTGAAATTAACATTTTATTTTCCTGCCATCTAGCACAGTAGGGGCTATTAATGATGTGAACTGAAAGAACATTTTGTTTTTAAGCAAGCAATTTATTACAAGTGTTTGTTTAATGTCCTCTAGGTGTTAGTAGGGCTCTAACTGTGGATGAAACAGAAAAATGGACCCTGCCCTTGAGACTAGAGTCTGGTGGATTCGAGTCTAATAGAATTTAAAATGTCCCTTTACTAGTAATCAGTGATGAATACTTAGAACCCCACTGGAAGGAAAGCTCCACTGGGGCTTAGCTCTTTGTTTATTTCACTGATATATCCCAAGTGCCTGGGTTGGTGTCCAGTACATATAGTAAGTGCTTAATAAATATGTCTTAAGTGAGCTTTTACAAGTTTATATGTAGGACCATGCCTGCAGGATGTTAGTGTAGGCAGATCATAGTGTGTACCTTCCACTTCCTTCATGTGTCTCTCCCACCCTGTACCCCACATAGTTCTTCTCCTAGAAAAATCAGTCTTGAGTATCCTTCCAGACGTACTGTATATTACATACACACTTACATGTGTGTGTATGTTTGTATTTTCTACACAATTAATAGTCTGTCAGTTTCTTTTAAAAGCTTATCAGTTCTATATCTGTGCACAGATATGTTACTTGTAGGGCTACGTGATATTTTAATGCCTGGACATTTCATAATTTAACCAGAAACTTATTAATGACTATTTAGGTTATTTCTGATATTTTGCTCTTATAAATGGTGCTACAATAAATATCATTGCTCAAAAGTTATTTTTCAACTTCTGTAAGTAGGAATTTTTGTTTATATTCCTGAAAGTGGAATTGTGGGATTCTTAAAAGTTCAAAGGGTTTATGCATTTGTAATTTTGGTAGTAGGTATTGCCAAATTGTCCTCTACAAAGAGTATGAGTGTGCCATTTTGCTACACTTTTACTAACACTGTATTTTATCAAAGTGATCTTTTCTGATCTGATAGGTCAAAATACCTGTTGTGGCTTTAATTTGCATTTCTCTTATGACTAAGTTTGATCATCTTTTTATAAATGTTTTACAAACTCATTACCTTTTATGTGTTCTGTATTTATAACTTTTGCCCATTTTTCTATTTGTTTATTGATCTTTATTGACATGTACGAGCTCTTTCTGTATTAAAAAAAAAGTACCCTGGCTATGCTTGCTTGTGAATTATAGTATCAGTTTGTTTAGTTATTAACCCCACACACTTAAAACTCAATTGTGTTGGTATTTTTATTGTGTTTGTGTCAACTTTATAAGTAAATTTAGGGGAAATTGACATTTCCATGATGTTCAATCTTATTTCCGAAGAACATAATGTCTTTACATTTGTTTAAATCTTCTTTTGTGTCCTTCCAAAATATTTTAAAGTGTTCCTTCATATAGACAATGCATGTTCAAATATCTTACTAGGTATTTTAATGTGCACACTTTTGTATCTGGCATTTTCTTAATTTGCCTTTTGCTTGGGATATATTTTCCCTAGCTGATTTGCAGGTAAGTAATCATAACTTTTGCAAAAGAGCTTTTTCTTATTAAAAAATCTTTTACCTCTTCTTTTGCTCCTCTGTTGTGCTACTCCAGGGGGGTACCATTGTTTGGCCATTCCTTACAGAATAATGATAAGTTGTGGTGATAAAAGATATTGTTTGTGAATTCTTAACTTTGGGAATGTTTCTATTGTTTCTCTATTGAAGTATGATGCTGGCTTTGAGAGAGATTTGTATTTTATCATGTTAAGGAACTAGCCACATATTATTTTATTTCTGTTTTTATCATGAAAGGATGTATCTTATTGAATACTGTTGTTTATTTCTGGTGACTCATCACTTTTTTCTTTGTTTTCTTCAATGAATATGATGTATTTTAAGTATAAACTTTTGCATATTGACTATCCTTGTATTCCTGGAATAATCATGGAATGTTATTCTTATAATATGCTGCTGGATTTGGATTCTGTTTCTTTATAGTATATTTAGGAATATTACGTTGATTTTCACATGGTAAGATTTGTTTGTGTGTGTTGAACATGTATGTGTGTGTGTGTTTTCTTTTGGGAGTTTGCTACATACTATTCTATCTTCAGAAAAAGAATTTGGAAACTTCTTTTTCTATGTTGCTAAATAATTTAGAGTGTATTGCAATTACCCATTCCTTAATTGTTTGGTAGAATTCTCCCTTGACACTCTCTACACCTGTGTTTTCCTGAAAGATGGTTTTTTGACAACCCACTTCCTCTATACCCTTTGTGGCTTTGTTTAGCTCTTTCTGGGGTCAATTTTGGTAATTAATATCTTACTAAAAAACTATTTAATCTAGATTTTCTAATTTATTGGAGTGGAATTGAATAATCTTTTATTTCCCTTGATATCTGTGCTTTATTTCCTATTTTAAGGTTTTTAAATTAAGAAACAGTGACATGTTAAAAATACTGCTTTTTTAAAGTATGATATAAAAGGAAGAGTATACTTAATATTCCTATTTCATTAAAATTTCAATTATTCCTAAGATATCTATTAGAAACCCAGAACTTGAGGTGAAACATCTCCTTTCTGACCATTCTTTTCTCTTTCGACAGGCCCTGAAGAGGAAAGTGAAGAAGATCCTCAACTCGAAGGCAGAGACCCGGATACTTGGCATGTTGGTTTTAAGATCTCGTGGGACATAGAGACACCTGGCTTGGCAATACCCCTTCACCAAGGAGACTGCTATTTTATGCTTGGTAATTAGGAGGATCAAAACTATATTGATGTTCTAGTGTCTTAAGTTTTAGATTATTGGATACGTATCTTGAATATGTCTTTTGAAATAAACTTTTCAAGTATTTTATAATAATGAAACTTCTACATGTAACAACATTTTGTTTTTGTTTTTAAGATACTGCTAAGTTTAAAAAACTGCTTTTCTTTGTCTTTTACATGTTTATGGAGTTCCCAAAAGCACTAAACAGTTTTTAAGATGCTTCATCAGTTCCTAAATCATCAAAATCAATGTATCAATGTGAAGTTTTACAAATTTCTCCCTGTCTGTATAAGTTCTTAGTGAAGGCTTTTTCTAGTTTGAATTTAGTTTCTTCTTGGGAGCAGCTGACCTGGCAACAGGGCCTTTTCCACTCGTCAGTCAGTTCTTTGGGGAGCACTGTTTCAGCGGTAGTCAGGCTGACCCAAGAACCTGTGGACTTCATGAAGCTTTGTTTTTGCCCCTTTGCTCTAAGTGCGTTCTTTTGGTTTTGGGCTTTCTGCTTGTTTTCCTTGCACAGCCTGTAAACAGTATCCTGTCCTACTCACAAAAGCTTCTCAGTGTTTACTCTGTCATTGGCTCTAACTCCTGATTAGTCATAGATTATCTCACTCTTAACTGCCTGGGGGAATCTACTCGTGTGTTGGTTTTAGAGCCAAGAAGCCCCAAGATTCAAGCCCAGTGTTTGTGATAAAGATTATTTCCCAACTAGCTGAGTATTTGTAGAGGGCCACTGTGCTCTATGTGCGGCATAAGGTTCTGTAGGAGAAGAACATTTGTCCGTTGGAGATGAATAACCTTGGTCCTTGCCTTTTGGGAATGCAGAGTTTGGAACAGCTCTTTAGGTCAGTACCTCATTGAGCATTTTCCAAAATTCAGTCATTCATACATCAGCTTCCAGGTCCTTGCCATGTCCATATGCTATCTGTATTATTACTTGCGTAATATTTTTCTCCAAATAATCTCACTTATCTTTTAGTGGAGTGAATTTGTTTTAGAAAGAGATTTTTATCTCACTATCTTAAATGGAAAACAAATATCATTTAGCCTAATTAGAAGAGTTTTATAAATACATAGAGAAAGTAAAACAGTATTAAATGCCTACTGCTTTTATTTGCTGAAGATTCTGACTCTGAGTCCAGTTCTGTCTTTGTTAAAAAGGAAGATTAGTAACTGTGAGAGAGGTGTTACCAGTATGATGGTACCAGTCAGTGATGTTCGCCTTGTCAGCAGGTAGAGCAGAAGATCATGTGTTGGCAGTTACTGTCTCACGGTGTGAAGCAATTGTTCCTAATGTTGTAGCCCTTTATTTCTTCGATTCTCTTCATGGGGTGATTTCTGCATTTGTTGAACACAGATCTAAGTAAACCCTAGCTCTCTTGCCTTCCATTTGCTTGTGGCTCTATAGTTTACAAATCATTTTCATATAAGCAATTCAGTCTCCAAAAACCATATGAAAGAAGTGGTACAGAGATTGTTCTTTTCCTCATTAGTTGGCCTAAGTTCATGCAGTTAGTAGAGGGACCGCATGGGCGGCAGGTTTCATATACCATGCTTTCCCACTGTACCTGGTACCATTTAGAGTTGATCTCAATCTACTGAAATTGCTATGTGGGAATGTTTTTAGCATCATTTGTAGGTAAAACAGATGATTATTTCTATACCATCCGGATTTGGATATTTACCTTGAGTATGAATGGGTGTTAATTTCAGCCAATAAACCACCGTCCCTTGGAAACTTTGTTCAGAAATTTCTATTAACAATTTGTATCATTAAAATAAATGAGACAGTGGTGCCATTTTTAATACCTTTATTTTTTGTATGTAAAAATAGTAAATACACATGGCAAAAGTTAAATTACCTTCCATTTATTTAGTAACATCTCGTGCTCTTTTCTGATTGGAAAAAAAATATCTGCTCATTGTCAAGAAAAGAAACCCTGAAGAGTATGAAATGAAAAAAGAATATAAAAATCAGTTTCATGACTGTTTCAGTACATTCCTTTTCTGTCTTTTTCCTTTACATATATGTATCTATATGTCTGGAATAATAGTATATGAATAACAACCATATTTACTAGTTACTTATGACAAGCATTCTCTTAATTTTCTCAATAAACTCAAGAAGTAGGCATTGGCTATATCCCAAAAGAAAAAATTAAGGGCAGACTGATGTAGTTTCTTAGCCATGGTTACACAGCTAGTAAGATGTGTGGATTGGGACTTTTTATCCCCCTTGGGCTTTGACACCCCATGTCAGGCCATCCCCCCTCCCCCGAAATGGGTGCCCTCCTCACCCAGCTCTGGGCTTCTGCTTCTGTGCCCTCCTCTCCCTCCCTCACCATGATGCCCCTGCTTCACCAAACATCTTTTGGACTAAATTATTCAGGAAGGAAAGGAAAGAAGACCACAACAGTGGTGTGTTTCTTTCTTTCTCATTTAAAAAAAAATTTTGTTATCATTAATCTACAGTTACACGAAGAACATTATGTTTACTAGGCTCTCCCCTCCACCAAGTCCCCCCACAAACCCCATTACAGTCACTGTCCATCAGCGTAGTAAGATGCTGTAGAATCACTACTTGTCTTCTCGGTGTTGCACAGCCCTCCCCTTTCCCCCACCCCCCACGTTATACATGCTAATCATAATACCCCCTTTCTTCTTCCCCGCCCTTATCCCTCCCTACCTTCCCCTCATTTCTTTTTAAAGTCATATTTTTCATGCCTCAGAAATAGATTAATAATGAAAATATTAAATAATTACATTGCCTTTTTGACTTATATGTCATAGTGAATATACATTTCAAAATATACATTGGTTCCCATTAGTGATTGTAGGTGATAAACAGAAGAAGTGAGTGTTACTATTTTATATAGGAGCTGATATCCAAGACATAATATCTTTTCCGGTTTCCCAACTCTTGTCTTCAAATGTAGATGCAATAGCTGGTACCCTACTGAATAGGGCCAGGCATAGCACAATGTACCCAAAGTTTGCATTTAGAGTATATTTTCTAATTAAGATGTCATATTCAATTTCTAAGATGAATTTTCCTCCATCTCCTCTTAAAACAAAACAAAACAAAACTGAAAGTAACCAGGGTCTAATGCTAACCTCTTCTCTTTACTTTTTAAAATCCAAATACTATAAGGAGCCCTGTGGAGGAAACTCAGCACCGTGCTGATATCTGAAATCTGAACTTCATAGCACTTATGAAAAGGAAACAGTTTAGCTCAATTTATAATAATATATTGGTCTGCAGAGGAAGTGCAGACTGAACCCTGCTGTCTCAAGTAAATACTCTGGGGGTGTCTGATGGGGAACGTGTCGGGGGCTTGTAATAAATCCACTGCCTGTAGAAGTGAGTGAAGGCCCTGCTGGCAGTGCCTGAGGACATGCTTAACTGGGGTTGTCACGGTTTTACTCTTAAATTGGAATCTTTGCCCTAATCTCAGAGTTAGACATGACCAGATTTGCAAACAGATTTACAATTTTCACTAATTTTCCAACCTGGACTTCAAAACACACTTAGAGAAAAAAAATATACACTCTGGTCTTTCTCAGAGTAGGATGATTTATTTACTTTGCCACAGATGTTTTCCATAGACTGAATGTAACCAGGGAGTTAGGGACTTAAAAAGTGGCGTGGAGACAAACTGGGGGTGGATTTTTTTTTGTGGAACAGATTATATGGTTCAAGGGACATCAACCAAATTATGTTTATTAACCAGGAGCTGGGTGTGGAGGTGGGATGTTTCAGGACAAAGGTGAGTGCTAGGTAAACATTTGGGGTGAACCTCCATTTATTTTCTCTCCTTAATTTATTATTACTACTTTTTGCATATCCCTGTTCATGACTCTTTTCCGTCTGGTCTCTTCACTTGTGGCTCCTTAAATCCAACTAAATCTCATTTTCATATGTCTGTTGTTAACCAGAACAATCAGCAATGTTAAAGCTTCAGGTGCCAAGTAAAATTTACTCAGCAAAACAAAAACAAAAAACCCCGAGAAATAAAAAGCAGTACAAATTGAAACACAGTATTTCCTTTTTGGTTTTGCTTTATCTCACCAACACTTTAGGATAGAATCATGAAAATGCCATCATCTGTCAACTGACCAACTTCTTGACTCACTGCGTGTCCCTGTGCATTGTTAGCGCCTCTCTGAGTCTCTGCTTCTGCTGTAAAACTAGCACTTCATGGTGCTTGCTTCCCACGGTTATTGTGAGGCCAAGTAAGAAAATGTGTGAGAAAGTGTTTTGCAAATTACGATTTGAATGTGGAGACTTCCTGTGAAGATTGGGACCTGGGCCATGGTATATTGGACAGGCAGTGAGGTGAGTGGGTGGCAGGAGAGTGCTGACTGTTGGGTCCTTATCCTGCTCTGTGCCCTGAGTTTGCCGGCTTGGCACCTAACTCTTCCATATATATGTTTCTGTAGCCACATAAAGGAACTACAAGAAAGGGAAATCTCTCCAACTGATTCTTGAGGGAGAGAAGAGTTAACATCTGGCCGTTGCTGGATCAGATACCTGTGGTAACAGTCTTACCTTGGTTGAGGGCTGAGTTTACTTACAGAGCTTGGTCAGTAGTTTTTAACAGATTAGTTCACCTTCTTTGAAATACCTATGGCTTAGAGCACCCAGAACACTGTGAACATTTGATGTGGTATAACCTGAAAATAAGCCATGTTTCTGTTTTTGGAGTCAACATGAGCATTCTAGTTGGAGTGTGTAGCTCTTTGAGCAGTAAGAACAGAGGCCTCTAGGAGTTTAAAGTCTCTTAACTGGGACTCTTCTGGGACTTGACTTGGAGACTATGGTATCTTTGTAAATCCTCCAGGTGTCCCTCAACCCTGCCCTGATTTAGACATTTTATGCAAAGGAAGAGGCTTTTGTTTCTTCCTCTGACCCCATTCCCTTCCTCCCCCACTTTCTGACTGACCAACTGAAGTAGAAAGTACCTATAATTTATGACTTAATCATAAATTCTCAATAATTATATTTTATTACCTCTCATGGGTCTTGAAATGTAGGTGCTATGTTCTGCTTTCTGCCAAGGCAAGGGAATAATACAGAAATGGTAATAAATTGTAACTTCAGGCTGTAGACGGCGAGCTTGAGGAATTGCCATTTAAGTGGAAAGTGCTTGAACAGCCAAATGAGCACCTGTCATGTTTATTTTCACTTTGAAAAGTAGAAACATGACAGTATAATTTCAACTGCTTGTCCAATATGAACTTACGGTGCTCTTAGCTGCTCATCAGCCACACTGTTTGCTTCTTGCTATTCACTTTTTGCCAGGCTGAAGATGCCTTTCTTTTCCTGAAACTTGCACTCTAAAATATGCCCCCAAATACCGACATTTTCAAACTTGTGCTTTTTGACTTGATAATTTGATTTTTTTTTTTTTTTTTTTTTAATAATTATTTTTTATTGAAGGGTAGTTGACACACAGTATTACATTACATGAGTTTCAAGTGTACAACACAGTGGTAGAACATTTATATACATAATTCTAGGTTCCAGCTATCACCCTACCAGGCTGTTACAATATCTTGACTATATTCCTTATGCTATACATTACATCCCGGTTACTAATTTATTTTACCATTGGAAGTCTGTCCTTTTTTTTTTTTTTTTTTTTTTTTTTTGTGAGGGCATCTCTCATATTTATTGATCAAATGGTTGTTAACGACAATAAAATTCTGTATAGGGGAGTCAATGCTCAATGCACAATCATTATTCCACCCCAAGCCTAATTTTTGTCAGTCTCCAATCTTCTGAGGCATAACAAACAAGTTTTTACATGTAGAACAAATTCTTACATAATGAATAAGTTACATAGTGAACAGTACAAGGGCAGTCATCACAGAAACTTTCGGTTTTGCTCATGCATTATGAACTATAAACAGTCAGTTCAAATATGAATACTCATTTGGTTTTTATACTTGATTTATATGTGGATACCACATTTCTCTCTTTATTATTATTATTTTTAATAAAATGCTGAAGTGGTAGGTAGATACAAGATAAAGGTAGAAAACATAGTTTAGTGTTGTAAGAGAGCACATGTAGATGATCAGGTGTGTGCCTGTAGACTATGTGTTAATCCAAGCTAGACCAGGGCAATAAAACATCCACGTATGCAGAAGATTTCTCTCAGAACGGGGGGGTGAGGTTCTAAGCCTCACCTCTGTTGATCCCCAATTTCTCACCTGATGGCCCCCCTGCGACTGTGCCTGTCTTAGGTTGTTCCTCCCTTGAGGAATCTTACCCGTCTCTGGCTAACCAGTCATCTTCCGGGGCCATACAGGGAAATGTGAAGTTGGTAAGTGAGAGAGAAGCCTTATTGTTTGAAAAAGTTAGCTTTTTACTTCTTTGCATATTTATGCCCTGTGGCTTCTATGCCCAGCATTTGTCTTGAGGTATCTTTACCACTTGGAAGAATTATGATACTCGGTAAATTTGATATGAGGCACGAATTCTATTTAAGGGTTGTAATTAGGAAGGAAGAAGAAAAGCTATAGAAGTAGCAGGCGGAAGAAAACATGGGAAGATTGATTATTTCTTTGATATATCTTCTTGTAGAGTAACTTCAGCATGTATAGGTTTTAAGCTACTACTTAAATTGCACACACACATTAACATAATAGGAGTATAGTTACATAACCAAAGCATATCTGTAATTACCAGCCATCTGCAGTGAAACCAAGAAAACCAGTTAGGCACCTTAGGCATTTGTGAAAACTTATCTATGATATGGTGGATATTGTCCAAATGAACTTGAACAGTCTGAAAGAAATCAGACAAATTAAAACAACCCATTCCTGGGGACTGTTCACATGCCATATGTTCTTTTAACAATAAATAGTTTGTAGTTGTAAGACTTTGGAGCGCTACAATTTGCACTTCTCCAAATTCTTGGTTGAGTTCCAACAGTATAGATCCAGTCCAATTTTGTTGTTTTACTGTATGCACAGGCCAGCTTAGATATCTCCTTCCTCATTCCCATGGCAGGTCCAGGAACTGGTGGGATGAGTGCATCTACAGCTGTAGCAGTGCGTGGATCTTTGTTGGGGTTTTTTGATGATCATCTTCTGGCATGAGTCTTCCAGAGAGTGCTGATGTTGGAAGTTCTTTTTCATATCGTATCTTAGTTCATTTTCGGGGTAGCCCAATTAGGCTTTGATCCTCTGTATAAACACAAACAGACCCTTTGTCTACACTTTTATATGCCCTTTATACTCTTGTGTAGAACTCATTGGAGGTTACCACACAGGAACTGACCTTTTTTTCTTTTTTTTATCACTAATCTACACTTACATGACGAATATTATGTTTACTAGGCTCTCCCCTATACCAGGTCTCCCCTATAAACCCCTTTACAGTCACTGTCCATCAGCATAGCAAAATGTTGTAGAATCACTACTTGCCTTCTCTGTGTTGTACAGCCCTCCCTTTTCTCCTACCCCCCCATGCATGTTAATCTTAATACCCCCCTACTTCTCCCCCCCTTATCCCTCCCTACCCACCCATCCTCCCCAGTCCCTTTACCTTTGGTACCTGTTAGTCCATTCTTGAGTTCTGTGATTCTGCTGCTGTTTTGTTCCTTCAGTTTTTCCTTTGTTCTTATATTCCACAGATAAGTGAAATCATTTGGTATTTCTCTTTCTCCGCTTGGCTTGTTTCACTGAGCATAATACCCTCCAGCTCCATCCATGTTGCTGCAAATGATTGGATTTGCCCTTTTCTTATAGCTGAGTAGTATTCCATTGTGTATATGTACCACATCTTCTTTATCCATTCATCTATTGATGGACATTTAGGTTGCTTCCAATTCTTGGCTATTGTAAATAGTGCTGCAATAAACATAGGGGTGCATCTGTCTTTCTCAAACTTGATTGCTGCATTCTTAGGGTAAATTCCTAGGAGTGGAATTCCTGGGTCAAATGGTAAGTCTGTTTTGAGCATTTTGATGTACCTCCATACTGCTTTCCACAATGGTTGAACTAACTTACATTCCCACCAGCAGTGTAGGAGGGTTCCCCTTTCTCCACAGCCTCGCCAACATTTGTTGTTGTTTGTCTTTTGGATGGCAGCCATCCTTACTGGTGTGAAGTGATACCTCATTGTAGTTTTAATTTGCATTTCTCTGATAATTAGCGATGTGGAGCATCTTTTCATGTGTCTGTTGGCCATCTCTATTTCTTTTTTGGAGAACTGTCTGTTCAGTTCCTCTGCCCATTTTTTAATTGGGTTATTTGTTTTTTGTTTGTTGAGGCGTGAGAGCTCCTTATATATTCTGGACGTCAAGCCTTTATCGGATGTGTCATTTTCAAATATATTCTCCCATACTGTAGGGATCCTTCTTGTTCTATTGATGGTGTCTTTTGCTGTACAGAAGCTTTTCAGCTTAATATAGTCCCACTTACTCATTTTTGCTGTTGTTTTCCTTGCCCGGGGAGATATGTTCAAGAAGAGGTCACTCATGTTTATGTCTAAGAGGTTTTCGCCTATGTTTTCTTCCAGGAGTTTAATGGTTTCATGGCTTACATTCAGGTCTTTGATCCATTTTGAGTTTACTTTTGTATATGGGGTTAGACAATGGTCCAGTTTCATTCTCCTACATGTAGCTGTCCAGTTTTGCCAGCACCACCTGTTGAAGAGACTGTCATTTCGCCATTGTATGTCCATGGCTCCTTTATCAAATATTAATTGACCATATATGTCTGGGTTAATGTCTGGATTCTCTAGTCTGTTCCATTGGTCTGTGGCTCTGCTCTTGTGCCAGTACCAAATTGTCTTGATTACTATGGCTTTATAGTAGAGCTTGAAGTTGGGGAGTGAGATCCCCCCTACTTTATTCTTCTTTCTCAGGATTGCTTTGGCTATTCGGGGTCTTTGGTGTTTCCATATGAATTTTTGAATTATTTGTTCCAGTTCATTGAAGAATGTTGCTGGTAGTTTCATAGGGATTGCATCAAATCTGTATATTGCTTTGGGCAGGATGGCCATTTTAACGATATTAATTCTTCCTAGCCACGAGCATGGGATGAGTTTCCATCTGTTAGTGTCCCCTTTAATTTCTCTTAAGAGTGACTTGTAGTTTTCAGAGTATAAGTCTTTCACTTCTTTGGTTAGGTTTATTCCTAGGTATTTTATTTTTTTTGATGCAATTGTGAATGGAGTTGTTTTCCTGATTTCTCTCTCTGTTGGTTCATTGTTAGTATATAGGAAAGCCACAGATTTCTGTGTGTTGATTTTGTATCCTGCAACTTTGCTGTATTCCGATATCAGTTCTAGTAGTTTTGGGGTGGAGTCTTTAGGGTTTTTTATGTACAGTATCATGTCATCTGCAAATAGTGACAGTTTAACTTCTTCTTTACCAATCTGGATTCCTTGTATTTCTTTATTTTGTCTGATTGCCGTGGCTAGGACCTCCAGTACTATGTTAAATAACAGTGGGGAGAGTGGGCATCCCTGTCTAGTTCCCGATCTCAGAGGAAATGCTTTCAGCTTCTCGCTGTTCAATATAATGTTGGCTGTGGGTTTATCATAGATGGCCTTTATTATGTTGAGGTACTTGCCCTCTATTCCCATTTTGCTGAGAGTTTTTAACATGAATGGATGTTGAACTTTGTCAAATGCTTTTTCAGCATCTATTGAGATGATCATGTGGTTTTTGTCTTTCTTTTTGTTGATGTGGTGGATGATGTTGATGGACTTTCGAATGTTGTACCATCCTTGCATCCCTGGAATGAATCCCACTTGGTCATGGTGTATGATCCTTTTGATGTATTTTTGAATTCGGTTTGCTAATATTTTGTTGAGTATTTTTGCATCTACGTTCATCAGGGATATTGGTCTGTAGTTTTCTTTTTTGGTGGGGTCTTTGCCTGGTTTTGGTATTAGGGTGATGTTAGCTTCATAGAATGAGTTTGGGAGTATCCCCTCCTCTTCTATTTCTTGGAAAACTTTAAGGAGAATGGGTATTATGTCTTCCCTGTATGTCTGATAAAATTCCGAGGTAAATCCATCTGGCCCGGGGGTTTTGTTCTTTGGTAGTTTTTTTATTACTGCTTAAATTTCGTTGCTGGTAATTGGTCTGTTTAGATTTTCTGTTTCTTCCTGGGTCAATCTTGGAAGGTTATATTTTTCTAGGAAGTTGTCCATTTATCCTAGGTTTCCCAGCTTGTTAGCATATAGGTTTTCATAGTATTCTCCAATAATTCTTTGCATTTCCGTGGGGTCCGTCGTGATTTTTCCTTTCTCGTTTCTGATACTGTTGATTTGTGTTGACTCTCTTTTCTTCTTAATAAGTCTGGCTAGAGGCTTATCTATTTTGTTTATTTTCTCGAAGAACCAGCTCTTGGTTTCATTGATTTTTGCTATTGTTTTATTCTTCTCAATTTTATTTATTTCTTCTCTGATCTTTATTATGTCCCTCCTTCTGCTGACCTTAGGCCTCATCTGTTCTTCTTTTTCCAATTTCGATAATTGTGACATTAGACCATTCATTTGGGATTGCTCTTCCTTTTTTAAATATGCTTGGATTGCTATATACTTTCCTCTTAAGACTGCTTTTGCTGCGTCCCACAGAAGTTGGGGCTTAGTGTTGTTGTTGTCATTTGTTTCCATATATTGCTGGATCTCCATTTTGATTTGGTCATTGATCCATTGATTATTTAGGAGCGTGTTGTTAAGCCTCCATGTGTTTGTGAGCCTCTTTGCTTTCTTTGTACAGTTTATTTCTAGTTTTATGCCTTTGTGGTCTGAAAAGTTGGTTGGTAGGATTTCAATCTTTTGGAATTTTCTGAGGCTCTTTTTGTGGCCTAGTATGTGGTCTATTCTGGAGAATGTTCCATGTGCACTTGAGAAGAATGTATATCCCGCTGCTTTTGGATGTAGAGTTCTATAGATGTCTATTAGGTCCATCTGCTCTACTGTGTTGTTCAGTGCTTCCATGTCCTTACTTATTTTCTGCCCAGTGGATCTATCCTTTGGGGTGAGTGGTGTGTTGAAGTCTCCTAGAATGAATGCATTGCAGTCTATATCCCCCTTTAGTTCTGTTAGTATTTGTTTCACATATGCTGGTGCTCCTGTGTTGGGTGCATATATATTTAGAATGGTTATATCCTCTTGTTTGACTGAGCCCTTTATCATTATGTAGTGTCCTTCTTTATCTCTTGTTACTTTCTTTGTTTTGAAGTCTATTTTGTCTGATATTAGTACTGCAACCCCTGCTTTCTTCTCACTGTTGTTTGCTTGAAATATGTTTTTCCATCCCTTGACTTTTAGTCTGTACATGTCTTTGGGTTTGAGGTGAGTTTCTTGTAAGCAGCATATAGATGGGTCTTGCTTTTTTATCCATTCTGTTACTCTGTGTCTTTTGATTGGTGCATTCAACCCATTAACATTTAGGGTGACTATTGAAAGATATGTACTTATTGCCATTGCAGGCTTTAAATTCGTGGTTACCAAAGGTTCAAGGTTAGCCTCTTTAGTATCTTACTGCCTAACTTAGCTCGCTTATTGAGCTGTTATATACACTGTCTGGAGATTCTTTTCTTCTCTCCCTTCTTGTTCCTCCTCCTCGATTCTTCATATGTTGGGTGTTTTGTGCTGTGCTCCTTCTAGGAGTGCTCCCATCTAGAGCAGTCCCTGTAAGATGTTCTGTAGAGGTGGTTTGTGGAAAGCAAATTCCCTCAGCTTTTGTTTGTCTGGGAATTGTTTAATCCCACCGTCATATTTGAATGATAGTCGTGCTGGATACAGTATCCTTGGTTCAAGGCCCTTCTGTTTCATTGTATTAAATATATCATGCCATTCTCTTCTGGCCTGTAGGGTTTCTGTTGAGAAATCTGACGTTAGCCTGATGGGTTTTCCTTTATAGGTGACCTTTTTCTCTCTAGCTGCCTTTAACACTCTTTCCTTGTCCTTGATCTTTGCCATTTTAATTATTATGTGTCTTGGTGTTGCCCTTCTTGGATCCTTTCTGTTGGGGGTTCTGTGTATTTCCGTGGTCTGTTTGATTACTTCCTCCCCCAGTGTGGGGAAGTTTTCAGCAATTATTTCTTCTAAGATACTTTCCATCTCTTTGCCTCTCTCTTCTTCTTCTGGGACCCCTATAATACGGATATTGCTCCTTTTAGATTGGTCACACAGTTCTCTTAATATTGTTTCATTCCTGGAGATCCTTTTGTCTCTCTCTATGTCAGCTTCCATGCGTTCCTGTTCTCTGATTTCAATTCCATCAATGGCCTCTTGCATTCTATCCATTCTGCTTATAAACCCTTCCAGAGTTTGTTTCATTTCTGCGATCTCCTTTCTGGCATCTGTGATCTCTTTCCGGACTTCATCCCATTTCTCTTGCGTATTTCTCTGCATCTCTGTCAGCATGTTTATGATTCTTATTTTGAATTCTTTGTCAGGAAGACTGGTTAGGTCTGTCTCCTTCTCTGGTGTTGTCTCTATGATCTTTGTCGGCCTGTAGCTTTGCCTTTTCATGGTGATAGGAATAGTCTGCAGAGCTGGGACGAGTGACGGCTGGAAGGACTTCCTTTCTTGTTGGTTTGTGGCCCTCCTCTCCTGGGAGAACAGCGGCCTCTAGTGGCTTGTGCTGCGCAGCTGCGCGCAGACAGGGTTTCTGCTTCCTGCCCGGCTGCTATGGAGTTAATCTCCGCTGTTGCTGTGGGCGTGGCCTGGCTCGGGCAGCTACTCCAAAATGGTGGAGTCGCGTTGGAGCAGGAGCTGCTGGGAGGCTATTTATCTCCGTAAGGGGCCTCCCTGCTCCCTGCAGCCCAGGGGTTAGGGTGCCCAGAGGTCCCGGATTCCCTACCTCTGAATTAAGTGGCCCGCCCTGCCCCTTTAAGACTTCCAAAAAGCACCCGCCAAAACAAAACAACGACCACAAAAAAAAACAAGAAAAAAAATTTTTTTAATTAAAAAAAAAAAAAAAATTTTTATTTAAAAAAAAAAAAAGGTGGTCGTTCGTTTTTCTTTATTCTCCGGTGCCAGCCTCAGGCCTCTGCTCACCGGTCTTTCTGCCCTGTTTCCCTAATATTGGGGTCCCTGTCCCTTTAAGACTTCCAAACAGCGCTCGCCAAAACAAAGCAGCAAAAAAGCAAAAAAAAAAAAAATGGTCGCGCGCTTTTCTTATGTCCTCTGTCGCCCAGCCTCCAGTGCCTGCTCACTGTTCTTGCTGCCCTGTTTTCCCAGTATCGAGGGCCCTGCACTCTGGCCCGGATGGCTGGGGCTGGGTGTTGGGCAGCCCTGGGCTCCGTCTCCCTCCCGCTCTGCCTGCTCTTCTCCCGCCGGGAGCTGGGGGGAGGGGCGCTCGGCTCCCGCGGGGCCGGGGCTTGTATCTTACCCCCTTCGCGAGGCGCTGGGTTCTCTCAGGTGTGGATGTGGTCTGGATATTGTCCTGTGTCCTCTGGTCTTTATTCTAGGAAGGGTTGTCTTTGTTATATTTTCATAGATATATGTTGTTTTGGGAGGAGATTTCCGCTGCTCTACTCACGCCGCCATCTTCCGCCCCCCTCACTCCCAAGTCTGATTTTTTTTTTTAATTCAATAGAATTAGGGAGAGGGCATCTCTTGTGGAATTTCCTTTGAGGATAGTACCTGAGTATATTCCTGGGTACTTGAAAAGGTTTCCCCAAGCATAAGAAAAATGCTTTCTTATGCAGTTTTTTGCTTATTTCTGTATCATTTTGTCTTGAACTTTACTTGAAATGCATGTGATGAGTACCTATTGAGGGCCTGGCTGTGGCTCTGTGCTGGAGGTTTTGATATATTTCATTTATTTATTTTTTTATAACAAGCCTGTCAGGTAGGTAATCCTCCCCCTCCAATTCCCATTTTTTCCCCAGAAAAGAAAATTGATGGGGATTGACTGCTAATGGGTTTGTAGTTTCTTTTAGGTGCATGAAAACATTCTAAAATTCGGTTGTGGTGATGGTTACACAACCCTGTGAACATTCTAACATACACTGAATTGTGTGCTCTCAGTGAGTGAGTTATTTGTGTGTAAATTATATCTCAATAAAGCTTTTTTAAAAAAAGGAAATTGAGGCTTAGAGACATAAAAGAGCTTGTTCAAGGCAACATACATAGTGAAGTATGTGTTTGAATCCAGGCTTTTCTGAGACCAAAGCTGTTCTTCCAGAGAGCCATGCAACTCTACTAATTTTGTAGTCATGGGATCGATCTCCTTCCTTTGAGCATGTGGGAAAGAATAATTGAACAAGTAATAGGCGAATACACGTATATTCTCCTTGTAAAGGATTCAGACAATATGGAACTATATGGGATGAAACTTGGAAGTTCTCTTTTACTTTCCTTTTTGGTTCTTTTGTAAGCATTAACATAGAGTTATGTTAATATATTTACATATTGTTGCTGCTTTAAAAAAAACTCACAGAAATGGGACTTTATTATGTATGTTACTCTAGTACTTGCTTTTTTTTTTTTTTATGTGTTGTGGAGATCTTTTAATGTCAGTACCTCATTTACATTATTGCTGTTATAAAAATAATATAGGGACCAGAAAGTGAAAATTCAAGCCATGGAGGATGCTTTAAAGTAGAAAGTGAGAATCCTTGCCACCTATCTTCCCAAGTTCCATTTTTTAGAAGTTACAGTGTATTTGCATTTTATCCTTCAAGTGATTATCTCCTTAATTCTTAAGCAGATGCTTAATATTTCTTGTTTCTTCACCTAACAACTTTAAACTATCAGTTTCTCTGTTAAGAAAAAAGGGTTAATTGGTACTCTTACATTCATTCATTCTTTCTAAGTTTTGTTACTGTTTACTTTGTTTCTTTTTCATTAATTGATTACTTTTATAACCAGTACATAGATACTTGAGTTTTAATATGTAAAATAGAGATGAAGGTTTTCGTTCAGCCATATTATTACTCCACATTGTTGAAGTAACAACATTTCTCTATTAATTTATAATTTTGGTAAGACTACCGTACTTTATTTGTACATTGATTCTGAAGTTTGAAAGCCAGTACATACTAGTGGTTATATATGTGTTATTTATTGCAGAACCAAATAGAGTGACTGGATCCATAAATAGAAGATGTAACTCATTGTCATCACTAAACTTGTGTCAATGGAAAGGGAATGTTACGCATGTCTGGTGAAGATTTTCTACTTCAGTTTAAGGCTCAGAATCATGCTACACTTGAGCTTGCTTTCTATTTGAACCATGACTTTTTTGTGTATCTCTCCCTCTCCCCCTGGAATTCGCAATTGCCTTTCTTTATTCTTATTAATGCTTTAGTGATATCTCTGTCACTAGATGGTTGTCACACTACTTATTTAATGTTTTGATAAATACTGGCTTCTTCATACCCACCTGGCACATTTCTTCTCATGGTAGTCCTTTTGCTAATTCCATATCTTTGTGGGTCTTAGGTCTGTCTCTTTCTTGGAATTTTCTAAGTGTCTTCCATCTACAGTATTTTAGATTCCTAAAAACTTGTAACCTCTATTGCACCTAACACAGTACTATGAATATGGAAGCTGTTTTAATAAATGATTAGTGAATTAGTGAGTGAATGAATGAAACAAGGATTGGCTCCCCCTGCCCCCATTTCATGGTAATGTCTTGGCCATACAGGCAAAAGGAGATTTTTATTCTGTTCTTAAAAGCTCCTGTCTGGAAAAGGTTTTGAAGTTCTTCCCCAAAACAGATGGCCATTCACCGAATACTTGGGCATCTCCAGAGACAGCTTTTAGAATCTTCCATGGTAGTCTCTTCTTTGACCCATGCTTTGCTTCCTTTTACCTAGTCCAAATTATGTGGCGCCACAAAATTTTCCAAATTGGCACAGTGTCTAGATCAAAATGCACATTCTCTTCCAAATCTTATATAAGAAAACTACCAAAGGTAACAAATGTGTTGGTTTCCTTTAAGCTGAGGAGACTTGTGTTACTGTGAATTGTGAGATCCTTTTACTCCCTCAAATTTTATTCAATCAGAGTCATGCCATATTGGGGTAATTCTGTATCTGGGTTGGGTGGGTAGAATTTTTCCCTTTGACTCCAAGTCTTAATATGCCCTCTTTGGCTCTCTATCTAGATAACAGAACTCTTAAAAAGCATGAGCAGTTTAAAATAATTTTTCAGGCTTTTAATTTGATTGAATAGCTGTTTGTGTTCTTGCCACTTCTATAAAGATGGGAAGAAGGCCATGAATGAAGCCTTTTTAAAAAAAATTGTTCTTACTGAAGGTTGAACTTAGTACCAGACTAGGAAGGAGTTTGACTTTCCTGAATCAGTCAGTCCATGCAGATTTCCAGACTAGACTACCCACCCTGTGGTGGAAGGTTCACTAAACTCTACCTGTGGAATAATTTTTCTAGGCCCAATAAATATTTAACATTCTAAAAAAAGGTAAATTACAGTCCTCAGTCAATGCCTTGTAGTGAATTTGTCCTAAAGCTCTGTAAAATTGGCCCTGGCACAAACCTTTTTTTTTCCTTATCCTTGTTCACACTGTTCCTTCCACCTTGTCATGAACTCATTTAGGGATGACATCAAAAAAATTTAATGCCCAAAATGGCAGTGGCACCAGCCCGTCAGTGTGGATGCCATGACTCTTCTTGCCCCTCTAGACTATAGTGATTGGTATAGGGCCGTATCTACCAGAGCTGAGCCATGACTTCTTGCTCCTCTGGACTACAGTGATTGTTCTAGAGCCTGATCGACCAGAGCTAAGCTTTTTGAGAGTGGGTGCAGTATTATATGTGTTCTGGCACTACACAGCAGCACTTAGTTCCTTGTACAGAATAGGAACATACCATGTATTTGGAGATAACATCCTTTTCTCCTCCCCAGGTATTATCCAGAAACCATAGCCATCTTCCTCAATTTCCAGTGGACAGTAACTAAGAGGGAAGTCAGAAAGTATATGAAGGAACAGAACATAAGAGGTTTAAGTGGCTGCTTCTGTTTTCACTCATTAACTTTATTTGGAAATTCTGGTCCCCTGGTTCCCTGGAGCCGTGGGCAGAAGTGATGGCTCTGCTTATACAAACAGGAAAAAGGAGAGAAGGACTTCATTCGAGTTTTCTGTCAACCTGACCTCTGTCCCTTCTCATCTTTCCATTTCCCCAAGACTACCTGCCCTTCTGTCACTTGGAAGAGTTGCTATCCAGCAGAGTCAAGGCAGCCTTTACCAAAGTGGGATTAAAGTTCTTTGTGCATATTTAGGAAGCAAAAATGAATTATTAATCTCAAGAATCTCGTCTCTTCACAACCCAGCAACAAACTGAGCATTCCATAAAAGTTAATTTAAAAAAAGAGGGGGGAAGTTGAGTACCCTGGGGTCACCTTCACCTCTGTACTTGTTTTTATAAGAGATTTTTCACTTCCATGGAAAATTGTGTATGGGGGAAGATTTACGAAATTAACCAAAGCTCTTACTGCCTCCACTGATGGCTGTGTGCCAAATTGTTTCCATTTGGGGAATGAATGTTTCTTTTTTGAGGGTCTTATCATTGCATATTTCCCTTTGGATCTTTAAAAAATAATGATACTTACTGGTTCTTTTTTCACTGCTAAGTACAAAAATATGTTATCTAGTCAAAGCTGCCTTCAATATTAAGATATAGTCCCAAGTTCAGAGATACTAAATATGAAGGAAAAATGTGTACTGTAGAATTGATGAAATATGGTACCTGCCTGTTGTAGAGAATTTACAAACTAGAAAAGTGTAAAGTAGATAATGAAAATATATCACAATGCAGAGATAACTTCATTTGTAACTATTTGGTCTAATTCCTTCTAGTTTCTTTATACTTGGAAATATATGTTTCTTTTTTTCTTTTGGGGTGAGTACTAATGACCTCTAACTTTGGTCATTTAGTGTATTTCCAGTGCTTTCATATCATACAAATTGCTCCAGTGAATGTCTTCCTTCATGCATGTTTAAAAGTCTGCATCTGTGATTACTTCTTTAGAAAAAATTACTAGAAGTGAAATACCTGGTGAGGGATGGAGTGTGGATATTTTAAAACTTACATAGTATACTGTCAGACTGTTACTTAGAAATGTTTTCAATTTACATTCCCACCTGCAGTGTATGAAAAATGGTTATTAGTTAGTTTCAGCAGCTTACTTTACCTCACCTAGACAGTACTGGACATTACAATTTAAAAATATTTTTGCCAGTTTAGTGGGTGAAAGTAACAAGTTGTTTTTTCGACTTGAACTTTTAAAATTTATTGATGAGGTTGGACATTTTCCATGTTTCTTGGCCATTTGTATACTTCTTTCTGTTACTAGTCATTGGCTAATCATCTTTTGCCCACATTTCTGTTGAGGTGTGAGTGTTTTTCTTGACATTTACTTTAATCAGCCCTTCTGCCCAATTCCCAGGTATTTTTTCATATACTCTTTTGGATTTTTAACTTAGATTTGTATTATTTTTTTAGGTTAAGCATCATTATTTTCAAGTATTTTTTATACAAAACAACTATTTGAAGTTACTTAACCAACTTTATGCTCACTGGTAGTCTTTTTATACTATTTTTTTTCTTTTAAAAGTTTCATTTATTTTTAAAATTGAGATATAATTGACATAGGGCATTATATTATCTTCAGGTATATAGCGTAATGATTCGATATTTGTATATATTGTGAAATGATCACATTAAGTCTAGTTAACATCCATCATCTTGTATAATGTGAAACTGAATCAAAGAAACCTCCTTTAAAACAGAAGAGCCAGTACTCACACCCTACCAACTTTACTTGATTGCAGACCCCCATAGGAAGAAGCATACTTTGCATTTTTTAACTGGAGGAAGCCTACTTTACTACACCAGCTAGAGGGAGGAAGATTTTTTTCCTTGTCCTACAATAACCCAGCCAATGAGAAGCCATCACCACCCTGAGCTCTCATTTTCCTTCACTGGACTTTGCCTCAAAGTAGGGAAATTCCTCCTTTTTCTCTATGAAGGAGCAGTTTCTCTCCTTTGTTCTCTGGGATTATCTATGGTTTTACCATAGTTTGCATGTCCTGAATTGCAATCCCTCAGCCACTCCTGAATAAACTCAATTTGCAGGCAAAAGATAGCTGGTTATTTTATTTTCAAGGTCAATAATAGTTAAAAAATTTTTTTCTTTTTCTTGTGATATGAACGTTTAAGATCTATACTTTTTGGCAACTTTGGGATATGTAGTATAGTATTATTAACTTTAGTTACCATGCTATGTGTTATATCCCCATCCCTTCTTTATTTTATAACTGGAAGGTTCTACCTTCTGAATCCCCTTTACCCATTTTTGCCCTGCCCATTCCCTACCTCAGGCAAACACAATCTGTTTTCTATATCTATGAGCTTGTTTTTTTTAAATTTTATTTTAGATTCCACATATAAGTGAGATTATATGGCATTCGTCTTTCTCTGACTTATTTAACATAATGCCCTCAATGTCCTTTCAAGTTGTCATAGTGGCAAGATTTCATTTTTTGTGGCTAAATAGTATTTTGTTGTGTATATATGCCACAGTATCTTTATACATTCATCCATTGATGGACACTTAGGTTGTTTACATGTCTTGGCTATTGTAAAGAATGCTGCAGTGAACACAGGGCTGCAGATATCCTTTTGAGTTAGTGTTTTCATTTTCTTCAATAAATACTCAGAAGTAGAATTGCTGGGTTATCTGGTTGTTCTATTTTTAATTTTTTGAGGAGCCTCCATATTGTCCTCCATAGTGGTTGTACCAATTTACATGCCCACCAACTGCACAAGGGTTCTCTTTCCTCCACATGCTCACCAGTGCTTATTATTTCTTGCCTTTTTGATGATAGCAATTCTAACAGGTGTGAGGTGCTATGTGATTATGGTTTTGATGTGCATTTCCTCGATGATTAGTGATGTTGAGCATCTTTTCATGTGCCTGTTAGCCATCTGGGTGAAGTCAAATCTTCTTTGGAGAAATATGTCTTCAAATCTTCCACCTGTTTTTATTTTTTAGTCAGTTTTACTTTTTGCTGTTGAGTTGTATGAGTTCTTTGTATATGTTGGATATTAACCTTTTATCAGATACATGATTTGCAAATATTTTCTCCCATACAGTAGGTTGCTTTTTCGTTTTGTTTATGATTTCCCCTGCTGTGCAGAAGACTTTTAGTTTGATGTAGTCTCACTTATTTGTTTTTGCTTTTGTTGCTTTTATTTCGGTGTCAGATTAAAAAAAAATCACTTAGGACCTATGTCAAGGAGCTAATTGCCTATGTTTTCTTCATATACTGTGCTTTTAATCATTTTGATTGTTTTCTTGGTCAACTAAAGTATAGGTTCTAACACATTTTTTGTGAAGGCTAATGGCAGGGAGTCGTGGTAGTATCTTCTTGGAGTCATTGCATTATCTGAGAATCACTTTCTATACCTTCACATGTTAATATCTCCTTGAATATCTAGACTATGCATGAGGAACAGACTTTCCACCTTAAAACTCAATAGATCCTGCTCCCCTGACTCTGACATTTGACGTTAGGGAGTTGTCTGTGGCCATCTTCTTTTTTATTCTGTTTTGGTAAGTTATCTTTTCTCTTGAACATTTGTAGTATTTTATATTTTATTTTTGAGCAGAGAATGTATAATGGACTCAGGCCTTTTCACAACTTTGGAAAATACTCTTCTATTATTTTTTCCATTGTTCTTTCATCTCTGTTTTCTTTCTAAGATTCCTGTTACATATGTATTTGGCTTCAAGAGTCTGTCTCTCATGTCATCTTTTCTGGCACTAATGTTTATTTTCCTTCTGAATTCTAGGAGAATTTTTTGAGTTTGCTCATGCACTTGAGTCATTTGATTTTTCTGCAGCATGCATTCTATTATTCACTCCATCTATCATCATTTTGACTGGAGCAATACTATTAAAAATAGTCAACTCCAAGCAATCTTTGCTGATCTCATACTGTTCCATCTTCATGTCTGCTTGCCCTACTTCACAGATGGAGTGTCTCCTTAAATCAATTGTCTTGAAATAATGAGAATTTAAAAAAATTTTTTCCTATTAGTTTGAGTAAAACTTTTTCAGAAGAGGTAATTGCAGTCACAGTGGTTCCTTTCTTTTGAACTGCAGCTTTTCCATATGAGTCTAGTGATTTGCTCTTGTCTGTTTCTTCTTCTAGAAAGACTAGGACTGTTTTGTAGGCAAACAGGTGTTGGGATTGTTTCTGTGCAAACTCAGTATAGATTCCTGGCCAAATCCTTCAGTTGCAGGAGGAAGGGAGAAAATATATCTTTACATAGTTAGATAAGAGACTTGATAAACTGATGTATACTGAATAACTTGTTTTTGTCCATGTATGGGATAGATGCTTACAGACCATGGCAGCTTTCGGCCCATCCCTGGCATATCTGCTTGCTCCAGTTTCTTACTTCAGTAATGCCTGGTTCTCTTCTCAAACTGGTAGCTTATTCTAGCAGCGTGTGCTAGAAAAAGCCATGGGTTGTGTGCATTTAATGCTGCCCTACAGAGGCAAGAGGCCTGACATCTGGTTCTTCTCCTTCTGAAGTAGAGGTGGAATGCCCCTCTCAGAATCTGCTTGATATATTGATCATCAGGAGGCTGTTCTTTCAGAGTAGGCAGTCATGTTTCAGCCTTCTTTGCTCTTCTTGAACCTCACCCCACCTATCCTGTATCTAGCACAACTCCTTGCAGTTTCTGGCATACTGAGCACCTTCCTTCAATATTTAGTGCTGGAAAAAAGTTTTGATCTATCTTAATAGTCCATTAATAGTGTCATTGGGAATCTAAGAATGGGGCAGGTAGAGGCCTAAGTCTATACTGACATCTTGCCAGGAAGCTTCCCCTCCCCCCTGTCACTGGTTATTAAATTCTGAATATGTTCTCAGTCATGGATGTCCCATGTCTAGGAAAAATAAGGTCATAAATATTAAGATTGAGGGATGAGAATGGACAGGTGAGTAAGAATGACAAGCTTCAGTGACTGTGTGGAGCTGGGAAGATTGGATTTCAGAATTGGGCTTATTTAGCTCAGGAGTGCCTTTAGCAAAGCTCCTGATTGTTTCTGTAAGAAATTTGGGATGAAATAGCTCTGGTAACACACTGGACAACGAAACCAAGGAAGTAAGGACTGGTTTAAATTTAGGGTGACCAACTATCCTGGTTTGTCTGTGGGGGCAGGGAGCTCAGGATTCAGGAATGTTCTGGTCATGAATTGGTCACCCTAGTGTAAATTATGCCATTGCATCTGTGGTCTTTTTTATATGAGATGAGATTTCATGCTACAATGAATGTCCAGAGCTCTCTTCACCCACTGATAAAGCACGCAGCATTTAGCCAGCAAAGAGTGAAAGCCTCTTTTCTATTTGTTTTCTTGAATAAATTCTGCTGATTCCACTTGAATATAGAAAATTTTTACTTGTATTCTGAGATCGCTCTGGGAAATAGACATTCTTTAATGTTTTCTTTCTGAGAATTAGGAGGAGTAGTATTTTAAAGTCTGTTACATCCTTTGAGATGTGCAGTGCATAAAGCTGGAGCCACTTCTATAGACTTAAGAGTTTTAGATAAATTAGAAGCTCTTAAGTGAAAATAACAGGGTTCTTCCTAAAAGTCATAAAGAATTAGAGGCTGTTGGGAGCAATTTCAAAAGAGTTGTTTGATTAGAGAGTTGCCAAGGATTTTAAATAAAGGTACAAGCCTCAGAGTGTTACTTCTAATGGTGCATTTGCCTCTTGGCCTGCATCAGATTAGTTGCCCTTCAGTGGAACAAAAGCACTTAACAATCTGTTCATTAAGATGATTTTTTCCCTCTTATGATGTCTTTTGATCCTAGTATTAATTGCATAGGAGCATTAAGGCTTTTATTTGAGTAGATGAGAACGACATTTGTGTATTTCTTAGAAATTGTTTCAATCCTTTATAGGAATCTGGCCTGGGGAACCTCCTCCAACCTCTGCTTTTTGTTTGTTTCTTGTATGAGTGTGAAACCCCGTTTAGACAAAATAGTGTGGATCAACCAGAAATTCTCAGGTATGTCCTTACCCAGAATCCTCAGAGAGGGCAAACTAGAAGAGACAACTGTCATTCCGCCTTCCTCATCAGGCCCTAAGCCACACTTCTGAGACCAAGTCTGCAGAGGTTGGTCTGCTTTGATCTTCTATATTAGCCTTCCTTTTTGTCTTTATATTTGCATTTAAAAATCCAAATGTATCACTGATGTTTTCATCCTTCCCTTCCCTTGTATTTTGTGATAATGTTTATACAATGACCTCATTTGTTTTGTGATTTACACAGCTTCAGTCAGGTATTCCTGGAAAACCCCAGAAGTTGCTTCTTAATTTTGCTTTTTCCCTCAGTTCTCCTACCCAAGTCCATTAGCAGGACTTCCTGTTTTTCTCTAAAACATCCTGAGTCTGATCACTGCGCACCATCACCCCTGCTGCCACTGTGGTCCCAGTCTCTGCTGGCTCCCTTATGGAGGGCTACAGCAGCTCCCTGACTGCTCCCCTGCTTCAGATGTTGTTCTTTTTCAGTCCTCACTCTTTTTTATAAAGCTGCCAGTGTAGTCTATTCAGACTTAGATCACATCTTTTCCTTGCTGAAAACTGTCTAAAGGTTTCCCATTGTGTCTAGAATAAAACCGAAAATTCTTGCCATGACCAGCAGAGACTCACTTAACCTGGTCAGCTTCCTCCTTTCTCACCATGCTGCACCCTCATGCATCTGTCTTCCTCCTCAAGTGTAACAAGCTCAGTCCCACTGCAGTGCCTTGGCCCTAGCTGTCTCCTCTCTCTAGAATTCTCATTGTACATCTTGGCATTGCCAGGCTGCTCATTATTCAAACCTCATCTCAGCTTAAATGTCACCAGTGAAGGTTGTGAATGAAGCAGTGCACTCTTCCCTTGTACCCCTACTAACTCTAAGCTTGTTAAATCATCCTTTATTTTCCCATAGCACTTCAAATCTGAATTCCTTATTTATTTACTATGTATCTTTCCCATTGTTATATAGTTTCTATGAGAGCAGGGACTTTGTTTTGTTCACTGTGCCTAGATGTGTGCCTAGAATTGTGCTTGGTACTTAGTAGTTGCTCATCCAAATATTAAATTAAATATGCAAGGAAGTGTTTTCCTTTGCTGTGAGAACATTCTAGAAGAGTAGTTTTGTGTAGTTTCATAACTGTCGTATTATGGGTCTCAAGATGGTGAACTGGGCCATCTTAAAGATTTTTCCAAACACCTTTCAGTTGATAATTTTTAAAAAAAGTTTATTTTTAGAGCAATTTTAGATCAACAGTAAAATTGAGTAGAAAGTACAGAGTTGCCATACACCACCCCCCTCCATGCATGCACAGCCTCCCCGCCATCAGCATCCGGCACCAGCATGATACGTTTGTTACAGTTGATTAACCTACATTGCCATGTCATTGTCATCCAAAGCCCATATTTTACATTCAAGTTCATTTGTTATTTTTATGGATTTTGTATATCCACCATTATAATATCAGACGGGATAATGTCATTGTCCAAACACTCCTCTGTAATCCTTCTACTTCCTCTTTTCCCCCTCAGTTCCTGGCAACCATTAATCTTTCTATTGTCTCTGTAGTTTTGCCTTTTCTGGAATGTTGTATACATGGAATTTTACAGTATTTAGTTTTTCACATTGGCCCCTTTCCTTGGTAATATGCTTTAGAGTTTCCTCATTTCTTTTCATGGCTTGATAACTTATTTCTTTTCAGTGCTCAATAATATTCCATTGTATGTGCCACAGTTTATCCATTCACCTACTGATGGACATTTTGGTTGCTTCCCAGTTTTGGCATCTATGGATACAGTTGCTATAAACATCTGTTGGCAGGTTTTTTGTGTGGACATAAGTTTTCAACTCATTTGAGTAGATATCAAGGAGTGCAATTGATGGAACGTATGGTGAGAGTATGTTAATTTTGTAAAAGACTGCCAAACTCCCTTTCAAAGCAGCTCTGCCATTTTGTATTTCCACCAGTAATGAATTCTGTGTTGTTGCTCTATTATCCTTGTCAGCATTTGGTGCTATTAGTGTTGTGGATTTTGTCCGTTCTAATAGATGTGTATTGGTGTCTTAGCATTTTATTTTGAATTTCTCTGATGACATATGACATAGAGATTCTTTCTTATGCTTATTTGTCATCTGTATATCTTCTTTGGTGAGGTGTTGTTCAGGTCTTTTGCCCATTTTTTAACAGAGTTTTTTATTTTCTTACTGTTGAGTTTTAAGAGTTCTTTGTGTATTTTGGATAACAGTCTTTTGCTGAACATGTCTTTTGCAAATATTTTGTCCCAGTCTATGGCTTGTCTTCTTGGTCACTGTCAAGAGTGACAGTGCGGCTTGTCTTCTTAGACACTGTCAAGAGTGACAGTGTCTTTCACAGAGAAGTTTTTAGTTTTTATGAAGTAAAGTTGGTCAATTATTTCTCTCATGGATTGTGCCACTGGTGTTGAATCTAAAGAGTTATTGCCACAGCCAAAGTCATCCAGATTTCCACCCATATTGTCTTCTAGGGGTTTTATACATTTTATATTTGGGTCAGTGATCCATTTTGAGTTAATTTTTGTGAAAATTATAAGGTCTGTTGTCTAGATTCAGTGTTTTGCATCTGGATGTCTAATTGTTCCAGAACCATTTATTGAAGAGACTGTCTTTGCTTCATTATATTGCTTTTTGCTCATTTGTCAAGGATAAGTTGACTACATTTATGGGGGTCTAGTTCTGGATTCTCTATTCTGTTCCACTGATCTGTTTGCCTATTCTTTCATCAATACCATGCTGTCTTGATTAGTTTTATAGTAAGTCTTGAACTCAGGTAATGTTGATTCTCCAACTTTGTTGTTCAGTATTGTATTGGCTCTCCTGCTTCTTCATATAAACTTTAGAATCAGTTTGTTGACGTCCACAAAATAACTTGTTGGGATTGCATTGAATCTATAGATCGAGTTGCAAAGAACTGACATTCTGACAATATTGAGTCTTCCTATCCATGAACATGGAATATCTTTCAATTTATTTAGTTCTTTGATTTATCAGAGTTTTGTGGTTTTCTTCATGTAGGTACTTATCTATATAGATTTTATATCTAAGTGTTTCATTTTGGGACATATTAATATAAATGGTAACATGTTTTTACTTTCAGATTCCACTTGGTCATTACTGGATATAGGAAAGTGATTGACTTTGGTATACTAACCTTGTATCCTGTAACTATGCTCTAATTTCTAATTAATTACAGGAGTTTTCTCATTGATTCTTTTGGTTTTTTACAGAGACAATCACATAATCTGTGACAGTTTTATTTCTTCCTTCCCAATCTGTATACCTTTTATTTCCTTTTTTGTCTTATTGTATTAGCTAGGACTTCCAATATGATGTTGAAAACAAGTAATAAGAAGAGACATCCTTGCCTTGTTCCTGATCTTAGTGGGAAATATTGGAGTTTTGTACCAGTAAGTATGATGTTAGCTGTAGGTTTTTTGTGGATGTTCCTTATCATGTTGAGGAAGTTCCCTTGTAATCCTAGGTCACTGAGAGTTTTTATCGTGAAATTGTGTTAGATTTTGTCAGTGTCTTTTCTGCATCTATTGATATGATTGATATGATTTTTCTTCTTTAACTTGTTGATGTGATGGATGACATTCATTGATTTTTGAATGCTGAACCAGCTTGCATACCTGGATAAAGTCCACTTTGTATATACATCATTGATTCTTTTTTCCAATATTTTGATGGAGATTTTGTATCTATGTTCGTGAGATATATTTGTCTGTATTTTTTTTTTTTTTGGTAGCTCTTTGTCTGATTTTGGTATAAGGTATCCCTGGGCTTAAACAATGAGTTAGGATTTCTTTCCTATGCTTTTTTCTTCTGGAGGAGATTGTATAGAATTGGCATAATTTCTTCCTTAAATGTTTGGTTGAATTTACCAGTGTACTCATCTGGGCCGTGATACTTTATGTTTTGGAGGATTATTCACTATTCATTCCATTTCTTTAGTAGATATATGCCTACTCAAATTGTTTCTTGTATGAGTTTGGCAGATTGTGTCATTGAAGAAATTGGTCCATTTCATCTAGGTTATCAAATTTGTGGGCACAGAGCTATTCTTAGTATTACTTCATTATCCTATTAATGTTATAGGATCTGTGTGATGTCCATTTTTTCATTTCTTGTGTTAGCAATTTGTGTTTTCCCTTGTTTTTGCTTAGCTTGGGTAGAGGCTTATCAATTCCTCTGTCTTTTCAAAGAATCAGCTGTTTTATTGATTTTTCCCTATTGATTTCATGTTTTTGACTTCAATGATTTCTGCTCTACTTTTTGTTTCTTTTTTTTAATGGTTACTTTAGATTTAATTTGCTCTACTTAAAAAAATTTCCTAAAGCAGTAGTTTATATTACTGATTTTAGATTTTTTTATTTTTTAACATATACATCCAAAGCTATAAATTTTCCTCTTAGTAGTGCTTTTGCTATATTCCACAAATTTTGATAGGTTGTATTTTCATTTTCATTTGGTTAAAAATATTTTAAGATTTGCCTTAAGATTTCCTCTTCAACCATGTATTATTTATTATGTAAGTGTGTTGTTTAAGTATTTTGGGATTTTCCAGCTATCTTTCTGTTACTAATTTCTAGTTTAATTCCTTTGTGGTCTGAGAGCAGACATGGTATAATTTCTGTTCTTTTAAATTTGTTAAGGTGTGTTTTTTGCCACAGAATATAGTATATCTTCGTGAATGTTCCAGTGGTCTTGAGAAGAATGTGTGTTCACCTAATGTTGGATGAAATAGTTTATAGATGTCAGTTATATCCAGTTGATTGATGGTGCTCATGAGTTCAACTATAGCCTTAATGATTTTCTGCCTGATGGATGTCTGTCTGTTTCTGATAGGGGATTTTGAAGTCTCCAACTATAATAGTGGATTTGTCCATTTCTGCTGTTCTGTTACTTATTGCCTCACATATTTTGATGCTCTGTTATAAGGCATATAACATACTAAGGATTATTACCTCTTTTGGAGAACTTGACCCTTTTATCATTATGATATGCCCCTCTGGATCCCTGATAATTTTCCTTGCTTTGTAGTCTGCTCTGTCTGCAATTCATATAGATATTCCAGCTTTGTTTTTATTTGTCTTAGCATATTATATATTTCTTCACCCCTTTACTTTTAATCTATATGAATCTTTATATTTAAATGAGTTCCTTGTAGAGATAATACAGTTGGGTTTTGTTTTTTATCCACTTTGATAACCTTTGTCTTTTAATTGGTGTTTTTACTCCATTAACATTTAAAGTGATTATTGATATAGTTGGATTACTATCTACATTATTCATTAATATTTTCTATTTGTTGCCCTTGTTCTTTGTTCTTATTTTTCTCTTTGGCCATCATTTCTTCAAACATTTTTTTGTGTTATTTTCCTTCCCCTGAGACTCAAGTTACATTATGTTAAATTGCTTAATAGTATCTCCCAGCTCATTGATGATGCCCTTTCATTTTTTTTTGTAGTCCTTTTTCTCTGTGCACTTCATTTTGGGTAGTTTCTATTTCTGTGTATCTTAGTTCATTGATCCTTTCTTCTGCAGTGTCTAAAGTGCTGTGATTCTCATTCAGTGTAATTTTTAAAATTTCAGATTCTACATTTTCTATCTTTAGAAGCTTCATTTTATTTATTTATATATGTATATGAAAGAAAAAAGATACATGTAGCTTATATATCATATGTCTTTCATTTCTCTCCTCTGTTATTTTTTTTTAACATTCTACCACAGCTTTATATAAAGTTGAACCATAACTTTTAAATAGATAACATAATGGGATTTCATCAGCCACATGAAGCTCCACAATTAAAAGTTCCACATTTAAAAGATTATCTGCAGGAACCTTTGTCTGGAAACAGCATGAAAGGAACTGCTAGGATATAAATCTAATCATGAGTTAAGACTGTGTGCCTTCAGGGCCACATAGAATTATTTATATCAGAGTTGAGACCCTTCCTTGCAAATCAGCAGATATTCTTAAACCTGTGTGTCCTCTGTTACTTCTTGAATGGATGCTGGATATTGCAAATTTCAGATTCTACATTTTCTCTCTTTTGAAGCTTCATATTATTTATTTGTTAGGTGCCTGATTTTGTTAAATTCATGGAGTATTGGACTTTGCTCTAATGAGTAATTATATTATTTGGAAAAAGTTGGATCCTTTTAAGGCTTGCTTTCAAGCTATTAGGTGGCACTAGAGCAGCCTTTAATATAGGACTTCTACTAAGATGATGCTTTTCTAAGAAACTGCCTATTATCTCATGTACTAGGAGACATTCTGGCTACTGAGAACAAAAACTATTCCTGGTCTAGTGTGAAGTCTCAGATTTGTTCCCAGAAAGCCTATTGCTTCCTGGTGCTTCTTTTCCTGCCTTTGGAAGGTTTTTATTCGTACTTGCACAGGTCAGTACTCAGCCAAAGACTTGAAGGAACTCTTCTGCAGATGTCTGTTTGCTCTCTCTCTGGGTTCTTCTATTCCAGTCTTCTGCCTTACAAATCCTACTTGCCTTGGCCCTCCTAAACTCCAGTCTCTGGCTTCACAACTCAGTAAGAAGGAAAACTGAAAACTCTGGGTTCTGTTTGACTTTCCTCTCCATACTCTGTGTCTTTGAAACTGTTTCCAGGTAGTAAGGTAGGACAATTATAGGTATTTTTATTTTCTTTTATTTAGATTTATTTATTTCTCTTATCTTTGGAACTGTATCATGTTCTGTTTTCCAGCATCAGAAACCTTTGTTTCTTGTTTTTGGTCTGTTTTATAGTTAAAGGTAGGAGGGCAAACCTTGTCACTGTTACTCCAAAATGTCCAGAAGCAGGAGTCATTCAGTTAGCATTTTACATTTCCATTCTTTTGTTTAGGGATAATATTGTAGATGATTTTTGCTGACATGTAAAGGGTGTGGTGGTCTTTGACTTTCTGTTCAAATCATTGTCTTTCTTGTATCTTGGTAGGAAGCCCTTGTTGCCTACATAGGAAATCATGCACTGCTGGGGAACAGTAGTACTTAATGCTCTCCTTTATAGTAGAGGAAGTGATGTCCTAAGCAGAGGTGATACAGATTTCGCCTGACATGTGGCACAGTTTCATAGAATATACAACTTGGCTATTGGTTTTTCTTCCAGAGCATGTCGTTGGTTTTAGGCCTATTCTTCAGCTAATGAATTCACCACCTACTCCATCCTTAGGTTGTGAATCCACAGGCTTGAATTCTTTTCTGAGAGCCAGTGCTTTGCAACATGCTGAGTTGGGTTGGTTTGTTGCCTGGAAAATTGTTAGGGCAAAATTGATACTTTGGAGAGAGAAAGAGGCAGATATTCAGATAAAAGATGTTCAACCCCAAATAATATAAAAGAATTTTTGGCTTATTATCTACAGGCATGGGTAGAATTAGATACATCATGAGAAAGAGAAAGAAATTCAATCCATAAATAGTAAACTTTGTGGTGAGTAGGCATTATAAAGTCACACAGTAAATAGAATAGCCATGCATCCTGTTTGTAGGACAGCCCTAGTCTACACCTGTTGTTCTGGAATAATTATTAATAACATCCCCTTTTACTCTTCAAAGTGTCATGGTTTTGATGTTTATATATGTGTGTCTAATATATGTATTATACATGCACACACATATATAAACTTACCCTACTTATAAAAAATGGTTTAAAGAATACAAAATAAGTGTTAATTCCTGGTTATGTTGTTCTCCTTGAATGATTGATTTACTGTTTACTTTGTATTTTGTTAAATAGTATATAGTGACTAATAACTGTGTGTGTGGTTTTATGTTTTTTAATTTTTGGTATTTTTCCTGCAGATGATCTCAATGCCACCCACCAACACTGTGTTTTGGCTGGCTTTCCACCTCGGTTTAGTTCCACCCACCGAGTGGCAGAGGTAAGTATAAATAAAATTGTGATTCAAACTTAACTGGATGTGACAGAAATGGTTGAATGAGCAATTTAACATAGAGCTTTGGAAGAGTATTTGATAGGAAAATTGCTTCCATCTAACTAGACTGTAGTCTCTATTTACTTGCTTTTTTAAATTTTGAGTTTTTTGGATTAAAAAGCTTTAAAAAAGTGTATTTGCAGTGTGGGATAAGTATATTTTGCTTCTTTGGGTTTATGTTTCTTGGAGAAGGTAAATACCATTGGCAGGTGTTGCTAGTTAGAGATTTTCTAAGGGGTTAGTATCTGTCAAGGTCAAGGGCAGGAGATGGCCAGAAGGAAATGGGGTGGATTTTTGTGTTTGTGCACGCGTTAGCTGTGACTGGGCTTGCGTGGTTGAGAATTTACATTTGCCTTAACTTTTTGGTCAGGCTCCTGGGCATGTGAATGTAAATTAAGGAGAAAGTTACAGTGGTGCCAAGGAATTTCTGACTCCCAGTTGTGTTCATAACCCAGCCTTTAGTGCTAAATTCTGCCACCACTTGTAGTAGCTGATGGTCAGCTGATTGGACTAGTTCAGAGTGGAAACTTAAGAGATGAGGAAAACTCTTAGTAGTCATGCTGGGGTGCTGTGTGCTCAATTAAGAGGGGTTTCAGAGACAGTGGAATAATCATGAAAAGGATTGTAAGTTAACTTTATATGCAAGCTTGTTATCTGTGCTTTGCTTTTATAGCTTGACTTTCATCCAACCACAGGGGTCCCATGGGAGAAAGTTGGGCAAAAGGGATGCAACAAGGTGGCAGGGAAGTGCAAGCACAAGGCCTTTTCAGTCCTGAGATTGTGTGAGTCTATAGGCAGTGTCATGTCTTTGGGTAATTCAGTTTTTCTAGGGGACTGTCACATTGCTGTGTGGTGTAGAGGGCATGAGTGTCTGTTTAAATCCAAGTGCCAGAAAGCCCATCAAGCAGTCCTTCCTCTCTTTCTCCTTATCTCCCTTGCTTCTCTCTTTCATTCACTCATTCATCTAAGTATTTGAGTACCTGTTAGGTGTTCAGCAGCTTTATAAACTTGAGAAAGAGAGCCATCAACATGACAGTTATGGCCACTGCCTTTGTTTAATTTTCATTTTAGTTGGGGAGACAAATAAACACACAAAATTTATCTGAGATGCCGAAAAGTAAGTTCTGTTAGGAAGTCAGGAAGGAAGGAAGGAGCAAAGGAAGGGAAAAAAAGGAAGTGAGCTAGCATTTACAGAGCATCTAATATGTGCTTCGTATTGTACAAAAACCCTCCATTTTTGTAATACAAGATGTTGTAGGCATCTGTCTTTCTAGCTTTCAGCCTTCCAAGTATCCTTGTCTTGTGGTCACTTTGAGTGTGTGACTACTTAAGTATATATCCTTGCGTCTTTCATAATCTAATCTGGAATAATAGATGCTTAGTGCTGTGTTCGGAGGGCTGGTACAAAATGATGGATAAAAGTTTGGGGAAATATATTTGATGATGATAACAGTTATACTTAATTGGTAATGTTGTGAGGATTAAATGAGTTAATGCGTGTAAGTCTTTTAGAACAGTGGCTGGTGTACAATATGCATTCAAAGAATGTCAGCCACTATTATGATTAAATTATTTCTGCTATTATTGCTACTACTACTACTATCTTTATATGTATCCTGATGAAAAGCTAATAGGAGACAGGAACAACCACAGCTCTTTGTGTAGGAGGCTATTCTGTCTCCATTTATACAGTAGAGTGTATATACAGTAAAGCAAGAGACATTAAATTATCAATGCTTCTCAATTTTAAGAGTTGCTATTGCTTGCAAGCTACTGTTCAGAATAAAAGAAGTAATTTAATTAATTCATCCATTCTGCAATCTTGTTGAACTTTCCAGTATTCAAAGTATTCATTTAGGTGCTTAGGAATGGTTGGCATGTTTGGTGTCTTTAAGATGCTTATGTACTAGGAGTAGGTATTGCACAGAATAGAGAGTAAGAAAATAGACAAGGCTTTCTGGGTGAGGTGACATGTAGGAGCTGAACATGTAGGGATTAGGGGACTTTAGGACATTTTGAACAGCTAATGCAGTGAGGACTCAGGTGGAAATCTTATGGGATGGGGATACATAGGGCTGTTGAGCGGCCGTACTTTGACTGGATCCCAGATAGCAGATAAGGCTGATACCTCCGTGGGACCAGATTGTAAAAGACCTAGGATGTCAGAGTAGGTGTTTGTTCATTAACAGGTGGGGGTTACTGATTATTTGTTATCTTGGTAGTGATGCATTAGAGACATATTTAGTAAGATGAAAATGATAAGAGACATCAGTTAAACCAAGCATCAATGAAACCTACCTGAACCAAGGTGGCGACAGCAGGAAAAAGAAGGCATTCCTGTGAGTAACAGGAGACAGTGTCAGGCTTGGCCATGTGGAGAGAGGGATGTAGTGAATGAATGAATGAGTGAATGAGCAAACCAGTCAAACTCTGTTGGATGCTTTTCATCTGCCAGGTTCTTGAATGGCTCTGGGAGATTCGGAGATGACACCATTAGTAGAAGCAGGGAGTCTAAGACATTAGGGGAAGAAATAGTTTCTCATGTTTTGAACAGGCTGCTTCAGATCTGCCATGTGGGGAGGTCTAACAGAAATTGGAAATATGGGGCTAAAACTTCTGAGAGATTAGGAAACCTCTACTCTACCTCTTGCAAGAAATACACACATACACAAAAGTTCAGTGTGAAAAGGACCCCTCTGGCCTTGTTTCCTTTTCTCTAGGTGGACTACTTTTATGAGAGTAGCAGTGTTTTCAAATAACTTGAGGTTTAGCTTTTTCTTCTTACTCATAGCTGTATTTGTATCTTCTGATTTTTAGGCAAAATTGTGAGCATTAATTAAATACCTTATAATGAAGTGTTAGATATGTGTAGCGATGCTCTTGGGAGAAAAAACATTACCTTCATGTCTTTTATATTCTTCATGACATTTTACTGTTTAAGACATATATGATGAGAGTGATGTGACTGTCTTGCTTTCTATATTATAGATCAGGGTCAGCAAACTATGGCCCATGGGCCAGGCAGCTGTTTTGGAAATACAATTTTAATTGGAACACAGCAACACTCATTTGTTTATATATTGTTTATGGCTGCTTTGGAGCTGTAGTGACAAATCAGCCACTATACAGATCTTAGGAACTACAAACCAAAATATTTACTATCTGGCCTTTTAAGAAAAAGTTTGCTGACTCTTATACGTGACCAAGTATATACATACTTTAAAAAATCACCTTGAAGTTAAAAGTAATTTTTAAAAATCACCATTTTAAGGTAACTTTTTATTTCTACCAAAGTATTTCTATAGAAGTCAATAACAGTAATATTCAGTGCTGGTAAAGTTACTGGTACATTACTGGTGAAACTGGTACATTCATATACTTCTAGTAGTTTTTCTAACTGGTATACTTTTTGGAAAGCTATATGGAGGTATGCATAAAAATATTTGTATCTTTGATCTCATAACACTGTTTTTGGGAAATAATTCAAAAGAATGTGTGTATATTTATTTATGTATATGAAGTGTGTGTGTGTATATATTTATATATATAGAGAGATGTTTCTTTAGCATGATTAGTAATAGCAAGAAGTTGGATAGAATCTTAGTGCCTTTATAGTATGTGACTAGTTAATAAAGTTTTTTTATCACCTCAATGAGCAATGATTGAAAATGGTAGTTTTGAGTACTTATGTACAGAGAGTGAAAAACTATATACAATGATATGTATATACTGATTACAACTGTGTGGGCAAAAAATCACATGCACTAAAAATAATTAAAATAGGGTAAAGCGGTGGGATTATGTTTTTGTCTTATTTAAAAATTTTTATTTCATCCTAAATTATTGTTTTCAGTAATAAAAGAGGGAGAAACAATCCATATAACTTCATAGCCCTCACTCTATTAATGTCTTCTCCTTCATGCAATATAAGCATTACATGCCTTATCTGAGCCAAACAAAAAGATTTGCTATTTTCTGTCTATTCACAATATGTAGGAAATTGTTTTAAGGAAATGATGTTCTAAAATTGATTTAAGTTAATGACGGAAGAAATCTATTCAGGTTTTTGGGTACATATGACTGAATTAAGTTGAGATCTGATGACTCTCGACCTTTATTTGATTTTAGTTTTATTCTGATTGTGACAGAATGTTCATGAAATTCAAGCCAGAATACCTTTTTTTTTAAACTTAAATTTTATGTATAATTATATTTTGAATAGGTAATTACTCAAATGGTTCAAACTCGGAAAGTATCTAGGAGTATACAGTTCAAGTCTCTTTCTACTCAGGCCAACTAGCTCCTCTTCCCCAGAGGCAACCGAGGTTATCAGATTCTTGTTACCCTTTCTGTGATACTTAGTACATACAGAAGCAAATATGTATGTAATTAAAAAGTATTTTTTATACAAATGGTACGTACTCTCCACACCACTCTGCACTTTTTGTTTTGTTTTGTTTTGTTTCAGTAAACCTTGGTAATAACTACTTATCAAAATGTAATACTTACCTTAGAGTGGGCACTGGTTTTTTTAGTATGACACTAAAAGCACAAGCAACCAAAGGGAAAAATAGGTACATTTTACTTCATTCAAATTGAAAAAACTTTTATGCTTCAAAGGGTACCATCAAGAAAGTGAAAAGACAACCCACAGATTGGAAGGAAATATTTGCAAATCATACATCTCACAAGGTACTTGTCTTTAGAATATAAAAATAACTCTTACAGCTCAGTAATTAAAATCCAACTTTTAAAAATGGCACAAGGTCTGAATAGGCATATCTGCAAAGAAAATTGACGAATGGCCAATAAACACATGGAAAGATGCTCAACGTCATTGGTCATCAGGGAAATGCAAATCAAAGTCACAAGGAGCTACTGCTTCCCACGCACTAGAATGACTAGGTAATCAAACTCACAGTAACAAGTGTTGGTGAAGATGAGTGGAAATTGGAACCACTGGAGGGAATGTGAAATGTTGCAGCCACTTTGGAAAACTGTCTGGCACTTCCCCAGAAGGTTACAGAGTTACTATATGATCTAGCAATTCCATGCCTACCCACAGACCCAAGAGAAGGGAAAATTTCAACATGAATGTTCATAGTAGCTTGATTCATAATTGCCCCAAAGTAGAAGCAGCCCAAAGGTTCATCATCTAATGAGTGGGGTTAAGCAAAAGGCCTATAGATATGCCTATCCTTACAATTGAGTATTATTTGGCAATAAAAGGGAATGGAGTACTAATACCTAGATGAACCTTGAAAATATTATGCTAAGTGAAAGAAACCAGTCACACAAGACTAATTGTCTGATTTCGTTTATATGCAATGACCAGAATAGACAAATCTATAGACATAGGAAGTAGATTAGTGGTTGCCTAGGGCTGGGGAGGCTGATGGAAATGGGAGGGGATAACTGCTGAGAGCTACAGGATTTCTTTCTGGGGGTGATAAGCATGTTCTAAAAGTAATAGTGATGGCTGCACAACTCTGAGTGTACCAAGAAAAATCAAATTGTATGCCTTACATGTATGAATTTTTTGACATGTGAATTATATCTCAATAAAACTGTTACAAAAAAATAAAAGAAAACAAAAACCCAGGCCTGATGATAGGTTCTTTACATCATAAAACACTGTACACCCAGAAAAAATGTATATTCTGTCTTCCTTCCTTTATTTTTTTATTGTGGCTCAAGTATTTCTCTACCCTAGTTTAACTAGTCCCCTATTGAGAGGAAATATAGGTTGTTTCCAATAATTTGTTATAAGAAATAACATTGCAATTAATAACCCCTTATGTAGGTGCAAGTAGAATATGTTTATAGAGAGTGTCATTTAAAAAGGTGTTGTAGGAGTGGCTGTGGGAGAAAAGTGAGTTGTAATTCAGCTGCATTTTTGGTTTTTTTCTTTGTAGTAAATTGGAGCTGCCTGCCTGCCCGTGTGCTCCCAGCACTGAGATCTTCATATTAAAATACTTATTAGTCAAGCTTCTGTTTTTGGCACGGTAGCTTTGTTTTTCTCATGCTTGTTCCGTGTCACCTTGTATAAAATGGCAGTAACTGTTAAAAGAATTTTTGTACCAGGGGATTAAGCTTAAGGTTCTTTCTAAGGGATCAGTTTAAATTATAAATATTAAAATGTGGATGCTTTAGGGACACATTTCCCTCACTGGGTCTAAATAATATTTATAGCTTCTTTTTTGTCATTCTAGGAAATCATGTCGTTACCAAGACAAATGGGTACCCACTACATCTGCATCCTTTTCTTTTCTGACATAGATCATTCAAAGAAGGAGTTTGTCCATTTAACCTCTGTTTTGCTCCCACATACCCAGAGAGAGAGATGAACTAGTTATCTGCGCCCTTGCTGATACCCCCATGCTAAGTGATGCCTTCGACATGCCTTGAGGGCATAAGTCACATCTCCACTATTTGAAGAATCTATTCTGCCAAGGATAGCAACTGCTTAATGTATGGTTTTTGCAGAAAAAGAAAATGAGTTCTTTGCCCTGTGTTTATAGCTTCAGTTTATTTTTCTGCCAGTACTGTTCCATTTTGTGTGCTGTCGAACCAGTTCTACAGTCTGGTTCCTTTTCTTTCTCAGTGCTAGATTTGGGGCAGTTGAGACAAAATCAGTATCCTTGACTTTGTGGTTAAGTTAATCCACAGTGTGCATTAGTTATGCATTCAGTAGCTATTTACTAAGTTTTTTTTACATTTAGGATTCAATTTTAAATGCTGTAGTATATGTAGAAAAGAATACATATATAGATAAATAGTATATATATGGCCTTCGCCTCAGGGAGCCTTCTTGTTTAGTTAGAGAGACTTGGCCTGCTTGATGAAAGAAAACCAGCAAGATGAGCGACCCAGGTGTGGCCAAACTGGCAGCACAGAGCGCGGTGAACAAGCAACTTGTAGTACTTCTTAAGGAGTGGAGGCTGAGTTTCTAACGGTGACAGGTGAATGTACAGGAAGGGGACAAATGTGAACACCTCCAGGAAGAGAGGCATGGTAAACCTGGATTTTGTTTATAATCTTGATTGCTGGTTCTGTCTCTGCAGTGCTCGACAGGAACCTTGGATTATATCTTGCAGCGCTGCCAGTTGGCTCTGCAGAATGTCCATGACGAGGTGGGCAATGGTGATATTTCTTTGAAATCATTGGATCCTGCAGTTTTGAAACAAGGAGAAGATATCCACAATGAGGTGAGGACTCTCAAGAATTGTAAAGGATCTGAGATTCCCTCTTACTTGCAAGATAATAAATTAATCTGCTGCAATATGGGTATAAGACATGAGACTCCTAGGTCAGAGATAAGGAGAGTTTATTATTTAAAACATTAGCAATAGTCAGAGTATCAGGATTTTTGTGCCCGTTCTCCAAGACTGTTTCTACAGGGCAGTGCAAAGTGGGCCAGGTAACCTGTGAACATGGAGGGTTTGCATTATGGGAGACGAACCTCAGCTAAAGGAACCTGCATTTTTATTATGGGTAGTAAGCATGTCTGTTTCTTGCTCCAAATCAAGACATTGTCTTTGTCCTCCAAGTCTGTCAGCAATCCTGCCCTTTGTTCCAGAAAGAGAAACTATATCCTTCAAGGCTATTCATGATACAAAATATCCTTACAATGAGTGTCTGAGACAAAGGACAGTCAGTACTTTGCTCATAAGACATGCAGAAACACGAGAACTATGATAGTCTCCCAACAAAGACTGATGGGGATTGAGGGGGTCCCTAGAAGTAAGTGGCAATGCGTTGTATTTTATTTTTGAAACTAGTTGCAACTCTGTAGTCTGTGAGACCAACAGATCTGCATCCCATGAGTCAGTGTTTCACAAACCTTGCTGTTCTCTTTAATACTTTTACAGTTTTTGCTTTATCTTTGGATTGTATCTATTGTTATCTATTTAATACTTTAAAAAGTCAACTCAATTTTTTTACAAATAAATTTTTTAAAAGGAAGCTTTATATTACCACTTTAAGTGGAAAATCAGTATCATTAGACAGAAGAAAAAGTAACCAGAAAAATCTAGCTCATGAAAACAGAGCAGTATCATTACATTCCAGCCGATGCTCTTGCTGGGGGTAGGCTCTGAGCCTAAAGTCTCCGTTCTTCCTGTGAGGAAGAGAGATTGGTGCACAACTTCAAAACATTTTCTAAAAGACACTGAAATCTACACTTAAAATGGGTTGATTTTATGGTCGGTAAATTATACCTAGAAAACAAAAATCCAAAAACATTAGAAGGGAAAAAGAGATTACCAAGTGGTAGAGAATTGTCAAACATTATCACCACTCTGAGACTTTCTCTTTGCTATAATTAGAAGAATTGATGGAGAATTTAGAATACAAAATGTTGTCGTTCATCCTTTTAATACGTAATCACTGACTATGTGCCTGGTGCTCTTCTGTGTGCTTTAAGATGTACTGGTAAATAATGTAGACATTCTGTTGCAGGGAGATGACAGTAAGTAATACATAATACATTGGTTAACTATATAGTATGTTAAAAGTTGGCAAGTGCTACAAAAAAAACCAATGAAACAGACACCCAAATAGAGCAGAGTTAATGGAGACTGAGATAACTAGAGATCATCCCACTGAGAAGATGTGCTTTGAGCAGAGTCCTGAAGGAGATGGAGGGGTGAGTCATGTGAATATCTGGGAAGCAGTGTTCCGGGCAGAGGGAAAAGCTACTGCAGGTACTGGAGGTGGGAGGCTGCTTGGTGTTCATGGACTAGTTAAAGGACAGTGTGATCTGAGTGTTACCAGTGAGGTTGTGCGTTACAGGAGATATGGTCACAAAGTAGGGAACCTGGGAGCAGCAGATTGTATCAGTCCTTGGTGGTGTTTGTAAGGTCAAGGACTTCCCTTTTTACTTTGAGGGAAATGGAGAGCCATTGAGTGGGGTTTTCAGCATAGAAGAAACAATGTCTACTTCTAGAATGTCATATAATATCTTTAAAAAGACCCTTAATATCTTAATGAGCAGCCCCATACTTTGTGAAACATAGCAGTAATCTTCAGAACAAAAGGCAAAGGTATTCTGCCCTTCAGGGAAATAATAACCACTTCTAATGCTAAACTGCACTCAGGACTGACTTTCAGTCCTTCGTTGTGCCTGGCAAATGTCCCATTTTCTCTCCTGTTGGTCCTTGCTGGAGGTGTTGCTGATACCTAGAACTTCAAGAAAGGAAAAAAAAGCATTTATATGCCTGGTGACCTCACTGAATTAGACTTGGGAGCAAAATTATGTCTTTCTCCATATTTGTAGTAAAGAAATTCTCATCTGGGAATGAGTTGCTTCCTTCTCTAAAATCCTTGCAGTTTTAGGAGTCAGGCTGGCAGAATGGGGATTCTCTCTAACGTGCATGTGGGCTGTGTTTCCCCTCTGTCCTTTCTGGTCTTCTGTGGCTGACTGTGATGTCTCGTTTTCATCAATGGGCAGGAGAACTCTGTGAAATCACACTGTTTATCTAACAGTAGAATGTTGTCATCTGAATCCATCTGCTTCAGAAAGTGACTGGCTGTTTGTGACATGTGTATGTTAGTAGCTAAGTGGGGCAGAGGTGTATCAGAAACCTTAGCCTCTTGGGGGCAGCCTAAGGTAGACTGGAGAGAGAGAGAGATCTTGAATCTAAAGAGTGTGTGTGCTAGTCTTCTACATCCCTCCCAATCTTTGATTCTTCAAGGTCATCTCCTACTGTAAGAATTAATTCTGCATGTCAGGGCACATTGTCTGAAATTGGTTTTTTTTTGCCATATAAATTGGCCTGGGATCAAGCATTTGCATGCTCACTCTCTACTGTGTGCTTTTGTTAAATAAGAGCATGAATGTCCATATTAGTTACCCCTGGTTCTTACTGTTCGCTTTCCTCTTTCTTAAAGGCCATGTGCCTTTGCTGGACTAATTATAGGATGAAGCCCTGGGTTTTATGTGCTGCAGGCTTTTAGGCTGTATGTATTTAGAAGGGTTTGTTTTCCTTGTCTTAGATGGTTTCTAACTAAGCAATTTGGAAACTCTGGGGATTGGAACTGAGTATACTGTAAGATATTTTTTCCCCAATTTAAGATGCTTGGAAAAATTTTTTGTTCGATTATAAGCAGAATCTTCCTCTGTGTTATTAAATAGTCTGTTTTTGACTCATAGAGGGGACAAACTGTTGGTTATCAGAGCGGGCACAGGTGAAATAGTGAAAGAGAGATGTTCAAAGTTCCAGTTGTAAAATAAATAAGTCGTGGTGATGTAATGTACAGCATGGGGAATATAGTCAATAGTATTGTCATAGTGTTGTATGGTGACAGACAGGAGCTAGACTTATCCTGCAGATCATTTCATAATCTATAAGAATATCAAATCACTATGATATACACCTGAAACGAATAGAATATTGTACATCAGTTATACTTAAAAAATTCCCTTGCTAAGAAAAGTAGTTGTTTACCTGCTTAAAAATAGTAAAATTTGGGATTCATTCTCTTCACCAAGTGGATTTCCTCTGATGGCATTGTTTGGTTCTATTTCTGTACCGATCAGACCTACATCTCCCTTACTGTGAGCTCCAGTGAAAAGGCCTTCATTGGGTAGCTCTTTGTAGATTGGACTTTAGCATCTCTCCCTGGTCTCATGTCTTTCTCACTGAAATAATTTATATTGGTTATTACAGTGAGATGTTAACCCCAGTGGGCGTATTCACACATCTCACGTGGGGCCAAGTCAAGAGCCCAAACTAACTTGGTAGGAGAAAAGCAGGTGACGGTTGTCTACCTGTAAGAGTGATGGGGTTGATTCACAACTATATGGTGATGTAGTGGCTCATAAGTAATGATCGTGAGTGGTGCTGCCCAGTGCCTACGTACCCAGTGACTGATGTTCAGGTAGGTGGGTGGATTCTGTTTCTTCTTCCCCTTCAGACTTTTCTAGACATTTCTAGGAGAAAAGCTTTTCTTAATTGGTTTCCTTTTTGACTATTCCATGGAGTAGGTGGGTACAGGTTGGTTAAGAGGATTATAGAGATGGTTTTCTGGGTCATAGCTATGATACTAGCACTGTTATGAACATATTTTCATTTTTCTCTAATGATTCAGAAGATCCTCCAAAATCTTGCAGGGCCTCTAGGCTATCAGTGTGCCTTCTGATACCTGTGGGCATTACTTACCTTTGTCTTATAACTGCTCAGAAGATTGAACAATAGTGCATTTCTGTTAAGGGTATAGCCAAAGTCTGGGAGTTGAGTTTACAAGCGTCATGAACTCACAGAGAACCTTGAGGGAGCGCCTGGCTGTTGTCCCCGTGCCGCTCACATCTTCAAGGATCCATGTCACCTGTAGAGTGTTCCTTGGCCTCAAGTCAGCTGCTGCCCTCCTGTTGGCTTATCTGATGTGGTAGTTCTGAGCTTCCCAGAGGGACCACACCCTGGAGAAGGGGATGAAGACCCTCCTCCTATCATGGGTGGAACTTGATCCATCAGTCAGTACGGCTGGACTTTGATTTTTTTTTTTAATCCCTAAAGTAATAAGGCTTTCATTCTTTCTGAGTCCTGATCCTTTCTTTGGTGTTTATGCAGAGTCTACCCTGCAGGCTTTCCTTTCTCATCTCCAGAGTTTGGGAAGGAAAAATTAAAAAAAAAATTTTTCTTTGGTAACAAACTCTGAATCAAACAGCAGGAAAAATCTTTTGCTTCCTTAATTAATTTTAAGAAAGGAGCCAACTGCTTCTCTTGGCAATGGGGGATCTGGTGAGGCTGGCGTTTGATTAAAACCCTGTTTTTTTTTTTTGCCCACAGCATTGAAATGAGAAAGTCAGGTTATGGAGTTGAGTAAAACGCATTCTAGTGGGTTTGGTGCCCACAAAGATTGTATCTCATGGGCCACACTTCAGCTCATGAATAATACTGGGTTAGGTGGAAGTCCTCAGTATTGAACTTTTCTAACTCCTCAATGGGAGGGGTGTAGGTGTAAACTGACAAGGATATTAAAACGTTTCCTGGTGAGAAAATATCGTAAGATTGCGAGATCCTTGAGAACAGTAAGTTCTAGGCCTTGTGGTCTTGCTCAGTTTGTGTTCTTAGCATCTAGCAAGTACCTGGCATTTAGTAGGCTCTTCATCATTAACCCACTTAGTCCTTACCACAAACCTATGTTGATATGTAATTGTCTTTATTTTATAGATGGCATTAGTCATTTAGTAGTGGAGCCCAGTTTTGAACTGACTCCAGAGCCCTTATTCTTAATCATGACACTGTTCTGTCTCAAAAGATAGTCGTTAGCTGGGCATCTGAGAAGATGAAGTCATTGTTTATTAAAATGGACAGGGCTTTTCTTTGCTTTTTTGTCTGATCACAAAGTTTCCAGTTATGTCCCTCTCCTTGCTTCTGAGTTTTAATTTACTGAAAACCAGACTCCAGAGTACTCTGATAGGTCGAAAGAACTAATTACATATGATAATCTATTTTATTTCCTGCAATACTGAGGTTGCCGAGGCTGATATGTTTTACCCTCATCAATGTAAATTGCCACCCCAAAGTTAAGAAAAGCTTATAAAATCTTTTCTGCTTTCCGTAACATAGAGCTTGCTGCTTTGTTGACAGACTGTCTGTAGTGTGAGCAAATTTCATGTGAAATCTATTAAAAAGAACTTTTTTCCTGTAATAATGTTAAACCTGTATCTTCAGAGCAGTTGAACTACACTTTATTTATTCTCCTTTCAAAGCAGTCAGATTTACTTCTGTTAACTACTGTCTCTCTTAACACCACAGATAAGGTTTAGCAACTATTGTTTTAATGTTGTCTACATTCCTTTTTTCTTTTTTGTTTAAACAGCTTTGACTGAAATCAGTTCTACATATCAAACAAACATTTAGTTAATGTAAACTAAAACCCTTTCATATGACTTGGTGTTCTCAGGTTAGTTATTTGAGTAATTTTTACTATTGTTAAATCTTCACAAGTTGCTTTTGTAAGGCTCATGAAAGTTCAATATAGATAAATAAAAAAAAAATCTTTGTGGTAACAGGTGAAGATTATAATAGTTCTGTGTCTGTATCTGGAACATGATTACTGTAGTGAAGCCAGACCCAACATTAAGCTGTGAAAACTCTGTTTCTTTAGAGGGCAAAGGTAAAAAGAGTTCTGGGATGGATAAAGTTGTACTTTGATGGTAAAATTTGTTCAATGAAGATGAGTGATAGAAGACTTGGAAAATAGATAGGAAACAAATTCCTACCCTTCCAAATTTTACTCAGCCACACACACACACACACACACACACACACACACAGATACAGAGACACACATAGATTATTTAAAATGCAAGGGACAGAAAACTCAATCTGAATTGGCTTAAATAAAAAGGCCTTCAGGAATAGCTTGATCAAGAATCAGCTGCTATCACCAGGACCTGATTTTTAACTTTATTTGGCTGGTTCCTGTTGGTAGCAAAATGGTTGTAGAATCCTTTTCTTGAGTCTTCTTATAGTCTCAAGACTTACTCTGATTGAACATATGCCTATATGCAATTGTGTGACTAGAGAAATGTGGGCTGATAGGCTTAGCATTGGGTTGCACATTCTACCCCTGGTAATAGAGCTAGAGCTCTACTCAGACTACATAGACTGAGACTGGGGAAGAGGATGGGTTTCCAAATGAATAGTGGGATTTTGCTGCAGTAGAATGAGGAATGCTAAGGAGGCAAATAATAGAAGCTTACCATAATAGATTCATAGGAAGGAAAATAAATTACTGGTGTATTTGCTTTCTTTACATCTGTTAGCATTTGCCCTGAGTTGCAAAGTAACAATTTCAGTGGCTCTGTAGGTTTAATGTATGCCTCCATAATTAATGTTATGTTGTTTAGTTATATGGGCTGAGATTATCACCAGCTCCTCCTTGGCCATGAGTAAATTCCTTACTTATTTTAAATCTAAGAAACTTAAGATTGGTATCTCCTAATATGGGTCTGTGTTTTGCTCTAAATTCTAGCCTTTAGCGAAGATGTTTAATAAAACCATACTTTGATTTTATCTTTTCCATCATACTGAGTGTATGCAGGCTGCAGTGTACTTCAGGATTTCAGTATTTGTTGTTGATTATAGTTTCCTCATGTCTGACTAATAAATGTGATTTAAAACCCCTCCCCAGCCTGAGCAGGTTTGTCTTACTAAGCAGACCTCAGCTTTAAAACTACTCATTTTTTTGTGGCTTTGCAAAAATGCTCTGGAGACTCCAGATTATACTGGTTAGGCTGAACTTTTCTCACCTTTTGTCACCCTATGGCTATAAAGCTACCAGAGGAGGTGAGTGACAGAGTTACTGTCCTCGTTTGTCCATCTCAAGGGCATTGTAACTGTTGCCTTTCCTTTGTGGTCCACAGGTGGAGTTTGAGTGGCTGAGACAGTTTTGGTTTCAAGGCAACCGATACAAAAAGTGCACTGACTGGTGGTGTCAACCCATGACTCAACTGGAAGAGCTGTGGAAGAGGATGGAGGGTGTGGTAAGCACATGAGAGCCAGGGCGCTGTTTTCTGGGATGCTGTGCTCTATAAATCCTCTGCTGCTTTGTTGCATAGGCAAATGCATTTGATTGTTCTCAATTCTTGAGTTAGGTTCCCCTTGGTAGGGTAATGGGAAGAGCCAGGATTTTGTCAGAACAACTTGAGTTCAGTTTGGTAAACATCGATGGAATATTTCCTGTATATATGGAAGGCACTGTGCTAGACAGATGCTAGGGAGTGCCAATGAGGAGAGAGCAATACAACAATAATACCTAAAATTCAGTTGTGTTTTCAAATGTGCCATGCACTATCGGGAGGGTTTTCCCTGTATTAACTTTTAAAACTCTTACAGCAGTCCTATGAGGTGTAGGACCTGTTAGGAGTCTTAATTTATAGACATGAAAACCAAGGTTTAGGGAAATTAAGTGTCTCTCCCAAGGTCACAGAGTAAGTGGCAGAGCAGGAGTGAAACCCAGGCGGTCTGGCTCTATAGCTTGTGCTCGAAACCACTACATTCAGTTTAACAAGGAAAGAAACCTGAATATAGCCAGGTGCTACAATACCTCAAGTGAAATCCCATAATAGAGATTCAAAAAATAAAGTTCCAGTCTGGAGGAAGGGAGTATTAAATTCAGACCACAGTGCTGGGACAAGTGAAGCTGGGAAGGTGGCTCTTGGGGGCTTTGGATGGCGAGGAGCAGGGTCAGATAGGGCCTTTGGAGAGGAACGTTAGGCTCCAGGAACTGTACAAACAAGTTTAGAGGTCAGGAGGTGCAGTGTGAGTGAACAAGGAATTCAGGGGATATGGTAGGAAATGTAGCTGGAAGGCAAGTTGAGGCCAATTGGAGGTCTTGAATTAAGTCCTAATTTAAGTAACAGTGATAAATAGCAAACACTTACATGATACTATTAAGTACCAGACATTATTCTAAATGTTTTATATATAACTTATTTAACTTTTATGATGCCATAAAGTAGGTATTATTTTTCTCCATTTTGCAAACAAGGAGACTGAAGCACAAAATGTTTACATAACTTCCTCAAGGTCATAGAGCTAGTAAATAGGGGAACTGGGATTTGAACTCAAGAAGGTCACTCCCTTCACTACCTTACCGTTCTGCCTCCAAACAGTTGAATTTGTAATGTAGTGGAAAGTGATAAAAGCCTGCTAAACCACCACACAGTACCGCATGGCTTAGCTAATACCAGGACAGAGCTGGTACCATGTGGTTTACCTAGTACCACGACAGAGCTGGTACCATGTGGTTTACCTAGTACAAGGACAGAGCTAGTACCACGTGGTTTAGCTAGTACCATGACAGAGCTAGTACCGCGTGACACGTGGTTCACCTAGTGCCATGACACAGACCGAACTGTCCTGGATACAACAAGCTAATCTGCACATATAGGTGGTACTGCTCATTAAAATTTCCATCACATCCCTGAAGTGCCTGCTTTCCAGACATCTCCTCTCGTCTTTAAGTCATGCCTTTTCAGGGGTATATTACCTGGGGAAGGATGTTACCTTCCTTCTTTTAGTGTAGTAATAGTATCACAAAGATGGGTTCCACCAAAGACCTGAATGAGTGCAGAGCTGAGCATTGTAACACTGCATTGGAGGTATGGAAAGCCCGTGCCTAAATCATCTCCCTCATGCTAGTCCTAAAGTTAGCCTGTGTAGGGTATGCTCTATTTTTATGTGATGTGCACATAAAGGCAGCTTCAGTTTCATGAAATTTTTTTTCACTTGTAATTCTGGTTTGGGCCCCTTACATAGGAGTTAGAACCTCTTTACTTGCTACATCTTGACTCAGACATCAGGTTGACTTCCAGCTGGCAATTTGACAATTCTGTGAATTAGAGTTGGTAACAAATAAAATAATTCATTGATTTTGCAAAAAGAAAAAAAAATTGAGTTGCTTTTGTTCAACGGTTTTTGTTCTTTTCAAGTGAAATCTTTGGTGTTGTGAGCTTACTGGTGATATTCATTATGAATTCATTTAAGAGATTTAGTCATAATTTATTTGGTGACGCCGGCCTATTAGTTAGATGGAGTATCTTCTATTTATTATAACTCTTGTGCAAAAAATACTAAAAAGAAGAGCATTTTTGGGAATTCTCCAGAGTGAGTTTCCTTGCGGTTGGTATGGCATTACTGTGTTCAGAGAGAAATCAATGGCTTCAGTGTCTCTCCTCAGCAAGCCTCAGGGTGATCATTATCAGCAGACTATGAAGGTTTGGGCCAAGATAAAAGGGATGGTACTTATAAATTAAATGTAAGCATTGCTTCAAGCCTCTTTAACTGACTTTCAACAAATTCATCATACTTTATTTTTGCTCTTGGAAGAGACAGAAGAGAATAATCATTGGAAAAGTGCATGGTTCTGCGGCTCCGTTAGTGCAGGGCCATCTGGTATTTGTGTACTTGGGGTGGAACTGGCGCTGGCTGATTAAATTCCTACCTGGTACTGGCCCACCTCAGATTTTTCCAGTTGCAAGCAGTAGGGGGCAATGTTGAGCTACCAGTTTGAGGCCCCAAGATCCTAGCCTTTCAGGAAAATGCATACAAATGCACCATTAACTGTCAAGAATTATTCCTGTTGCTTCAAGTTAGCTGTAATCTACAAGATACTATAACACAGGAAATCGGTTGTGGGTTAACAAATTCAACAGCAGTTTAACATAAAAAGTGCAGCGTTTGGTTGCACATTTGGATTCTATAGAATTAGACTAAACGGCATTGCTGAATGAACTCACGTTGCTTGCAGGGAATCTCTTATTCAAAAGTATGCTCCTTTTAGGCAAATATTTTTTATTTATGTTTTTCTTGGATTGTGAAATCATGTGTGCACTGTAGAAAGGCTTCTCTAATTAATGTAGTTGTGTGTTCTGCAACATAGCATCGATCTCTTTTGGTGAGAAAATAAAACGAAAAACCTCAGGCAATATGTACATCACTTTCCACCTTCGGCTTATGAGGAAAGCAACCTTTGGCAGCCCTTGTACCAGAGAAGAGACCCTAGCGGTGGTTTCTCTCTGTCTCGTGGTCCTTTTCACTCTGCAGTGGGAAGCTCTAGTCTCACGGAGGACATAGAAGAAGAATGGAAAATGGGTTTTGAAATCACATTAATTCCATTAATAGTAATTGCTTCACACACCACCACGAGTCCTGTATTTCAAAAAGTTTAGTCAGCTGCCTCTAGAACTCCTAGCCTCTACTTCCCATTCCCTGTTCCAGCGGGCACCATTTTTTATCGCACTGTTTATTCTTGCCATTAATCTCCCCGAGGATAGTTTTACTCTGTGCTTGCTCTTGTGATGTAAATGTTAGACCTTATATTTGAATGACATTCTGATAAAATATCACATTTTTCCTGAATATTGCCTTATGCATTTTTGAGCCATTAATAAGCTCAAAGCAACATCACCCTTTCTTATGACCCAGGAATTTAGCCCAGCCTTTCCTCTCATCTTGGCCCCCTTTTCAGGATGATACTATAACACTACAACACTGTTCAAATATTTGTATTTTATTTTATGTTTTTAAACCAGCCCACCACCCCACATCCAAGATTAGCGTGTTATGAGGAGACTCTTCAGGATAAGAGAGAGTTACCATTTGAAAGAAGCTGCACAAGCTTTGCTTTCTGGGTAAAGAGAAATATGAAAAGCCGAAATCTCCTGTGAGGTGAGGAAGTCTTGCTGTAGCCAGAGATTCAATGGATAGGCCATTTGTCTCTCAGGGTCTGGTATCGCGCTTTGCAAAACTGACATTTATTTTACCTATAAAAATGTTTTAACACTATCAAATTCACAGTGATACAGAAAAGAATGCTAGGTGTGATGTCCTCTAAATTGATGACATTTATTCATTTTTCTTTTGACCTTAAAAAAAGAAAGGTCAATTTGGTATAATCCAATAGAAATATTCTAGAATAATTTCCAGAATAAACATTTTCAGAAGTACTGGTAATTTATATACTGGAGAGAAATTTATTTATTCTTTTTCCTCTTGGAAGAGCAGATCATCTTGAATTTTTTTGAACTGCATTTCCTGTCCTGACAGTTTCTCATGCTGCTGTGGCACTGCATTTATATGGCATTTGGCCTTAATAACCTTTATTGACTTTAGTGGGTAGGAGCCAAGACTGGATTATTTTAATGTATCCGTTTTGAAACAGTGTAAAACACAACATATAATTATGTTACGTAAGCTATAGGCTACATTTAATTCTACCCATTTATGTTAAATTTTGGCACAGGAGAGCAGAGAGATGTGGAAAATGAGTAGGTGTTTTATTTAATACTGTTACCAGTTTCTTGTTGTTAAAGTTTTAAGAGAGAAATGTACTTAAGAATGTAAAGGTTGTCCTTTACAAGTTAGTTATAATAGCTTAATTTCAAGATGAGTCATGTCTTTTTCCTTGTCATTTTTGGCCTACTTAAATCATCTGGGAAAGCTTACGCCACGAGCCTGCCCATTGCTGTCGGGTTACCCAGTCGTAGGGAATGATTGAGCTGACGAGCAGTTTGTTTGTTTTTGGGGAGATTAATGAAGATAGCATCATGGGGTTTTAGATTAAATTCTTTGTAACTGAATAGAGGAACAAGGCTGCTTTTTCATATAATACAGGCAATATATACTGAGTATACTAGCATTTGCTATCAGTTTAATTAGCTAAGTTCTTTTGAGGCTTTCTTCTATGATTTAAGATTTTCTTGGATGTGAGGAGGAAAGTACAAATATCAATTAATTATAAATATAAATATTAATATTAATCCCTATTAATGGTGAGGTAATTCACCAACTTATATATGTGTATATGTGTATATATATATATATATTTCTATTTATATATCTTTTACCTTTAGTGTTAATGTATATCCTATATTTGTTAACATAATCCTGTCTTCCATATTTCAGAGTTAGCATTTCTGATATAGGAACAGAGTATATTATATAGTAATTTGAGATCTGGTGTGAGATGTCTGGTGATTTTAAATTAAAATTTAAGTTCCCCTTCCCCTTCTTTGACTGGTACAGTGCTGAGTGTCTCAGGATAAGCAGAGATTGGAGACAGGTAGATAGTCATAAGCATCGAGTAATTCAAATTATGTATATGGCACTGAGTTTGGGGACCTGTATGTTTAGGTTTAAAAATTTGGAAAAAGGAAAGTCACTTTTCAGCTTCAGTGGCTTAAAAGCTGTGGTTCACATTTTTATTATCTTAAATGTGTTCACCAAAGGTTGGTTCTTTCCATTCTCCTCCCTGCCCACCCACCCGCTCCAACTCCCCACAGCTGTATTGTTCTATTAATATTAAAACATATAGGAGGGGGGGAATTGTACATGTAATGTAGCAATGAATTTCTAACAGGTTTTGATTTCTTTGATTGCTTTCTGGATTTCTCTCAGATTTTTCCAATTTTTCCCTTAGTTGCTGCAGACTCAGTAATGAATTATAAAAAAAAAAGCATGTGTATCCCGTCTTTTTGGGAAAAATGTCTAATTCCAAGAGAATTCAGGCTTAAGCCTTAGAAACAGAATGCGCATTGAAAGCACAAAAAGACTATGTTTATGATTCTCTTTGAAGTGTTTTTGCAACTGGATAAGGAAAATTTTAGAAACCGTCTGATAGTGTTCAGGGTAAATACTTAAACCCCTTTAGAGAATTTCACACACAGATACTGTGCAGCAGAAAAAAGGGATACTTATGTTTCTTAAAGCTGCTACAGCCTACAGCTTTGTACTTAAAGACAGAGGTGTTGAATAGAATTCTACTGAGGATACATCCAGTGACAATATCTCCAGGAACATCAGAGCAAACCAGTGGGTAGGACTTTCTGTTTTTAACCCTTACATGGACTACGTGAGAGTTGAGCTTTATTGGTACCAAGTACTAGGATGTGCTTGTTACATCCCAGGAATGTTAAGAGGATGGTTCCGGTGCCTCTGCTCTGCACACAATAGGAACAAGGCTAAAAATGCTGAAGATGGTGCAACAAAGTGACAGGAGCTAGGAAATGCCAAGTGAAAGACTTGCTATGTTTCTTAACTCTTGTTAGTCTGTAGAGGGAAAATGGAATAAACAGACACGGCTTCTAATTTAGCCTTCGTTTCATAGGCTTCAGCTTAATTTTGCTAGCCTTTGTTGAACACACACACACACACACACACACACACACACACACACACACACAGACACTCTTCACACACGTTGTAATATTTAAACAAAAAAATGAATTCTGTTGTTTTAAATAATTTTAACTACCCTGGAATTCAGACTGATGTAAAGGTGTGAAGATCCTGCTGACTTTTCCCTGGGGTGCTATCGTAGTCTTGGCTGCTGCTGGAATTTATTTTAGATTCCTTTGACTAGCAGACCATCATAACATTTCAGACGTGAATTCAGAAACCCTGGTGCCAGATTGGAGTATCCGTCATTTCCATTTTTCAGCACAAAAAGATACAGCAAAAAAAAAAAAAAAAAAGTATACTTTATGTTCTCTAGTTTTTTGGGGAGTTGTGGGGTGGGAAACAGGGCATCCAGTTCAGCTCTGGTCTGTCATTTACCTTTTTAATAGAGTAAATACCTCAGAAGTATTCTAGAAGAATCTCTGTCTAGACAAATGAAGTTATGTTAAAAAACAAATTGGTAGACCAACATTTTTGAAAGGGAAGCAAGATTTCCAAAGGATCGTGTATCAGTTGTTGGGAACAGTTCAAGATGTTAGGATTTTTTCCCAAGTTGGTTAAAGAATGGTCCCTAAAACTGTTATATCTTCTAAAGAAAATTGTTATGCTGATCAGATGAGAAAGTTTGTAAACTACAAACTATTAGACACATGCAAGGCGTTACCAATAGTGATTTGAGCAGGAAGTGCAGACAGTCCTCACCTTAGGAACCCTTACTCAGAGGTCATTTGACGACTCTTAGTGACAGCATCCCTTCCTTTTCCCACTTCCCTTCCTCTTGGACTGGGGTCAGTCTTGGAGCTAAAAGGACTCACAGTGACTTGGAGCTCAGTGCTACTCTGGTAATTTTTCTATCCACTGTGGCTAAATTCTCTGGGAAGCTGGGCTGGGAATCTTTCCGTATTTTGAAAAAAATGTCTCTATGGAGAAATTTGCTTCAAATGCCAAAACCTGACTTACCAGAGAGCTCTGGAGACACATTAAACCTGCGCTCCCATGTATTAAGGTTAACATAACCATCATCTCTCTCTCTTCTCGTTGACATCTGCAAAAGAATGACGTTTTTTTAAAACCAAAGGAAACTTGATATGTTACCTTTTCAGTATTCCTGAAAGTATCTCTGATCCTTTATAGATGATTATTTTTAACATCGTCTCTTCCCTAACACTTTAATTATGATTGGCTTTTTTGTATTTTTCTCTACATGATCTCAGCCCATCTGGAACCACCTGTGACTATCTCATTTAATTTGTCCTTGCTGTGCAAAAAAATCTCAGATAATCTCCAACTTGTTTCTGATTGATTGACAAAATTAGCCTCCAGATAAAAATCTGAAGTATACGGAAATAATTCAAAATGAATTTCCAGTGTTTGAGACATACCTGCTTTGGTTGTAAAGACTTGGAACAGGTGGTAGCTTAATAGTGTATATCCCTCTTATTTAAATAATATTAATTTAAATGAATAATTATGAAATACCCAGAATTATGCAACAGATCTTCTTTTGTAAATGTTGGGGGGATTAAGAGGGTTTGTATTTTATTTAACGTATTAAGCTTTTCATGCAGTTAACAGTGAATTCTTTCATGGTTGGAAGTGGTGGGATATGCCAGTGCCTGTAACAAATTAATATTTTCTTGGTCCTGGGGCCTTAAATCTTGGGGACCTGAGCAGTAGATGGGAAAGGCAGACCCTATTAGCCATCTAGGAATCAGTATCTCAAATTTAACATATCCAAAAACAAACTCCTGATTCCATAATTCTTCAGGCTTTTCACCCAGTCTTGTACAGTTCAGTGATTTGTACCATCCAGCTGCCCAGCCTAAAACCTCAAGAGTTCTCTTAATTTATCTCTTGATTTATCAGCGAGTCCACTTAGCTCTATTTTCAAAATATATTCATGGCCTGACTGTGCTTCCCTACCCCCTCTGCTACCGCCTCGGTAAGAACCGCCGTTGTAGAGATAGCCTCCTTGCTTCTGCCATCCTCCATCCACCCTTGTCGGAATTTTCCTTTAAAACGTTACTCAGGTTATTTCATTCCCCTGCCTTAAGTTTACCTGCACATTCAGAAATCCAGCTTCCTTGCAGTGGGCCTAGTGCCCTACAGGGATCTGTCCGCCCCTACCCCATTCCCCAGTGTTATTTCTCTCTCCTCCTCCTCCATTAGCTGTCCTGTTGTCTTAAAACATGCCCAGCTTCTCCTGCCTCCCAGGGTCTTTGCCTTTGCTGCGGCCTCTGTCTGGAACAGTCTTCCCTCTGTTATTTGCCCTGACTCAGTCCCTTACTTCATTCAGATCTCTGTGCTCTTGTCACAGAGAGAGTTAGAGTTTCTCTGATGAGCTGCCTCTCGCTGTAGAGTGCGCCTTGCCCTGCTCTACTTTGGTTCCTAGTGCACTCCACCACCTGCCAAGATACTGTGTACAGTTGACCCTTGAACAACACAGGTTGGTTACTGCACCAGACAGTCAAAATCTGCTGTAATTTCCCCAAAACTTAACTACTAATAGCTTACTGTTGACCAGAAGCCTTATTGATAACATAGTCGATGAGCACCTATTTTGTATATGAATTATACACTGTATTCTTACGATAAAGTAAAAAGGATGTGTTTTTTTCAAATTGTCACACATCTCCAACATTTTTTCCAGTATATTTATTGAAAAAAAAATCCATGAATAAGTGGGCCCCCGAAGTTCAAACCCATGTTGTTCAAGGGTCAGTTGTATTTGCTTAATGTCTGCCTCTACCTAATATAATCTCCACGAGGAGAGGGACTGTTTTATTCACTGTTGTTTCCCCAGGACCTTGAACAGTGTCTGGTATATAGTGGGTACTTGACTCCTACTTGTCAAAGAAATTAATCGATGTGAGGTCAGGGTTCCTGTCCTGCCATTTCCTCATACCCATGTTAAATAGCATGACCTTGAATAAATTCTTTAAACTGCATTTTCCTAAAATGTTAGGTCCGGCTTAACAGGAATATTTTTGGATTAGTTTTAGTTTTAAACAAACATCTCCCTCCCCCAAACTATTGCAAAACACCTTGAACATTAAAGAAAATATATCGAGAGCCCCAGAGGATGCATGACAACATCCTGTTTTATGCCTTCGGCATTTACGCTGAGAGGATTGAGCAGTCACCAGCAAATAACTTAGGTAAATAGGAAAGAACTTTTTTGTAATGAGAAGTACAAACAGGTTACTAGTTTCCCTGAGTTAGCAGTGCTACTGAACCTTAGAATCATGGTGTCTTGTTCTCTTTCTTGGCATCCTTCATATTTTAGATTTTCCTGTTATTGAAAAAACGTCACAGAGTAAAACTGCCATAAATTGAGTTCTGCAACAAAATCCGCACTTTTTATTACTAATTTCCAAAGTTTCATAGTGAAGGCAACATGTACTGGACAGGTTTTGGACACAAAACTAGGGAAATCCCTGAGGAGTAAACTGACTTCCGCTAGACAGGCTGAAAACTGATTAAAATATTTATCATCCTTTGGGTATGCAATAGCTTTTGATGATGGAAGGCATATTACTATTCATCTTTGCTGCCTGTCTACACTTCAGACAGATCCCAGGAAAGGAGGTTCAGATGACCAGTTTTTCCTCACCAGGAGTCCTTGAGACCCAGTACAGCTTGGAACCAAGAAATGCCTTGTGATGTGATGGAGCTTTTCCTCTGGGGGCTGGCGCTGGGAGAATACAAACTAGGAGAGAGCTTTTGGACCGGAAAGCTTTACAGGAATACTACTTTCTCACAGGAAGTCTTTTGCTAGAACAAAGGGAAAAGTTTGGTTGTAATTTTATCAGCAGCAGAACCTCTGTTGCTGTCTGAGTCCATGAGGCAGACTTGGCTCCGTGGGGGAAGTGGGGGGATCTAAGCCTTACAGAGGGTTTTGGTGTGACTGCCCCTGGGGGCTGAAGGTGCCTCTGTCCTTCCTGCTCCTCTCCAGTGTTTGTTTAGAAGAAGGAGAGCAGGTGTATTTGCTGGCGGTGCCCAGGTCTTCTGCCTGTTTGTTCTGGAGGGCTCCATCTCTCTTGCATCTCAAGACACAGTGTCCCCATAGCCAGGTGTAAATAGTACAGGGTAGCTGGCTGGGGTTCTCAGGATCTGTCTTTTATTATTTTTTTCCTTTAATGGGAGAAAGAACCTGGCTTAATTAGTTTAGTTAATTAAGTAGTGTTATTTTCTGTCTAGATTGGAATAGCCTTGATTACAATTTTGGGGGCAAATAGCAGAAGGAAATTGACCTTTTTATTGAGGGGTCTGTAAAACCTGGAAATGGAATAGCATATTTTCATAAAAAAAGGTAATGTGTTAAGATACTTAGTTCCTATCTTTTAAATCTGAAAAATTGGAATACACCCCTTTTGCATTTTAGTGTGTTTTAATCCATGCTGAGGTATTTTTATGAATGGTACCTTAAAAATTGGGCAGCAATTATAAATGAAACCTATTTTAATAGAGTGATGTCAGAAAAGAAATGCCTTTCCTTCAAACTTCATCATTTCATTTTTCATCTGCTCCACTTTGTGCAGGTAACTTGAGGTTATCCAAAAGGCTATGACTTATGTCTTGCAGGTTGATAAGTCACAAGGCAGTGATTAATTCAGAGGAAGAAAAATCAAAGGGGAAAAGTAGATTCTGACATAGGCCTTTGGAAATACAAAAGATTATGATAGATGAAGATGGGTGGAGGATGTTCAAAGATGGCCAAAGCAGAGGCATCCTAGTGGGGGGACACAGGTTCTGCTTGCACACTTGATTAGATGGGATAGAATATGATTTGTGTGAATCTAATAGTGAGAGAGAGGATTAAGATCATTAGCCAGGACCTTCTTTTTCTAATGCATTTCTTTGCAGAGGGTAGTGCTTTCACCCCTTAATGACTGGCTTCCTCTCAAAGTCATGGGAAGCAAAGTGCTAAACATGTGTCACTGAAGGTGATTTTATCCTGCATTTGCAAAGGTCTTTTACTTGGGAAACAAATCAAAGTGGTATTATTTGCACCAATCTCAACGCCTATCTGCATCCTCAATACAGCAAACAACCATAAATGAGTTGAAGGTATTTGCCTAATGAAGGCCTTTTTGTTTTTTTTCTTGTAAATTGAGTACCAGCCTAATAAGTTGGGCGTTTGGTCAGAGGCAGGTCCTCCCATGTGCGGACCACTTAGGATTCTTTTCCTTGTTTAGGAGCCTGAGGTGTGTTTCATTTTATTTCTTTGATAATTGGAATTGTGGTTTGGAGGAAATGACATCTCTACTGCCTCTTGTAGAGATGACAGCTTTGAGGACTTAAATACTTGCATAAAAGTATTTTGAAATACAGCCAAAGTGTCATTCATGAGTTATTTGATTTGGTTCAGGATAGCGGGTGTCGTAATCTGTCATTTCCACTGCTGCACTAGAGTGATTTCTTTCCCACGCGGACCTCCCATTCCTTGGCTAATAGCTCCACACTGGTGGGAGTGCTCCATGCTGGCCTGTGTTTGCCAGTACACTTTGGTATGTCAGCCACAGCACTTGAAAGACCAAGTAAATGTTTGGAATGTAGGTGGTGGTGGTGTGTTCTGGTCTCTCCCACCTTTATATATGGATTTCTGCTAGACTCACTTTTTTTCTCTATGCGATGTTGTTATTTTCTAGTGACTGGTTTTATTACTTCTAAGGCACAATGTGTTCATTCTTGAGTGATTAATAACTCTGTTAGTTTGTTTCTCAAACTTGAGCTTCTGCGAGATTGCCTGTACTATGATTCTGTTCAGGAATCTAAGTACTTGAGTTAATTTAGAGGCCACCATTATCCTTATATATTAATGAGACAGAGAAATGATGTTACGGGGTTGCTGTTTCATAGAGGACTGTAGGAGAGTTGCACCTGGGGAATGTTTCCCTACTGAACAAATGGGCTTTGTGCTTTTAAAAATACCTTCTTTGAAGTAGGAGCCAAGATGGCGCGTGAGTAGTGCAGCAGAAATCTCCTCCCCAAACCATTATATATATTTTTGAAAATACAACAAATACAACTACACCTAAAAGAGAGACCAGAGGATACAGTACAACAGCCAGGGTACATCTATATCTGCGAGAACTCAGCATCTCACAAAGGGGGTAAGATACAAGCCACGTCCTGGTGGGACGCAAGCGCTCCCCCCGCTCCAGCTCACCAGCGGGAGGAAAGGAGTCAGAGCAGTGAGAGACTGGAAGCCCAGGACTGCTAAATAACCAGCCCTAATAATTCGCACTGGGAGCGCAGACTCACATTGCATGGTGTACTGGATATTAGGGAAACGGAAAAGTAAAATCTGCGAGTGAGTACCCCGGGAAGCAGCGCAGCTCTGAAGCCCCTCACAGTGATAAGCAGCTGCCATTCATTCCCCCTCCGGCGCAGCCTGACAACAGTGGCGGAGCAACCTGAGAGCGGCCGCGCCCACAGCAGCCACCCAGAGTCTCCTCCCAGCGCTCAGCTGCCAGGACCAGACCCAGAGGCCACTGCCGGTACGTGGCTGCCTGGTGCAGGCAGAGGAAGCCAGGACAGGGTGTGAAGGGGTGCCGTTCTCACAGAAGAACACACCCGGCATGCCTGCCACTCCCCACAGGGCTCTGGGCTACCCCGAGAGCTGCACCCGATGTGCGGGTAACCAACACAGGCAGCGGAGAGGGGCAGGGCAACCAGCAAGCAGCAATGCACTTTGTTCTCCCAGCTGACACACGTGCCACCTGCCTACGACTACCTCTATCACCATGAAAAGGCAGAAGAATTTGGTCCAGTCCAGAATTACCCAGACAACCCCCGAGAGAGGGCCTGGGGAGACAGATATAACCAATATTTCTGAAAAACAATTCAAAATAAAGGTCATAACCATGCTGATGGACCTGCAGAGAAATATGCAAGAGCTAAAGGATCAAGTTAGGAGGGAGAATACAGAAATAAAACAATCTCTGGAAGGACGTAAGAGCAGACTGGATGAGGTGCAAGAGGCCATTAATGGAATAGAAATCAGAGAACAGGAATACAGAGAAGCTGAGGCAGAGAGAGATAAAAGCATCTCCAGGAATGAAAGAATATTAAGAGAACTGTGTGACCAATCCAAATGGAACAATATTCACATTATAGGGGTGCCAGAAGAAGAAGAGAGAGAAAAAGGAATAGAAAGTGTCTTTGAAGAAATAATTGCTGAAAACTCCCCCAAACTGGGGAAGGAAATAGTCTCTCAGACCATGGAAGCCCACAGATCTCCCAACACAAGGGACCCAAGGAGGACAACACCAAGGCATATAATAATTAAAATGGCAAAGATCAAAGACAAAGACAGAGTATTAATGGCAGCCAGAGAGAGAAAAAAGGTCACCTACAAAGGAAAACCCATCAGGCTGTCATCAGACTTCTCAACAGAAACCTTACAGGCCAGAAGAGAATGGCATGATATATTTAATGCAATGAAACAGAAGGGCCTTGAACCAAGAATACTTTATCCAGCATGGTTATCATTTAAATATGAAGGAGGGATTAAACAATTCCCAGACAAACAAAAGTTGAGGGAATTTGCCTCCCACAAACCACCTCTACAGGGTATTTTAAAGGGCTGCTCTAGATGGAAGCACTCCTAAGGCTAAACAGATGTCACCAGAGAAAATAAAATCACACCAAAGAAAGCAGACCAACCAAATACTAACTAAAGGCAAAAAAATAAAATCAACTATCCACAAAAGCAGTCAAAGGAAACACAAAAGAGCACAAAATAAAACACCTAACATATAAATAATGGAAGAGGAGGAATAAGAAGGGAGAGAAATAAAGAACCATCAGACTGTGTTTATAATAGCTCAGTAAGTGAGTTAAGTTAGATGGGTAGATAGTAAAGAAGCTGCCCTTGAACCTTTGGTAACCACGAATCTAAAGCCTGCAATGGCAATAAATACATATCTTTCAATAATCACCATAAATGTAAATGGACTGAATACACCAATCAAAAGACACAGAATAATAGAATGGATAAAAAACCAAGAACCATCTATATGCTGCTTACAAGAGACTCACCTCTAACCCAAAGACATGCACAGACTAAAACTGAAGGGATGGAAAAAGATATTTCATGCAAACAACAGGGAGATAAAAGCAGGTGTTGCAGTACTAGTATCAGACAAAACAGACTTCAAAACAAAGAAAGTAACGAGATAAAGAAGGACATTATATAATGATAAAGGGCTCAGTCCAACAAGAGGATATAACCATTATAAATATATATGCACCCAATACAGGAACACCGACATATGTGAAACAAATACTAACAGAATTAAAAGAGGAAATAGAATGCAATGCATTCGTTCTAGGAGAGTTCAACAGACCACACACTCCAAAGGACAGATCCACCAGGCAGAAAAAAGTAAGGACACAGAGGCACTGAACTACACATTAGAACAGATGGACCTAACAGACACCTATAGAACTCTACACCCAAAAGCAGCAGGACACACATTCTTCTCAAGTGCACATGGAACATTTTCCAGAAGAGACCACATATTAGGCCACAAAAAGAGCCTCAGTAAATTAAAAAAGATTGAAATTCTACCAACCAACATCTCAGATCACAAAGGTATAAAATTAGAAATAAGTTGTACAAAGAAAACAAAAAGGATCACAAACACATGGAGGCTTAACAACATGCTTGTAAATAGTCAGTGGATCAATCACCAAATTAAAAGAGATCAAGCAATATATGGAGACAAATGACAACAACAGCACAAAGCCCCAACTTCTGTAGGATGCAGCGAAAGCAGTTCTAAGAGGAAAGTATATAGCAATTCAGGCCTATTTAAAGAAGGAAGAACAATCCCAAATGAATAGTCTAAAGTCACAATTATTGAAACTGAAAAAAGAAGAACAAAGGAGGCCCAAAGTCAGCAGAAGGAGGGACATAATAAAGATCAGAGAACAAATAAATAAAATAGAGAAGAATAAAACAATAGAAAAAAATCAATGAAACCAAGAGCTGGTTCTTTGAAAAAAGAAACAAAGTAGATAAGCCCCAAGCCAGACTTACTAAGAAAAAAAGAGAATCTACACACATAAACAGAATCAGAAAAGAGAAAGGAAAAATCATGACAGACACCACAGAAATACAAAGAATTATTAGAGAATACTATGAAAATCTATATGCTAACAAGCTGGACAACCTCGAAGAAATGGACAACTTCCTAGAAAAATACAACATTCAAAGACTGACCAAAGAAAAACAGAAAATCTAAACAGACCAATTACCAGCAACAAAATTGAATCAGTAATCAAAAAACTACCCAAGAGCAAAATTCCCGGGCCAGGTGGATTCACTGCTGAATTTTATCAGACATATAGAGAAGACATAATACCCATTCTCCTTAAAATTTTCCAAAAAATAGAAGAGGAGGGAATACTTCCAACCCCTTCTATGAAGCCAGCATCACTCTAATACCAAAACCAGGCAAAGACCCCACCAAAAAAGAAAATTACAGACCAATATCCCTGAGGAACATAGATGCAAAAATACTCAAAAAATATTAGCAAAGTGAATTCAAAAATACATCAAGAGGATCATATGCCATGATCAAGTGCGATTCATCTCAGGGATGCAAAGATGGTACAACATTCGAAAATCCATCAACATCATCCACCACATTAACAAAAAGAAGGACAAAAACCACATGGTCATCACCATAGATGCTGAAAAAGCATTTGTCAACATCCATTCATGATAAAAACTCTCAACAAAATGGGAATAGAGGGCAAGTACCTCAACATAATAAAGGTCATATATGATAAACCCACAGCCAACATCATACTTAATAGCGAGACGCTGAAAGCTTTTCCTCTATGATTGGGAACAAGACAGGGATTCCCACTCTCCCCACTTTTATTCAACATAGTACTGGAGGTCCTAGCCACGGCAATCAGACAAAACAAAGAAATACAAGCCATCCAGACTGGTAAAGAAGAAGTCAAACTGTCACTACTTGCAGATGACAAGATATTGTATGTAAAAAACCCTAAAGACTCCACTCCAAAACTACTAGAACTAATATTTGAATTCAACAAAGTTGCAGGATACAAAATTAATACACAGAAATCTGTTACTTTCCTATACACTAACAATGAACTAGGAGAAAGAAAAATCAGGAAAACAATTCCGTTCATAATTGTATCAAAAAGAATAAAATACCTAGGAATAAAACTAACCAGGGAAGTGAAAGACCTATACCCTGAAAACTACAAGACACTCTTAAGAGAAATTAAAGAGGACACTAACAAATGGAAACTCATCCCATGCTCTTGGGTAGGAAGAATTAATATTGTCAAAATGGCCATCCTGCCCAAAGCAATATACAGATTCAATGCAATCCCTATGAAAATACCAACAGCACTCTTCAACGAACTGAAACAAATAGTTCTAAAATTCATATGAAACCACCAAAGATCCCGAATAGCCAAAGCAATCCTGAGAAGGAAGAATAAAGTGGTGGGGGGGGCATCTTGCTTCCCAACTTTAAGCTTTACTACAAAGCCACAGTAATTTAGACAATTTGGTACTGGCAAAAGAACAGACCCACAGACCAGTGGAACAGAATAGAGAGTCCAGATATTAACCCAAACATATATTGTCAATTAATATACCATAAAGGAGCCATGGACATATAGTGGGGAAATGACAGCCTCCTCAACAGTTGGTGTTGGCAAAACTGGACAGCTACATGCAGAGAATGAACCTGGATCATTGTCCAACCTCATACACAAAAGTAAATTTGAAATGGATCAAAGACCTGAATGTAAGTCATAAAACCATAAAACTCTTAGAAAAAAACAGGCAAAAATCTCTTGGACATAAACATAAGCAACTTCTTCATGAACATATCTCCCTGGCAAGGGAAACAAAAGCAAAAGCGAGCAAATGTGAGTATATCAAGCTGAGAAGCCTCTGTACAGGAAAGGACACCACCAATAGAACAAGAAGGCATCCTACAGTATGGGAGAATACATTCATAAATGACATATCTGATAAAGGGCTGACATCTAAAATATATAGAGCTCACACACCTTGGTTAGGTTTATTCTTAGAGCTCACAAACAAACAGCAAATAATCCAATTAAGAAATGGGCAGAGGATCTGAACAGACACTTCTCCAAAGATGAAATTCAGATGGCCAACAAACACATGAAAAGATGCTCCACATTGGTAATTATCAGAGAAATGCAAATTAAAACCACAATGAGATATCATCTCACACTAGTAAGGATCACTACCATCCAAAAGACAAACAACAAATGTTGGTGAGGTTGTGGAGAAAGGGGGACCCTCCTACACTGCTGGTTGGAATGTAAATTAGTTCAACCATTTTGGAAAGCAGTATGGAGTTTCTTCAAAAAACTAAAAATAGAAATACCATTTGACCCAGGCATTCCACTCCTAGGAATTTACCCTAAGAATGCAGCAGCCCAGTTGAAGAAAGACATATGCACCCCTATGTTTATCGCAGCACTATTTACAATAGCCAAGAAATGGAAGCAACCTAAGTGTCCATCAGTAGATGAATGGATAAAGATGTGGTACATATATACAATGGAATATTATTCAGCCATAAGAAGAAAACAAATCCTACCATTTGCAACAACATGGGTGGAGCTAGAGGGTATTATGCTCAGTGAAATAAGCCAGGCGGAGAAAGACAAGTATAAAATGATTCCACTCATCTGTGGAGCGTAAGAACAAAGAAAAAAACTGAAGGAGCAAAAGAGCAGCAGAGTCACAGATCTGAAGAATGGACTAACAGTTACCAAAGGGAAAGGGACTGGGAAGGATGGGTTGCAAGAGAGGGATAAGCGGGGGGGTGGGAGGTGAAGAAATGGGGCATTGTGCTTAGCATGTATAATGTGTGTGGGGTCACGTGGAGGGCTGTGCAACTCGGAGAAGAGAAGTAGTGATTCTACAGCATCTTACTATGCTGATGGACAGTGACTGTAATGGGGTATGTGGGGGGACTTGGTGATGGGGGGAATGTAGTAAACAGAATGTTCCTCATGTAACTGTAGATTAATGAGACCAAAAAAAAAATCTCTTCTCCTTTGATACACCTTTATTCCTCACAGTGCCTGAGAAACTGTAGCAGAGATACAGTCAAATTCGTCATTGGTGAATTTCTTTTAAGGTCTGTAAGATTTATCCTGTATGCTTTATTTACGGACTATGTTGGTGGTACCTATGCTGCTATGCTCTGACAAGCTGAGGTCCTACTGTCATGGAATCCGGGGCTGTCAGAGTTCCAAGGGACTGGAGAGATGATCATCCCATTCTCTTTCTTTTGGAAAAGTGCTCAGAAGGTATGGAGGCTTGTTTGGGGGACAACATAGCCAAATACTGATGGGCATAGAACCCAGATTTTCCAATTCCCAGTTCAGTGTTTTCCACTGTTGCCCAGGTTTCCCAGTGGCTGTACCTTCTCTAATGCTTTTACCAACTTTCAGCTGGATGCTAGTAGCAAAATATGATGAGATAGACATTTCTCTTGACCTTTTTCTCTTCCCTGTGTTTAGCCTGGCATATAAAAATTAACTCTTTCATGTCAAGGTGGACAGTTGTTTTTGCTTCTCCAGGACTCCTTGCTCCTTCCCTAACATCATCTGGATGTTACCTTGTGGACTCACTTCTTTCGATGGCTGCAGGTGGGGATTCATTGCTTTAGTCTAGCTATTCCATGAGCATTTCACCTGAGCTAGGTCTTTCCAAAGAGTTCTCCCCCAGGACTCACTGCTGACATATCCTCCTGGGGCAGCACTCAAACACTGTAAAAGCACATGCAGGTGCAAAGTGAGTGAGGCTCCCCACTCACTCCCCCAGCCACCCTTCCCCTTCCCTGGAAGTTAGTATGAGTCATAGTATTTTCTGTACCTTGCCAGAGATATTCTACATACTTACAAACATTTATGTGTAATTTTTCCAAGTGAATACTACTATTTAGTGATCTTTCCATATTTGTACATTCTCTTAAGCAGCTGCATAGTTTCATTGTACGGTTGTATGGTTTCATATTTTATTTTTCATAATTATTTCATATATTTCATAAATTATTTTTCATAATGTGTATTTTTTTCATATATTTCATGATCTATTTTTCATAATTTATTTAATCAGTATCCTACTGTCTTCAGTCTTCTGCTTTTACAACTAATGTTGTAATGAATACCTTAATACATAAGGATTTCATGTATAACATCTGTGGTGATACCTAGGAGCAGAACTGTTGGATCAATGAATATGTGTATTTTTAATTTTAAGAGAGAGGGTCAAACTGCCATTTGTAGATGGAGTCTGTAGTAGGGTTTGTGTATGTGTGTGTATGTGTATATGTATATATGTAGAGTTTATGTGATACAGTGGTCTGCTTTCCCCACATCCTCACCATTGCAGTCTATTAGCAGACTTTTTGAATTTTTGCAAATATTGGTAAAGAATGGTGTTTTGCAGTTTTCTCACATTTCTCACACTCCTGTTTTTCAGATGAAGAAAGAGATTCAGAAAGGTTAAGTGACTTTGCCAAGGTCACTGAAGTAGTGAGTGGCAGAGCTGGGGTTTGCAGTTGCAGAGGCAGTCCCACTCCAGAGTCTGCCCTAAATCACTACAATCTAAGCTAAAGCTCCATTCTGTTACTTATAACTGAAGAATCCTGAAAGAAGTAGAGGTTCTGAGCAAGAAGCACTCATATTTCCTTGGCTGCTACGTATGAGAAGGTTGTTCTCTTCCACCAAGGAGTTGTGTGCCAAGTCAGCTGAATCAGCCCGTTGGTCAGAGCAGTTACCGTGACATCCAGTGATGCTATTCTGTGGCAGAACTCAGTTCTGTCTGAGGAGTAGGTGGCCCTTCACCCTGCTGAGTCTTAGGGCTCTCGTGCTCTACCTATTTTCGTCAATGGAAGGTGAAGGGGTTGCTTCTTGCCCTTGGAAATGTGGCATGTTGCCTGGTTTTCTGTTTAAAGTTATGTTACTGTTGGATTTTATTCAGGTCTGAGTTTCAGTTTTATGTTCTGATGTGATGAGCCTCCTTGGCCTCTTCTCACTTTCATTCTTCTTCCACCTGTCAGTCTTCATTAGGTCATCTAAACAGTGACTCATTGTCTCTTCCGGGCCTTTTTCTGCTTGTCTATAAAACTGGGTTGAAGTCTTTAACCTGCATATATAGTTCCTAGGTAAGAGTTCATTTCCAGAAGACTTTTGGAAAGATGGAGATGATTGGAGAGTGATCAGAATGATATTTTCAAGTAAAGGTGAGGATGAAAAGAGGTTTCAAGGAGGGGTGAAGAGCTTTCCTTGGACCCCTCAGGAAACTGTGTTGGTAGATTCTAATTCTCAGGAGTTGAGTGGGGACCCCTCCACCACTCTGGGCCCCCTGGTTCACATCTCTTGCTGTGTTGTAAAGTCAGGTTCTATTACTGGCTGTGTGACCCATGGCACCAGTCAGCAAATCATTTCAATTTGAGTCCCCATCACCTTTGAAGAAGTCCAGCTTAGATACTTTCAGGCTTAGAATTTTGCTCTCAAGTTAGTCAAATTAGGGTTTAAGCCCTGGCTCCATTGCTTGGCTGTGTATGATTTACTGGACAATCACACCAGGAGTCTCAAGTTTCCTCATCTGTAAAATGGGGATAACAGAAGTACTTCCTCTAAGGGACTGTTGTGAGATTTGCCTGAGGTAGTACATGTGGTGTTTTCGCATATTGCCTGGCCCAGTGTTTGCATTATTGCCTTGAATCCCTCTTCTTTCGTTCCCCTGCCGTCTTCATCCTTCTCACTGGCGTTATTCCTATAGCTCTCTTAGACTCTCAGCTCTTCTCAGGGTTGTGTATGCTTAAATCCATGCTTTCCATTCAGCTGTCTGTTCATCTCAGAGCAGCCCTTTCTCTTTCTACTCTTCTTCTTTTTTCCTCTGAACATTTATGTCTTTTATGTTTATCTGTTTCCTGTGCTAAGTTATAAGCACCTTGAGGCAGGGACTTGGTCTTGTATAACTGCCTACAGTCAGAACACAACATACATTTGTTGGGCCAATGAAGACATGGATGCTTTGTGGGCGGGGCTTTCTCTGAGATGCCCGTTGTCATGCCAGTGGGACTTTGTACATGCCATTTTTTGCAAGGCCTGCTGTCCCTCCTTGATTTAAACTCCCTTGTTTAAAAACATTCTATACCTATACGTTATCCCCTGCAGAAACCTTATCTTTTCAGCCATCCCTGGAATATAATTTGTCTGTTTTAGAGACATTCAACATTAAGGAAGTACAGGAGAGATACCTATGCAACTTTTTAATTTCTCCAGGATTTGGGTTCAGTAGCTATAGCTTTCAATCTTGGGTGCACAGTTGAGGCATCCAGGATTAATTTTCAAAAAATACCATGTGGGCTCCATCTCCAGTGATACTGATTTAATTGCTCTAAGCTGTGGCTCCCAGTTGATTCCTATGTATTGACATGTTGCAGTATGTTTAAAAAGCCTCATAGGTGATTCTGATATGTGTTCAGGGTTGAAAACTCCTGTTCAGCAGGTATCTGACCTCTCACCAAATTGGTTTGATTGCAATGATGAACACATAAACATAGCAAATTAACAGGGAAGCTCTCTCACTTAAAACCAACACAGACGTACTGAGTGCTTGTTGTGTTTCCCAGATTCAGCGCAGGACTCAGGAGGGGAGCAACCATATTCGTGATTCATATGTAAGGTTTCCGGAAGATGATGTTAATAAAAGGTACAAACAAAACTATGAAAGCTTGGAAGACATTGGGGCACCAGGGTTTCAGAAGCTGTCACTATCTGTAGGCACTTCTGAGCTGAGTCTGGTAGAATGGGAGAATGTGGGCAGGTGGAGGTGGCAGTGGGAAGGGAGATGTTCCCCATGGAGGGCACAGTGTGTACAGAGGCAGAGGCAGGGGAATGCAGGTTCTAGTGGAGTCTTCTAAAGCAGGGCTGGTCGCCTCCCAAAGCTAGGCTCCTTCTGGAGTTCCCAAACTCAGAGAAATGGTACCTGCCCCCTCCCCCCCACCCCCAGCTCTTCATGCCAGAAGTAGAGGAATCATCCTTGAAACTTCCCTCTTCTCTCCCCACATATCCCATCTGAGAACATTTACCGATGAAATATCCCTTGAGTCTGTCTACTTTTCATCTCTGCTGCTCCCAGTCTCATCCAAGGTGCCGACTTCACACCCTGGGCCTCCTGTGTTCTCCACACAGAAGCCAGAGCAGTGTTTTCAAATGCAGATCTGTCCGTGCCCCTCCCTCTGTAAACTCACGAGTTCCAGTCGCTCTTAGGCTAAAGACTAAAATACTTTTTTGTCAGCCCACCTCTCCTGCCCTACCTTCCCTCCTACCTCCTCACTCTCCATACCATATGCCTTCCCATGCTGGCATTTCTGCAGTGAATCCAGGACAGTGCTCCCTTCTTCAAGGGTTTTGCACATGTTTCCTCTTCCTAGAATGTCTTCTCCCACCAAAACAGATATATATATATATGTATATACGTATATGTGTGTGTGTATGATATATACATATAAAATTTAGACTCATTTTTCAGATCAGCTCAATTTGCTGCTTTCCTAGGAAAGACTCTCTTGACCTATCTGATGCAGTCAGGTCCCTGTGCTATATTTTCCTGCTACCCTCATGAAAGCCACATCTAGGAGTTCAAACTTTATTCTGGGCATACTGAATTTTTATGGCAGATCAAACTTGGGAACACTTTTCTGTTTCATGAAGATCCAGTGCTGCTAGAGCCATTAAAATGGCCAAAGTAGATTTTCGGTAATTAATTTTGAATCTCATTAACCATCCCTTGACAAAGAACTGGGAATTGTTGAGCATACTATAAAATATAAAATGAATAGCCTTGCAGTTTCTTTGTACAGGTTCCCCCAAATTATTGGAATATAAGCCAGTTGCGGAGTATTAATTTGAATGGTGTTATCTGCAATAAGACAGTGTTCATCAGATTTTCTTTGTAAGAAGCAAGTTCAAAATGTGCAACCATTCCATTTAAGCCTGATGGTGAAGCCATTGTTAAATTCTTAACAAATTATGAGGGGAAGAGTGAATTGCTGCAGATAAGCTGCCTCAGTTATACTGTCTGTAATGCTCCCTTCCTCATTTCAGTCTCTTCCAAACATCATTCACTTTAGACTTTAAGAAAGGTCAGGATTCCTGGGGATGGCTACATTTTTCTTTCCCTTGCCAGAGATAAGCAACCCCAGGAACCTTAGCCACAAGCCTTTTCCAGTCGGAAAGGTCAGGAGCCATGGTACTTGATGGTGCCCTCTGCTAGTCTAGGTTGGGAGTCATGGGACAAACCAGGAAATATCAAGCGCCCATATATTTTGGCATTCAGGAACCATGCGGAACCTGGATAGTGGTTTCAGAGGTGTCATTTAGATGCCATTCTTTCTTATTCTTCTTGTGTTGATTTCCAAAATCACCATCCAGCTTAAGGGGACCAGAACGCTTTCTGGCCCAGGGTATCCTTGGCACATGTACAAGGATCCTCATGCTGCCTGAGTTGGAATCTCCTGGTGAGAAGTGATTTGTTTTCCTGATTAGAATGTAAACATTTGCTGAAGTTGAGTTTTGTCTCTCATGTGAGTTTTATTATAGCCTTCTGTGTTTATAAACATGTCTTGAGCATGAGGGGGAAATGTGATAACCTTGGAGCCCCTAAGAGAGTATCTGTTTGTTTTCTCTATGGGCTGAAATTAAGGTAACTCAGCATCCTTCTCTCAAAGTCCCTGTCCCTCTTGCTTTTACCTGATGGTCTGGGATGGTGCCCAGATTGCCCTTTTCTGATTGTTATATCCTCTTCTAGTAGAGTCCGAAAAGTCTTTTGACAAAGTATGCTTCATATTCAGCTGGCATCTACTAGACGGGCTCAAAATCCAGGTAAAGCCTCAGTTCAATCCAACAAACAGCTATTGAATTTTTAAAAAAGATTTAATGTATTAGGCATTGAAGAGAAGCAGGAGTTGTGGCACTAGTGGAACTTCCATGCATGTTAAGGAAATAGACACACACAAAGTAAGGCATGATGTGAAATGCCAACTATGGGGTAGAAACAAAAAATTCTGAGAGTGCCCCAGAGAATATAAATCATATGGTGAAAACTGGGGAAGGCTTCATGGAAGAGGAGGTGACTATCAATTGCACCTTGAAGATGAACTGACTTTGTCAGCAGAGTTTTTGCAAGCAAAAAAGAGACAAGACCCAGCTGAGGCAGTGTGTACAGTAGGTACAAGAGCACAGCTCTAGGGGACCCCGGGGCACGTTCGCAGAGATGATGTTGTGCCTTGTAACTGGTGCTTCAGGTGCCTATTTGGGGGGTAATGGAGGAGAGAGGGGCAGGCACCTGGGAACCGGAGAACAAGTGGACAGAGTAAAAACAAGTGCGTTAGAGATTCGGCCTTTATTCTGGAGATAATGGTGGGAGCTCGATTCAGAGATTGTTGAATAGCAAAGTTGCATAGTCAAATCCATTTTTCAAAATTGTAACTGGCAGGATGTGGTAGATAGATTATGAAGAGTAGAGGCTGGGGCACATACTGTTACAGATACTCTTCTGAGAATGAGGGTCTGAACCAGAGTAGGAATGGAGGGAATAACAAGGAGGGATGCATTCCAGAGTTTTGCTTTGTTTTTAAGCGGTATGTAGCACCTCACCATCAACTGGATAGAAGGGATGAGAGATGAGCCAGTTTTACAAGATCCCTAGTCTTAGTTACTAGATGGATGATGATACTATCTACCAAGCTAAGGAACAGAAAAGGAAGGAAGTTCAGGGCCATACTGAGTTAGAGGGACCAGTAGAGCATCTACAAAGATCTGAAAATACTGGTGTGGAGCTTGGTACAGATGTCAGAACCAAGTGTAGGTGTAGGAGTTTGATTCATGTCTTCAGTAGGTATTCCTTCCACGCTTATCTTGTGCCAGACACCGTTCTCTCCTATGTTAATCCCTGCTTGAAAGCATCTAACACATACCATCAAGAGCCATAAAGTTGGAGTGAGGGAGAGAGAATGTAGATCACAAAGTAAAGAGCATCACAGAGTGTGGGGTGTACTAGGATAAAGTCCAAGCCCAGGAGAGCCAGGGAAACAGCCTCAGATGGCAGTCAGAGAGGTTGGAAGAAAACCAGGAATAGATGGTAGAGTTGAGGGACATGAACAGTGTCAAACCCTGCAGAGACGTCAGGGTCAAGAGTGCCCCTACTGTTGCTTTCAGCATTGAATGAGTTTCATTCAGTAGGATGGTCAGGGCAGAAGGACAAAGTGGGAGGAGCTGGGTAAACCTGTCTGTACATTTGTGTGATCCGATCTTTGTAGGAGTTTCTCAGAGTGGTTCTGTCTGCCAGGGCATGTTGGTAAGTCAACCTGAGGTGCCTGAGAAAAAGCACATTTTAACCAAATGGGGGTGTTGCATTTAGCTTTCTTTTGAGTTCCATAAAAATCAGCCTGTAGACATTCGGTTGCCTGGGAGCTGACCAAATAAAGGCTGACTCAAAGCAATAAACATTTTAATTTGCAAATCCAGTTCTGTATTAAATCACAAATGGGGGGCAATTTAGCAATGCATCTCTAAAACTGTACCAGGCGCTGACCATGGTTCAGCAATTTATGTTGAAAACTAAAATTGAACTCTGTGGCATAAGAACAGATTGTTGATTTTGTGATTAATTTGGTCTCTGAGGCTGAGGAAACTGTTAATGCTGTCTATCAGTTATAAACTTGTGGTAGTATTTGTGGAGCAAAATGAAAAATCAATATCATAACTACAGTGTAGCTCTCTTAAAATCCAAGGTATGTTTTGTTGCAAATTGCATAGAAGAAACTGACCCCCGAAGGGACAAACATGCCTTCATTATTGCCCAAGGCTGTGTCTGTTGTGGAAAAACTGAAGAAAATGGTTGCCATTACAGTGTTGCTGGGGACACTGGGAGAAGGATCAAATTGTTGTAGTTTCAGGTAAGAACCTCACAGTTATGTACGTCCTAAGGCAACCTCAACCAGTGATTTAGAAGAGGTATGCAGTCAGGAGCCAGGATGCCTGGGCTCTCCTTGAGCTTCTGCTAATCACAGGCTGGTGTTAGACAAGTCACTTCCCACACCTAGTGAGGGCTGTGGTTTTCTGTGTCAGTCCTTCAGAGATGCGCTGGCGTACTTGAGTGATAAAGGAATGTCCTCCATTATTATCCTACAAATAACATACTCATGGGATTTGTTTATGTTTTCAATTCCTAGAAGTGGGAATATATTCTTTTCAACTGAGCCTGTGCATTTAGAAGTGTGTGTGGGGAATCCCTTCCTTGTTTTGGCAGAAGTGAATGATCTCTGCTTGCCACGGCAGAAGCATCGTCATCAGCGGCCTGCAGCAGACAGGAAAATGTGGAGGGTAGGACCTTCTGTAGATGGGAGTGTTAAGAAACAGGAAACAGCTCGCACAGAGGCCTGCTTCAGTTGGCAGCAGTGCCAAGGTGGGAAGTTGTTTCTCAGCATCCAGGCGAGGATTCATTCGGTGATCCTACCTGCCATTTTCCTAAGCTGAACTGCAATTAATTCAGTATGATTCATGTCCAGGTGAAATTTACAACTAGCTTCTTTGCCTGTACACTATAAAGTTCTGTCCACATAGGTCAAGTCTTGCTTTGAGGTCAGAAGAATAAGATCCAGCTTAAGGAGAGGAGTGTTAGGGGAGGTGTTAAGGGCTCCTTCTAGCTGACTGCATCACGTGGCCCATTTACACTGCCTCTGCTCAATGCGGCTTACCGTGATTTAAGTGCCTGGGTTTGCATTGTGTTACCTGTCATGTGTAGGCAGAGGTGGTGATGTGTTTCTTTTATTTCTTTTATTTCTTTTATTTTGGTATCATTAATATACAATCACATGAGCAACATTGTGGTTACTAGATTTTCCCCATTATCAAGTCCTCACCACATACCCTATTACAGTCACTGTTCATCAGCATAGTAAGATGCTGTAGAGTCAGAACTTGTCTTCTCTGTGCTATACTGCCTTCCCTGTGCTCCCCACCCCCTTACTTTGTGTGTGCTAATTGTAATGCCCCTTTTTCCTCTTATCCCTTCTGAGTCCCTTTCCCTTTGGTAACTGTTAGTTCATTCTTGGGTTCCGTGAGTCTGCTGCTGTTTTGTTCCTTCAGTTTTTTCTTTGTTCTTATACTCCACAGATGAGTGAAATCATTTGATACTTGTCTTTCTCCGCCTGGCTTATTTCACTGAGCATAATACCCTCTAGCTCCGTCAATGTTGTTGCAAATGGTAGGATTTGTTTTCTTCTTATGGCTGAATAATATTCCATTGTGTATATGTACCACATCTTCTTTATCCATTCATCTACAGATGAACACTTAGGTTGCTTCCATTTCTTGGCTATTGTAAACAGTGCTGTGATAAACATAGGAGTGCATATGTCTTTTTCAAACTGGGCTTCTGCATTCTTAGGGTAAATTCCTAGGAGTGGAATTCCTGGGTCAAATGATATTTCTATTTTAAGCATTTTGAGGAACTTCCATACTACTTTCCACAATGGTTGAACTAATTTACATTTCCACCATTTCCACCAGCAGTGTAGGAGGGTTCCCCTTTCTCCACATCCTCGCCAACATTTATTGTTGTTTGTCTTTTGGATGGTGGCCATCCTAACTGGTGTGAGGGGATATCTCATTTAATTTGCATTTCCTGATGATTAGCAATGTGGAGCATCTTTTCATGTGCCTCTTGGCCATCTGAATTTCTTCTTTGGAGAAGTGTCTGTTCAGAACCTCTGCCCATTTTTTAATTGGATTATTTGCTTTTTGTTTGTTGAGGTGCATGAGCTCTTTGTATATTTTGGATGTCAACCCCTTATCAGATCTGTCAGTTATGAATATATTCTCCCATCCTGTAGGATGCCTTTTTGTTTTACTGATGGTGTCCCTTGCTGTAAAGAAGGTTTTTAGTTTGATATAGTTTCACTTGTTCCTTTTTGCTTTTGTTTCCCTTGCCTGGGGAGATATGTTCATGAAGAACTTGTTCATGTGCATATTCAAGAGAGTTTGCTTATGTTTTCTTCTAAGAGTTTTATGGTTTCATGACTTACATTCAGGTCTTTGATCCATTTTGAGTTTACTTTTGTGTATGCAGTTAGACAGTAATCCAGTTTTATTCTCTTACATGTAGCTGTCCAGTTTTGCCAACAGCAGGGATTGAAGAGGCTGTTATTTTCCCATTGTATATCCATGCTCCTTTATTGTATATTAATTGACCATATATTCTTGGGTTAATATCTGGACTCTCTATTCTGTTCCATTGGTCTTTGAGTCTGTTATTGTGCCAGTACCAAATTGTCTTGATTACTGTGGCTTTGTAGTAGAGCTTGAAGTTGGGAAGCGAGATCCCCCTGCTTTATTCTTCCTTCTCAGGATTGCTTTGGCTATTCAGGGTCTTTTGTGGTTCCATATGAATTTTAGAACTATTTGTTCCAGTTTGTTGAAGAATGCTGTTGGTATTTTGATAGGGATTGCATTGAATCTGTAGACTGCTTTAGGCAGGATGGCCATTTTGACAAAATTAGTTCTTCCTACCCAAGAGGATGGGATGAATTTCCATTAATTAGTGTCCTCTTTAATTTTTCTTAAGAATGTCTTGTAGTTTTCAGGGTATTTTATTCTTTTTGATGCCATTGTGAATGGAATTGTTTTCCTGATTTCTCTGTCTGCTAGTTCATCATTAGTGTATATGAATGCAACAGATTTCTGTGTATTATTTTTGTATCTTGCAACTTTGCTGAATTCAGATATTAGATCTAGTGGTTTTGGAGTGGATTCTTTAAGGATTTTACATACAATATCCTGTCATCGGCAAATAGTGACAGTTTGACTTCTTCCTTACCAGTCTGGATGCCTTTTATTTCTTTATGTTGTCTGATTGCTGTGGCTAGGACCTCCAGTACTGTGTTGAATAAAAGCAGGGAAAGTGGGCATCCTTGTCTTGTTCCCAATCTTAGGGGAAAAGCTTTCAGCTTCTTGCTGTTAAGTATAATGTTGGCTGTGGGTTTGTCGTACACTATCATTATTATGGTGAGGTATTTGCCCTCTATCCCCATTTTGTTGAGAGTTTTTATCATGAATGGATGTTGAATTTTGTCGAATGCTTTTATATCATCTATGGAGATGATCATGTGGTTTTTGTCCTTCTTTTTGTTGATGTGGTGGATGATGTTGATGGATTTTCAAATGTTGTACCATCCTTGCATCCCTGAGATGAATCCCACTTGATCATGGCATATGATCCTCTTGATGTATTTTTTAATTCACTTTGCTAATATTTTGTTGAGTATTTTTGCATCTATGTTCCTCAGGGATATTGGTCTGTAGTTTTCTTTTTTGGTGGGGTCTTTGCCTGGTTTTGGTATTAGAGTGATGCTGGCTTCATAGAAGGGGTTGGAAGTATTCCCTCCACTTCTATTTTTTGGAAAACTTTAAGGAGAGTGCGTAGTATGTCTTCTCTAAATGTCTGATAAAATTCAGCAGTGAATCCATCTGGTATGGGTGTTTTGCTCTTGGGTAGTTCTTTGATTACTGATTCAATTTTGTTGCTGGTAATTGGTCTGTTTAGATTTTCTGTTTCTTCCTGGGCCGGTCTTGGAAGGTTGTATTTTTCTAGGAAGTTGACCACTTCTTCGAGGTTATCCAGCTTGTTAACATATAGATTTTCATAGTATTCTCTAATAATTCTTTGTATTTCTGTGGTGTCTGTCATGATTTTCCTTTCTCATTTCTGATTCTGTTTATGTGTGTAGATTCTCTTTTTTACTTAGTAGGTATAGCTTGGGGCTTATCTATTTTGTTTATTTTCTCGAAGAACCAGCTCTTGGTTTCATTGATTTTTTTCTATTGTTTTATTCTTCTCTATTTTATTTATTTGTTCTCTGATCTTTATTATGTCCCTCCTTCTGCTGCCTTTGGGCTTCATTTGTTCTTCTTTTTCCAGTTTCAATAATTGTGACTTTAGACTATTCATTTGGGACTGTTCTTCCTTCTTTAGATAGGCCTGTATTGCTATATACTTTCCTCTTAGAACTGCCTTCACTGTGTCTCACAGAAGTTGGGGCGTTGTGCTGTTGTTTTCATTTGTCCCCATATATTGCTTCATCTCTGTTTAATTTGGTCATTGATCATTGATATTTAGGAGCATGTTGTTAAGCCTCCATGTGTTTGTGATCCTTTTTGTTTTCTTTGTACAATTTATTTCTAGTTTTGTACCTTTGTGATCTTAGAAGTTGGTTGGTACAATTTCAATCTTTGAATTTATTGAGGCTCTTTTTGTGGCCTAATTTGTGGTCTCTTCTGGAAAATGTTCCATGTGCACTTGAGAAGAATGTGTATCCTCCTGCTTTTGGGTGTACAGTTCTGTAGATGTCTGTTCGGTTCATCTGTGTTAGTGTGTTGTTCAGTGCCTCTGTGTCCTTATTTTCTGTCTGTTTGATCTGTACTTTGGAGTGAGTGGTGTGTTGAAGTCTCCTAAAATGTATGCATTGCATTCTATTTCCTCCTTTAATTCTATTAGTATTTGTTTTACATATGTTGGTGCTCCTGAATTGGGTGCATATATGTTTATAATGGTTATATCCTCTTGTTGAACTGACCCCTTTATCATTATTTAATGTCCTTCTTTTTCTCTTGTGACTTTCTTTGTTTTGAAGTCTATTTTGTCTGATACAAGTACTGCAACACCTGCTTTTTTCTCCCTATTGTTTGCGTGAAATATCTTTTTCCATCTCTTCACTCTTAGTCTGTGTACGTCTTTGGGTTTGAAGTGAGTCTCTTGTAAGCAGCATATAGATGGGTCTTCCTTTTTTATCCATTCTGTTATTCTGTCTTTTGATTGGTGCATTCTGTACATTTAGGGTGATTGTCGATAGATATGTACTTACTGCTACTTCATCCTTTGGATTTGTGGTTACCAAAGGTTCAAAGCCAGCTTCTTTACTATCTAACCATCTAACTTAACTCACTTATTATGCTATTATAAACACAGTATGATGATTCTTTATTTCTCTCCCGTCTTTTTCTTCCTCCTCCACTCTTTATATGTTAGGTGCTTTATTCTGTACTCTTTGTGTTTCTCTTGACTGATTTTGTGGATAGCTGATTTTATTTTGCATTTTGTTAGTATTTGGTTGGTCTACTTTCTTTGCTGTGATTTTATTTTCTCTGGTGACAGCTATTTAGCCTTAAGAGCACTTCCATCTAGAGCAGTCCCTTTAAAATACACTGTAGAGATGGTTTGTGGGAGGTAAATTCCCTCAACTTTTGCTTATCCAGGAATTCTTTAATCCCTCCTTCAAATTTAATGATAACCTTGCTGGATACAGTATTCTTGGTTCGAGGTCCTTCTGCTTCATTGCACTGAATATATCATGCCATTCCCTTCTGGCCTGTAAGGTTTTTGCTGAGGTCTGATAATAGCCTGATCTGTTTTCCTTTGTAGGCGATCTTTTTTCTCTCTGTCTGCTTTTAATACTCTGCCCTTGTCTTTGATCTTTGCCATTTTAATTATTATATGCCTTGTTGTTGTCTTACTTGGGTCCCTTGTGTTTGGAGATCTGTGGACCATTATGGTCTGAGAGACTATTTCCTTCCCCAGATTGGGGAAGTTTTCAGCAATTATTTCTTCAAAGACATTTTCTATCCCTTTTTCTCTCTCTTCTTCTTCTGGTACCCCTATAATGCGAATATTATCCCATTTTCGTTGGTCACACAGTTCTCTCAATATTGCTTCATTCCTCGAGATCCTTTTATCTCTCTCTGCCTCAGCTTGTCTATATTCCTGTTTTCTCATTTCTATTCCATTAAAGTCTCTTCCACCTTATCCAGTCTGCTCTTAAATCCTTCGATTGATTGTTTCGTTTCTGTTATCTCCCTCCTGAATTCATCCCTTAGCTCTTGAATATTTCTCTGTAACTACATCAGCATGCTTATGACTTTTATTTTGAATTCTTTTTTGGGAATATTGGTGATGTCAGTCTCACCAGGCCCTCTCTGTGTTGTTTAATGTATTTTAGACTGAACAAGGTTCTTCTGCCTTTTATGGTGTTGGGAGTGGTTTTTGGTGAGTGGCACGTGTGTCAGCTGGGAGAACAAAATCCCTTCCTGCTTGCCCATCGCTGTGTCTGTCTCCACTGTCTGTGCCAGTTAACCACACACAGGAAGCAGCCTCTGGGTTAATCCCTGAGCTGACATGGGAGGGGCGGCCTTTGAGATGGCCTAGAACACTGATGGGGGTCGTAGGTGAGCGGCGCGTGTTCTGCCGCGAGAACAGAGCCCCCTTGTGCCCTCCAGACTCCACTCCTATCCTCACCATCCATGCTGGTCAACCGTGCACAGGGAGCATCCTATGGGCCAAACCCCTACGCTGCTGTGGGTGGGGCAGCCCTTGGGATGGCCTAGGGCATTGGTGGGGGTCACAGGTGAGTGGCGTGTGTTCTCTTGCGAGAACAAAGCCCCTTTGTGCCTCTCAGGCTCTGCGCCAGTCTCCGCTCTCTGTGTCAGTCAAGTTTGTGCAGGGAGCAGCCTCTGGGTCTGGGCCAGTTAGCCGCATGCAGGTAGCAGCCTCTGTGTTAAGCTGTGTGGTTGCTCTGGGCAGGGCTGCTCCCCAGCTGTTCCCCAGAAATGGCGGGTCAGCCAGTTTGCTTGCAGTGCCGGCAGGGGGGAATGAACGGCAGGCTGCTTTTGCCGTGAGGGACTTCGTGGCTGCACTGCCACCCAGGTGGTTAGGGTGCCTGAAGTTCCTTAAAGTTCCCAGCCTGCTGGGCTGAGTGTGCCAGGACGATTTTGTCCACCTGTTAAACCCTTGTCCCTTTAACACTTTTATTTTATTTTATTTATTTTATTTTATTTTTTTTATTGAAGGGTAGTTGACAACAGTATTGCATTACATTAGTTTCAGGTGTACAACACAGTGATTCAACATTTATATACATGATAATTCTAGGTACCAGGTATCACCATACCAAGTTGTTACAATATTTTGACTATATTCCTTATGCTATACATTACATCCCGGTTACTTATTTATTTTACAATTGGAAGTGTGTTTTTATATATATATATATATATATATTTTGTTAGGGCATCTCTCATATTTATTGATCAAATAGTTGTTAACCACAATAAATTTCTGTATAGGGGGGTCAATACTCAATGCACAATCATTAATCCACCCCAAGCCTAATTTTCATCAGTCTCCAATCTTCTGATGCATAACGAACAAATTCTTACATGGAGTACAAATTCTTACATAGTGAATAAGTTACATGGTGAACAGTGCAAGGGCAGTCATCACAGAAGCTTTCGGTTTTGTTCATGCATCATGAACTATACACAGTCAGTTCAAATATGAATATTCATTTGATTTTTAAACTTGATTTATATGTGGATACCACATTTCTCTATTATTATTATTTTTAATAAAATGCTGAAGTGGTAGGTAGATACGAGATAAAGGTAGAAAACAGAGTTTAGTGTTGTAAGAGAGCAAATGTAGATGATCAGGTGTGTGCCTGTAGACTATGTGCCTTTAACACTTTTAAAGTGCCTGCTTTTCTTTTGTCCCAGGGCAGCCGGCTGTGGGAAGTTGTTCACAGTCTTAATCTCGGATTTTGCTTTTCTGCTCCTCTAATATACAGTTCACCGTGTAATGTGTGTCTGTGCACCCCGGACACATTTCTAGGGCTGGTTATTTAGCAGTCCTGTGCTTCCACTCCCTCCCCCTGATTCTTTTCCTCCCGCTCGTGAGCTGGGGTTGGGGGAGTGCTTGTGTCCTGCCAGGTCACGGCTTTGTATCTTACCCTTTTCTGCGAGATGTTGGATTCTTGCAGATGTAGCCTGGCTTGTATACTGTATCTGCTGGTCACTCTTTTAGGAATAGTTGTATTTGTTGTATTTTCAAAATATATATGATTTTGGGAGGAGATTTCTGCCACCCTACTCACACTGCCATCTTGCGAATCCCCTGGTAATGTGTTTCTTTCCCCATCTGTTTTGCTTTTCCTTGTTTCAATTTAAGAAATGAATTGTGTGGTCTTCTATCATACAGAGAGTAGTGTAGCCATTTTTAAGTCACTTTTTGTGATCTCTCTTAGGAGCTGACTCTTTGCAAAAGAAACGCTTCTGTCTTGGCAGAATGACAGTGATTACCCCCCCACAGTTTGGATCATCTCCAACAGCTTTGCTCCCTGAAAAACGAACTTGATGAGTAAAAGTTTGGTGTACTTGATGAGTCAGAGGGCAGGAAAATGTCCTTGTGTCTGATTAGGCTTTAACAGTCAGACCCATTGAACATTAGGGATAAAATAAACCTTAATCTCCAAAGGAAAAACCCTGGAGCATGCAACTGTTCCCACGAGTTATGCTGTAAATCTTGCACACCATGTAGGTTTTCTGTTTGGGGCAACATCAAAGCCTAGTAACTTCAGGGATTAAAGTGTGTTTGACAAGCAAAACTTTGCCTGTGCCCTGCTCTTTATGAGAGTTGGCCTGTCTCTTGCCTTTGTTTCACCCCAGTATGACTTCCTTTCTTCCCAAGAAGTGGGAAGGTGCACCTCCTCAAACCTGGAGCAGGCTGTCGTGGTTTCTTCCTTGAAAGCTTGAGCTGTTTGCAGGCCCAGGTGGCCGACCTCTGTCCTTCTGGCATTGTCCTGCCCCGGTGGCAGACACCACCTTCTCGTGGGCGCTTCCCAGAGACCCTCTCGTGGAAGAATTTCAGAGCCTTTTGCTGATACAAGAAGATGAAACAACAGGGGATGACAGCGGTTTCCCTCAGCTTAGACAAAAGAGTTATTCTTTTTCCTTAGAATTTCTGTTTCTTTTAAAACCATCTTCTCTGTTGTCTCAGAAGAAATGTGTTTTTATTTTTTTGACCTTTCTAACTGTGTTTGGGATGTCTCAGTGCCTCATCATTTGCAGATTTGAAGTAAGTGACTGAATTTTTGTTCAAGTAAAGAAATACTTTTCAGATAAATTATTGTTTAACAGAATAAAAGCTTGTCTTCAGTAATATCTTTTTTGAAAAGTAAGGTGCGATAAGATTTTACTTTGGAAAAAACACCAAGTATTTTTTTTTAAAGGAATTGTGCTCTCTGCAGTCAAGCATTCCTGTCTCTAGCCAAGTGCCTAGAAGATCTGGCCTTCGGCTACTTCTCAGGGTGGCCACATAGCAAGTGGAGGACAGACTGGGAAGGCAAGTGGCTTTAAGAGTAAGCCCCGCAGTGTAAAATCTCATTACTGGAAAAGCACTTTGTATTTAAGGACAGGTATTCCCAAGTGGAAGGGTGGCAATGGTGAATAGTTCAGGGACTCACTGAAATATCTTAAATTGTCTCCGTTAAACATGTAGCATCCTTAGAGGTCAGACAGAGCTGAAACTTGAACAGCTGTACAACAAGCATCTGAGATTGTTTTTAATTGTGTCGCCTTTCTTTAACAGCAGTAATTCTTGTTTATATTGTCAAGAACCTTTCCTCTGAGCACAAGCACACCATACTTGAAGGTCAAATGCTTAACCCTTTGGCATGGTTACAATGAAAATGGACCCTTTTGTTTCTATTAATGTATACGCCAGCCGTGTATATGGGGAGAATGGGGGCCTCCAGCGTTCACCAAGCTGAAGTGACTTATTGTCAGAGTGCCACAAAGAGAGCATATTTCTGTCTCCATACAACAGTCACTTGGCGTTTGCTTGTGCACCCAACCACGAGACAGTATACCCATTTATCAATAGGCAGGATTTTGGGGTGCCATTTTGTTCCTTTGACCTGTGTTACTTTTTACTGACCCGACCAAATTGCTTAAAAATTTTCCCTTTCTGCTGTCAGTGTCTAAAGCTGCTTCATGTCTCTGAAGTGACCACCCCCCCTTTCTTTTTAACACTTTACATTCCTGCTTACCACAGCACCTGTTACTGGAGTGAACCATGAAATCACAAATGTTACGCAGCTCTTAGTGACCGATAATACTTTATTAAATATAAATAGAGTATCTCTTGACTCTGGGCTGGTGTAGAAACTTAAGCAGGCTAATGCACATATATTTATTTACAGATCCACATATAAGTGGCCAACCAGGAAAGTATGTTGGTGTATTTAGTTGTTTGTCAGGCACGAAATATTTCTTTTTCTGCTCCTTCAAGAGTTAACCAAACCTAACAGGGCCAGTTTAGCAAACATTAAATATGAGCCTCAAACATGAAGGCTTCTTTGTTACTGAAACAAAAATGCTGCAGCAGGTGGTAGACTTGAACACAGGAGGGAGGAGGAGGTTCAGTTGTTGCCCATTTTTCTAATCCTTTCAGAATACCCATTGTCTAAACCCCAGAGTTAAAGGGTTCCTGCTCAGTCTCATGGAGACAATTTCAGCATGAAAGGACTATGCCCATCACTGGTTTTCTGCATCAGTTTCATCTTTGGGTATGAAATGTACAGCCGCTAAACAAAGCAGGAGAGGCAATTATCTCTATGAGATGAGCCTATAATATCTGCTTATCAAAGCATAAAACTGTCCTGAATGTGGCAAGTTAGAATTAAGTAGGAATTGATCCCACCAGCAGTAGTATTTTGCAAGTTTTAGATTGCATGACGCAACACAGAAATGTGGCTTTATTGTCCTTGGGGCTCTAAAAGCAACTTTGTGGGGACCATGTTACCTTTTTAAAGCTAAGGTTAAACTCCACACAGTCTGTACCTATTTCCTATTTCTATTAAGGTGTTTCACTGGGGAAATAGGTTCTAAAAGGGAGTACTTAAAAGGGATTAGTAATTGAGGTTGGAATAATTGCTTTCTTTCCCTAAAAGTGAGTGAAATGTAATTTTGAATTCTAGAACTCAGAGCACCCTAAGTCGGAGGCATTCTCAGATGAGTTAAAGACCAAAGACAGACCTCTGGACAGATCCCCATTCCTGCTTTGCCGAAGGGTATCGCTTCCATGTGCCACATGCTTCTGTGTTCTAGTTGAGCTATCCAAATTGATGCTTTCAGTCCAAATCATAGTTGGAATGATTTAAGAAAATGAATGAAGTGTAGTGATAGTTTTTTCTTTTATAAATTACTGACAAGTCTGGAGTTGAAAACCTTCTTTCCATAAACTCCAGACACAAATTCTGGTAACTTTATAGACGCCCTTTCAATCATGTTCTTACACTAGTTGCTCACATGAACATTCCTAACAAGGAAGAAGCTGCTGCGTAAGCTGCACGCTAGAGCTAGTGATGGCTGCCAGAAGTGGCACTAGGTATATGAACAGAGTAGCCAAACTGGAGGACTTTGGTAACCTCTGGATCATACTAGCATTCAGAAGTTAATGTTTCCATCCGACACTCTGATTGCTTTCATATTCATAAATGTGAGCAAGGGTGAAAAAGTCCTAAATGATATTATCATTTTCAACCTTGCTTTGAGACATTATAACCAGGAAGGATCTGATCTGGAACAGATTGAGGTGGCAAGATAATTTGGTAGATAAAAGGCTTTTTGATTGTTTTATGTGTTCAAAAAATGATAATTCCCTGTGACCTCAGGTCTTCCTTCTGGGTGTCCAAGTGGGGCTCCAGACAATCCAGGTGAGCCACTGTTTTTTCTGCAAGTAGAGACCCATCTGTGAACTCTAGTCTGTTACTGAAATTATCAAGAACTTAGCATCATTTGCTCCAGTTCAGCTAACCACCCTTACTCTGCCACCCCCTGGCAGTGAGATCCTGGGCCAGTCATCGAATACTTGTAACATGAGTTTGCTAATGATGCCAGGCAACCACATCAGTTGTTGGAAGGATTATTTGAGATGCTGGATTCCTGTCTCATGGAAGGTGCTCCGTATTTTGTTAGTCATTACATTGTTTAGTGGGTAAGAGAATGAACTCTGCCTAGGTTTGAATCCCAGCCTCACTACTTACCAGCTATGTGATCTGAGGCCAGTGACAGTATTTTTGAGCCTTGATTTTCTTTTTTTTTTTTTTTTTTTTTATATTGTGAGGGCATCTCTCATATTTATTGATCAAATAGTTGTTAACCACAATAAATTTCTGTATAGGGGGGTCAATACTCAATGCACACTCATTAATCCACCCCAAGCCTAATTTTCGTCAGTCTCCAATCTTCTGATGCATAACGAACAAATTCTTACATGGAGTACAAATTCTTACATAGTGAATAAGTTACATGGTGAACAGTGCAAGGGCAGTCATCACAGAAGCTTTCGGTTTTGTTAATGCATTATGAACTATACACAGTCAGTTCAAATATGAATATTCATTTGATTTTTAAACTTGATTTATATGTGGATACCACATTTCTCTATTATTATTATTTTTAATAAAATGCTGAAGTGGTAGGTAGATACGAGATAAAGGTAGAAAACAGAGTTTAGTGTTGTAAGAGAGCAAATGTAGATGATCAGGTGTGTGCCTGTAGACTATGTGTTAATCCGCGCTAGACAAGGGCAATAAACATCCATGTATGCAGAAGATTTCTCTCAGAACATGAGGGGGGAGGTTCTAAGCCTCACCTCTGCTGCTCCCCATTTTCTCACCAGATGTGAGCCTTGATTTTCTTACGTATAAATTTGGATAATAATGAAACCCATTTCACTGAGTTGTTATGAAGGTTTAATGAGGAATACCTGAAAAGTGATGAGGACAGGGCTTGGCACATGATGAATGTTTAGTAAGTGGTAGTTTTTGTTACTGTCTTTGTTCCTGTTATTAATACCTTTTTGATTATATTTTATATAGTCACTATACAGTGTTTTTCTTTGCCTGGTTGTTAGTAATGCACTAGTAAGTGCTGATTTAATACACACCTAAATAGGTCCTAAATTCCTATGTAGGAACCATATCCAAAAATATGTGTGTCTGTCTGTCACCCCTGAGTACATGTGTGCCAAGGAGCAAGTAATGCCGACATTGAAGATTTTGTGTACAGTGGTGTTTACAGAGAGTGGCTTAGGCAGGGACCACACATGTCTGAGGTAGATGTTATCTGATGACAAGGCCAGCAGCTCTGCCAGGTGATTTTCACTGAATTATCTTTATCAGATTGTTACTTCATTTAGAGTTATTAGCATGAGCTGCTTCATTAGAGTGAAACAAAGCTCTGACCTCAGGAATCTTATGAAAAGTAAGATTTTTAAGGCAGATGTATGTGGTGAAATTTATTAGGTTTATCTTAGTTCTTCTGGATCTACATTTTAGTTTTCACTGTCCCACAATGAAAAGGATAGGAGTCTTTAGCAGATCAGTGTTTAATGATGATGTTAAGGTTATGGTAGGTGGTGAAAAGGCATTCTAGTAGAGTAGCCATTTTATAAGTGACTTTTATAACTCAAAATAAATTCTAAGAGCTTAATTGAATTCAGGAGTTTATTTTCTGTAACCCCCTTGGTCACCCTTCACCCCTGTATATATTTTATTTCCCTACCTAGATCATAAGCTCCTAGTGGCTAGGTACATGACATGGATGTCCACCTCATAGCAAAGACCCAAATTGATTGATTTATTACATGAGAATCTGCCTTCAATACATTCTATTCTGTGTGTTTAGTTTAAATGTGCTGGGCCTGGAGTTAGAACACCTGATTTCCAGTTTTAGTTCCACTCCTGTACTAATTTTGATATTGAGTGAGTTATTTAGTTTACCTGAGCCTCAGATTCCTTAGCTATAATATTGTGATTAATAATACTTGCTCTACCTAACTCACATATTTTTTATGGGGATTAAATAAGATAATGTTCATGAAAGGTCTCTGTAAAGTATCAGTGAGTTTATACATATGTTAGCTTTTGTCGATGCTTGGGATGAATTTGGCTCTGTTGCTTGTGAATTGTGTAAAATTTGACAAGCTGCTTAACCTTTCTGCATCTCAGTTTTTTTCATTTGCAAAATGAAGATGATAATACCTTTATCTCATAGACTTACTTTTAGGATTCAGTGACACAGTGTGTTTGGGCAGCGCCTGGCATGTCGTGAGCGCTGGATGATGTTACCTACTGTGTCATCATTATCATCACCACCACCAGCCAAAGGCATCCAGGTTAAGTTAGTAGCTTTACTGTGGCTCTGAGTGACTAGTACTCTAAAGTAGCTTACGCTTACTGGATGCTTACTGCACGTCAGGCATTAATGTAGGGGCCTTATGTGTAAAAATGGAATATTGTCAACCTTCTGAAGTAGGTGTTAGAAATATCCTCATTTTAAGATGAGGGAATTGAGGATTGGAGAGGGTAATTAACTTACTCCAGAGCCTGTGTTCTTCCTCCCCATGCTAAAATCCACAAGGACAAGAGAGTCCTCTTGACTCGCTGACCATAATTGTCTCTTTAAATGCAGCTGGGAGCTGAGAAATCTGCCCCGTCAGCTTTGCTTAAGTTTGAATTCTTTACTGTCCAGTTCCCAGCTCAGATACAGGACCACTGAAAGTGGAGAATGGTGTGTGTGTCTGCATAACTTTGCCCAATCTTCTAGTGCTACCTGCATGTTTCTGTCATACTCTGTACCTAGCTGCTAAATGTTCCACAGTGTTCCCAGCTCCCTTGTGGCTTTGGGGAGTTATTTACTCTCTCAGTGCCTCTGTTACCCCATCTTTCAAACAGAGGTGCCTCATGTATGATTATTGTTGGCTTGAATGAAACAATATTAGCTAAATGCTTGTTGCAGGGCCTGGCATATAGTAAGCACTAGACAAATGTACCTCTGGCTGCTGTTGCCACCCTTGGGAGAGCAGTTCTCCAGGCCTGGGGGCAGTAGAAGGATCTCAGCTAGGAATTCTGGCTTCACTATCTGGGCAGTTAGTTTCCACTAGCTTTTTGGTTTGGATGTTACTGAGGGAGGAGTGGGATAGAAGGGGGGACCAGATATATAAAGGAGTGAATTATAACAAAGAGCCTTTTCTGCTTCAGTTCTTGTGTAGAAAACATATGTTCAGTGATGCAGGCAGCAGTTGGGTTAAAGACACACTGTAGGGCTGCAGACAAAAGGCCTGTACTCTTCTTGCATTCACAATGTTTCCAAACATATTCACTTGTCTCACTTGTTAGGGACTGAGCTGTCAGCTGGATCCTCCTGCAAGTGTGATTTCTTTTTCCCATTCCCTTTCAAAGGCCTCCCCTCCCCTTCCCCTCTCCCCCAGTGTTTTACACTTCATATAATCCAGTGTGCATGACAGACCACTTCAGCCTTTGTGCTACTGATGTTTGGGGGAAGGAGGGAGCCAATCTGATGCAGATCTTGGTAGCTTTTCACTTGCCCAGGGATTGGAAGGTGTTAAGCCACTTTAGGCCAAGCATCACCAGTGGCTCAGTTATTTAGTGCTTGGTGGAGCTGGCCATTCTTTGCTCTCAGTTAGCAGCCAGGCCAACGAATAATTCAGTGAGATCCTTAGAAGTGGTGGCTGGAAGTGAGGGCATGGGTATGCTGTGGTGGGATTGGGAAATTCTTTAATTTGTGGAGTGAATAGTTTTTGACCAAAAGACAAAAATTAGACAAGGCACTGCGAAAGTAGCTGGAGAGATTTCAGCTGTCATTCTTCTATTCGTTGCGTGAAATAAATGCGTATAGCCATACTTAATTCTTGATCCTAGTAGAATTGTCATGTGCCATGTCTGTAGTTCCAGCCTTTTCTTTTCTTTATTGAGGGTTTTGCAGCTATGGGAGGTTTATATCTATGGATGAGATTTTAGAAAGATACTTAATGTGTATCACATTTCGTTATGTATATGTATATAAAAAGTATTATACATACCTTAGAGACCTTATCATAATAAGACTATAAGGGAATGGTCAATGAAAGTATTTCTTTGTCTTTGTAGAAATCTTGCATCGTGTCTTCACTGACACATTATTGAGTTGATTTCAATGTTCTTGTTTCTTTTTTCTTCCAAGAACCTTGCTCAAGCTCTCTGTTTCATGATATCATTTATTAGTTGAGTTACTCATCCTGGAAAGCACCAGCATATTCCAAGGAAGGAGAGGCAGGAGATTTCCCATTGACTTAGAGCTCTAAATGGGTTGTTAGCTCATTTTAGCAGTAGAGGCAATTACAATCTTGCTAATGAATAGGCAGTCAAGTGGAATTTCCCATGTATGGTGTCTTCTGGTGTGAGGATAATTTCAACACCTAAAAATCCTCAGACATGAACCATTGTGTAAATATTTTCTAATGGAAAGTGCCAACAGAGTCCTCCCCGCCAACACATGTCAGAACTGGCAAAGGAAACTACTGATGGTATTACAGTTCTTAGTGCCGTCATTTGAGAATCCTTGAAAGAAAAACATTGTGGAGATGCATATATGTATATATTCCCCTTAGACTGAAAGCACCAGTCTGTGAAGATATTCATAACAGATAAAGCGAAGAAGCTGCTAGTTGGCATAGAAATCGTATGTGAGGTGGCACCTTCCTCTTTTGCCTGGTGTGGCATGTTACTCAGGTCCCACAGCAGAGTAACTGGGGAATAAATTCATACTCTTTCCCACATCGAGTGGATTCATTTCACAGAGCAATGGGAAAGGAGGTGAGGGTAATAAGAGAGTGTTCATAAGGCTTTCGCCCTACTGTATAGCTTTATTTTTTTTTCCTTGTTTTTAAAGAAAACTAATGCGTCAGAAGCTAGAATGATTCCTGGGCTCTCTTGGTTAGAACAATTATGCTGTTCCTGTCACCTCTCTATGAATCAGCTTTATTATATAGACTGCATGTTCTAGTGACTAAGAGTAGATGCTGCTGAACTGAACGAATCTATTAGGCTACTTGAAAAACAGAGGGAAAAGGAACAATGATTTTGTAAACTCCATAAAGGTCAAAAAAAAAAAAAAAAGGCTTTCAGTAAGTATGCAGAGACCAGAAATCAAATCCCATTTCCTATCATAAGAAGCCCGTTGTTTTGGCCACAGTAGTTAATGTACTGTATGTGAAAGATTTAAGACTAGTTGGAAAGCTTTGCTTCTGTTTTATTAGGCTGCTATTGAGAAGCCAACAGCATAGCCTGGACTAGGTGCTTTGAGATTTCTTAATGGGCTGTCAGGGGCAAGACACCAGGGCTGTGCTATACTAGCTCTTTCCTGTACATTAAAACAACAGGGGCCAAGCGATCACATACAGAAGTATGAATTACTTGATGCTTTCTCTGTTCCATATGGCCAGCCATGTCTTTGGCAATTAATCATGGACAAAATCAGCCGAGCGCTCTCTGAAGCACTGAAGTCAACACTTAGTTGTACCTGTGCCAGTGGGGGCGGCAGGGTTGCAGGCGTAAAATAGCAGGATGAGGGGCTGCTGGCGCCAAGACCCAAGCAGCTGGCTTCTATAAACAACACTTTTTTCCCCCCTCTTCACCTTTTTTTCTCTCTTTCTCTCTTCCTGTCCCTCCTTCCTTTCTTTTTCCCCTTTCTTCCCTCCCTCCTTCCTTCCTTCTTCCCATCTTTCCCTTCTTTTCCTCACAAACACATGGGCCATTTTTCACCATCATCTGCAATAGCAAATGTGCCAGCTGGAGCTCTGAGGTCTCCCCCGACCCCGTTTCTGCCCCCAGCGTCCCAGGTTAAAAGAAGGGGGCAGGCTGTCCTTCCTTCAGTAGCCCGGACATTCCAGGGTTCGCCCACACGACTGTCCTGACAGTTCACACGCTCCCAGGCAGGCGTTCTGTTTCTGCAGCTGGTAGTGAGACACACAAGACAGTGATTTCTGGAATGGCAGGAGGAGAAAAATGTGAGGTACTATGAAAGTACTTTGGGAAAAAAGTGAAGTATTTATTCAAATTCATGGCTGTGGTAATTTAGCATGTAAAGAAAATCAGTATTCATATCTTCTGTGCTCTTTTTACCTCAGTTTTTTTTAATGCATAATGTTGCTGATGAAAGTAATAATAGCAATTACTAAAATTTATCAAGCATTTCTTCTGTGCCAAGCATTGTGCAAAGCACGTATCTCATGTAATAGTCAGAAGAGGTTTAGGTGTTCTTACGTAGGCCTCTTTGCAGATGAAGAGACTGATCAAAGAAACATTTTCCCTGAAAATTTTCCCACAGACATTTTTGGTTGCTCTCCATTAGCTCTCTTAGCTCAAGAGGACACAATGCACAAGCACTAAAATCTGTCTTACTGCTGGTACGTTTTTGAGGATTTGTTTGGCAAACTGCTGAGATGTACATTCAAATCAAGATGGACTGACCCCAGTACCTCTTTAGGTGGGAATAAAGGCTGCTTTGTTGGCAGCCTCTTGGAGGCCTTCGTGCTTTCCTTTTAAGACAGTCTAGCTTATCTCCTGCTTTCCTTGGTAAGACCAAGATGAAGGATGGGGGAAGGAGGGAAGGAATGAAGGCTACAGCCTGAAGTAGTCCCATAGACGTGGCACTCAGTGATGACTTGCTGTTATCTCTTAGCCGAGGTCATCCAGGATGTGTTTTCTCAAATTCAGGAAACAGGGGAAAGAAAGTTTTAACATTGTGTAAACATTAGCACCCCCAAAACCTCCTGCTCCCGGAGAGGGAGATAAAGTAGGCAAAAAGGCTGAGAGGAATGTTTATTTGTTCTTCTGGGCTGTGGATCCAGGCATGCTGAAAATCTTCGGTGGTGCCCAGTCCAGTTTAGCAAATGTGAAGGCATCACTCAGCATTGAGCTACAGAGGCCTCACAAAAGAGCCATCTTAGACTGACAATCAGCACATGAAGGAAGACCTGAGATCGACCTCTCTTTGATGGGACTAAGGCTATCTCAGTGGGTCCTGTGCCTTTCTTCTTTAAAAAAAAAAAGGAAAGAAAGGAAGAAAAAAAAAAGTGTTCCTGGACTTTTGAAGAGGGGAGCCCTGGTTGGGATTCTGACAGCCCATGGCAATGCTGATGTGAGGAAATAGCTTTCCCAGCTGATAACATCTTAAACCAAGTTTCTTCACAAGTTGAACCTTTAGCCCTCATTATCAGTCAGAGCATATCTTTGTAATTTGTGTGTGCAGAGGGGAACTACAACCCTAACATGAGGTGGCTATGGATGTAAAAGTGTTAGGAACAGATTTTCCCCATAAGGACAGTAGTACTTTCGGGAGGTGGGGAGGGTGGGGAAATGGGAAGGTGGGGAAGGTATGCAGTTCTGCTATCTTGGTATTTGTATGGCTTTCGAAATTAGAAAACAGCAGCACATATATATATATATGTATATATATATTTTTTTTAATGAACTAAGCAGAGGGATTGTCAGCTATATTTGTGGAATGCCTCTTGTTTCCATGTGTTTCCTTAGACAAAGTTCTTTGAGTTGTAAGAAGGCTGGATTATATTTGAGTTTTGGAATGAAAGGCCTATCAGAAGTTATTACCTCATATCAGAAATGAACCAAAAGAACTCAAGACTTCTATAGAATTATTAGTAAGGAGTAAGTGCTATAATGCTTTTAAATTTCAGGACTGATTCCTGTCTGAAAACCTTAGATGCTGCAAATTCTGCATATTGCGTGGCTGTCCACATGTGCTTACCTTAGGAGACCCTGGAATTAGGATGTACCAGAAGTTCTGAATATAAAGATACATCCAACAAGAATTAGGTGAAATGCTCAGTTATAATCAAATAAACTCAAAATTGGGAAACTTATCTGAGAAAGGTGTAGAACTTAGGCCTAAGAGTCAAGACTTCTTAACACCTTAGGGTTTTGGTTTTTCTTTTCCCATTCTCAGTCTCTCTTTCTCTTTGGTTGTGGATCTTTTACTTTGATTTTATGCACACACTTTTGAGCCAGGAAAGGCTAAGGACACTGGGGAATTTTTGCTGTGTGTTGTCAGTGTCCAAAGTAGTTTTCTTTTCTGAAATGGAGAACATGCAACTTCTGTCTTTGGCTTATTAGGAGAATATGCATAGATTGTGTGTCCATAGTGTAGTAAAACTATTTATTTTTAGATAACATTCATCCAAATGAGTATCACTCTTCTAAATAGTCACCTAGGGATTGCATATACTTATGTTTCTTGATGCTATTGCTTAAAAGTCATTTTTACAATTTTTTTCCTCAAAGTTATCTCCAGGAATAGTTTGAATCAAACCAAAGCTTGTTTCACATAATGTTTTTATCTTGAATACTACTCTGTGGTCTTATTGTTCCTCTTATTCGCCAGACATGCTCTGGCATGTCGTTTGGCTTCCTTTATTCAACAAACATCCACCAGGAGTCTACTCTGAGGACAGTGTGGCAAACTAGGTGTCTTGGAGGATATTAAGAAAAAATGAGTATGGACTGTCTATTCTAATAGAGCTCACACTGGGAAGGAGGGAACGGCTAAAGAATAAATAAGTGCAGTGGAGTATGATGTGGTTTGTGAGATGCTCAGGGTGGCTCATAAGAAGGGGTGGTCAACTTTACTTAATTTGCTAGAAGGATGTGGTTCATGGAAGACTTCACAGAGGAGGTGTTATTTGAGATGTTTCTGGAAGAATTGGTGGTTATTGTAAGTTTTACATCCAGGTACAAGTAAATGTATAGTAGAGAATAGCCATGTATTTTAAGGGAACTACAGTTTTTTTTTTTTATGGAATAGAAGATGGCAGGAGATGAAATTTGAGAAATAAGCAGTAGCTATGTTAAGTTTTTGTTTGGAAGTCAGGTTAAGGAATTTGGGCTTAAAAATTTTTTTTTTATATCTTTCAAATACCAATGACCAAAGCATATGTGAACAGAGCTGCTCTGATATAGGTGGGGCTTTAGAGGCAGAAACTCCTTGCCTCCTTTAGCTCTAAGATACTGGTCTGGCTGGAGGAAAATTCATGAAAGGGGCGACATTGACACAGAGAGGCTAGTTTGGATGCCATTTCATGGTCCAGATGAGAGATGGGCCTGAAAGGAATCTGTGGCAGTAGGGAAGAGATAAGTTTGAGTCATATTGATGAGAGAAGAAGGACAGGGTTTAGTGTTTACGGGTAAGTAGCACAGGGAGAGGAGAGGAGGAGATTGCTAGCTGTCTAGTGCTGGTGATTGCATTGACAGTAGTGTCACTTGCCGTTCTTGGGCAATACAGGAGAAGGGGTGGATTGGTGAAGAGGAAACAGATGGGAGAGAAACATAGTTCAAATCTAGACAAGTTGAGGTTGAGCTGCCACATCGAGATGTTCAAGGGGAGGTTGCCAGTCATTGGCTCTGTGGGACTAGAGCTCAACAGAGAGGTCTGCTTGAAGGTGGAAGTCTGCTTGACGTCAGTAGTCTACAGGGGACCGTCAAAGCCATTGGTGGAGATCACCCACAGAGAGAGTGAGCAGAAGAGATGAGGGGAGACCAAGTCATAGCCCTGGGCTACAACAGTTGAAGGTCCCAGAGTGAGGAATCCACTTAGGAGACTGAGAAGGACAGGATGATTGTTAGGTGGTAGCCTAAGAGAGAGAGGTGTCTACTGATGGAGAGAGGTCAAGTAAAATTAGGACTGATTCTAAAAATAAAACCCAGGCTCAAAGGGAAAGATTTTCAACCACGAGGGATATGCAGAAGTATGTGCCTCTGGCTTCTGGTAGAGGTTCCTCTGCCTGTGATTGTTCAGTGATTTACTTTTGAGTTTTGCTTTTAAAGTAATAGATACTTTCAAGAATCCTTTTGTTAAAATAGCATGAGTTTGATTTAAGATGAAACTAAACAATAATAATCATTGTGGCATACGTACTGGGCAACTAATCCTCCCAAGAACCTGCGGAGAGGTTCTGTTACCATCTTCATTTTCCAACCGTGGAAAAGGCCCACAGATTGGAAGTGACAGCTGCATTGGAACAGCCAGCACTCTTAAAAATATTCTTAGTCTTTTCCTGATAGACCAGCATTTCTGTAAGATTTGTGTTGAAAAAGAATTACTGATGAAATGAAATTTAACCTCCAGGGCATGATTCCTAAGCCTGTCATTTACTTTCTCTTCATTTGGAGGGGAGGAAAGAGAGAATGTGTTTTTGGTAATAGGAGACTGTTTAAAAATTGGTACTTGTTTGAAGGTAGTTCTGTGTTACTCCTGATGGGAAAATGGGCTATTAACATTTCCTTTGTAAAGTCAGCCCTTGAGGAGTCAACACTATTATAAGGAGAAAAATATTACTGTTAATTCTTGTAAAAAGAGTGCTCTTTGACACCCTGAACTTTCCTTTTGTGCAATGACTTCTTTTCACTCTAAATTTTATGAAATGCTGTATTTTAGGATCTGAATGTTTAACCTAAGTTCATCTATCCTTTTCCAATATCAAAAATTTTTTTATAACAGAATTTATTTTGTAATCCAGATATTTCTCTATATTTTTACTAACTACTTGTTCATTAGATGTATTTATATATATGTACATACATTCTTGTCCTAAAAATGTGTTAAAAATGAATTTTAAAAATTAAATTTTATAGCTTAGATTACTTGCCCAAGGTAAAAAAAATTAAATTTTATAAAACTTTCATATGACAACATTCGCTCTTTTGGCTATACAGCTCTGTGAGTTCCAGCATATGTATAAGCTCATTTAACCACCACTACAGTAAAGACACAATGGTTCCATCATTCCAAAAACTCCCTCATGCTGTCCCTTTGTAATAAACCCTTGCCCAGCCTAATCCCTGGCTATAACTGATTTGCTGTCTGTCCCTGTATTTGCCTTTTCCAAAATGTCAAATAAATGGAATCATACAGTGTTTAATCTTTGGAGACTGGCCTCTTTCACTCAGCATAATGACTTTGAGATCCACCTAATGGTTGCGTGTATCAGTTGCTCACCCCTTTTTATTGCTGGGCAGTATTCCATGGCATGAATGTGCACCAGACATCGATTATCCATTTACCTTTTGCAGGACATTTAGTTTCTCTCCAGTTTTGGACAATTATCAATAAAGATGCTATAAACAATTAGTGTACATGTTTTGTGTGAATATAATTTGTATTTCTTTAGATAAATCCCTAGAATGGTGTCATATGTTAAGTGCATATATTTAACTTTGTAAAAAAAACTGCCACACTGTTTACCAGAATGGCAGTATTCTGCATTCCTGCAAGCAATGTATAAACTTAAAAACTTGAGTGCTGTTTTAAATGCTCTTGGGTTTAAGCTGGCAGATGTGTTTCACAGTTTTGAGGGTTTTAAAGAGATGCCCTGTGACAAAGGAAGAGCCCCTAGGGTCTCCATACTGGCTTCAGAGAATTGCTCCAGTTTTTGTTTTGTTTTATAATGAGTTCTATGTAAGAATACATTTGGGGAGAAAAGGTGTATCTGCAAAGTGTTTGAAAACCATTGCAGTGTGAGTGAGGGCCGTGTCTCCAGAGTGGGGGTTGTGGCCCACATTATTACCCATGGTGATGCTAGGTGGCACTGCGGGTCTCTGCACGTGGTGAGAACCACACCTGCAGGGCCTTTGCAATCCAAGGGATTATATCAGAGAGGTCTTTTAGACTGATCTGTTTTTAACATTCTGCACCACTTGTTCATGTCCTCTTTTACAAAGAGGGAGCAGGCTTTGTCTTGGAGACTTCTCCAAGCAATCATAGCTATTTAGAATGAAATAAGCCTATGGCTTTGTTTTTAATATACTATTTTTCTGGTTATCTTCTCATTCATGACAAATATGACTTGTTTTCCATTTTTCTTTTGAAGTGAATTTATTTCACATTTTAAAATATAGGTCAATTTAAAGAAAAATATTAAATATTATATACCTTATACATAAATTTGGGACTCTTTGAATGAGAGAAGCTGGTTATTTAAATAGACCTTACAGTGAATCCTTTTTGAAGTGATGGGACCTCCTTGGTAAAGCACGTAACTGTCTCTTACTTTATCTATTTTATGAGTTTGTAAGTTTATATAACAGAAATGTCTTAAAAAATAGTCTGCTATTGCCCTGTTTTGTAATACTTGTTTTTCAAGTTCTTTCTTTATTCACTGATTTGACAAATATCTATTAAAAATCATGAAGTGAGCCATGGTGGGACAGCCCTGAACTAAACAGATGAGGTATCCTTGCCCTCGTGAAGCTTACTTCCTTAATTAAATCCTTCCTTCTTCCCCAGGTAACCTTGCTCAATTCATTCGTGTTACCTTCCTGGCCCTAGTGGGGTACTTGCAATGCCTGCTTTAGCCATTTGGAGCCTGGCCTTCATATGGTAGAATTGCCTAGAGAAACTGAGTATTTCTCCCTGTGCTGAAGGGCTGAAAATGTGGTTGCCCTGGATGCTCACTGAGTGTCCGCATGGGTGTATCACCCAGTACAGTAGATGTAATTCTGGATCTGTGAGGCAGAGATTAGAGTCCTTTTCCTGGCTAGTGCTAATCAGGTTATCTTCGGTCCTTTATAATGGAGACACTAATTCCTGCCCTATCCATTTGCATCAGTTACAGTTTTTTATTATAAGCAACAGAAATGGTTTTGGCGAGTTTGAATAAAATGGGACTTCATTGGAAGGACATTGGATGACTCAGCATATCCAAAGAAAGAATGACTGGATTCAGAAAGTTCAGGAAACCAGGAATACTTTGAGGACCAGGAGTGGTAGAAACTAAAGAAATTGATAAATTGCCTGCAAATATCCCCCCTTTTTTTGTCATTCTTCTTAAGTGCCTGAAGTCCTGGAAAAGAGCATCAGGTTGACCTGGCCCACATCTTTGATGGGAGAGAATGGGGCACTTTGGTTGACAGTCCCTCTAAGATTGTATACAGTAAAAGGTGTCCCCAAGAGGAGGTCTGGGTGGTCCTACAGGAAAGGGGACTGGATATAGATGGAAGGCAGCCAAAACAAATGTTCACCACACCTCTTCTTGGGGTTGTCATGAAGTTATTAAATGTACACTGTAAAATGCTATGGAGGAATAAGGAAGTAGTATTTCAGGTTACATGAGAACCAAATTACTAGCATGCTCTTGAAGTAAATGAAGGTATTGGCATCAGTTAGAAAGGGGAGACACTGACTGACAAGAATAGAGGAAGGAACAACTTAATTCCTTTTAGCAATTGCTTTGATTAGAACTTCTCCAAAGAAGCCACACTAACTTTAAATGAAAAAACAGTATTTACAAATGCTAAAGGTTTTTATTCCAGTTGTATGAAGGTAAATGCCTGTGGTGAAAAGTTCTATGATTAAAATGAAAGACATTTACTCACATTTCAAGTACCAATAGAATACTTTTCATTGTTTTCTTAATTGTTTTTGTAGTGTTACATACATTTTCGTGTTTAAAATACATGCATATAAAAAGAGTGCACAGGGTGAGTTGTAGAGAAAATTGAAACGGTAGTTTGAAATTTGAGTTTTGTGTAATGCCTATTAGAGTGAGCAGGGCATGATGCGCATGAGCGTCAGCTGCTTCTCAAAGTGAGCTCTGACATTTTCCAATGCTAGGTAGAGGCTCAAGTGTGTTTTCCTCACCTGTGAGCCTAATTTCTTTTAAGGACTGTAGTCATGACCATAGAGTGAGTGATTCTTTCCAAAATCCTAACTCTGCTGTGCAGAAGAATTCCAGTACATAATATCTGAACTATAAAGTGGATTTTCAAAGCTGGAAGACTGACTGAGCTATAATATGGTTTGATTTTTGTGTCCTTACTATTTCTTTCTTTTCAAGATCTTGATTTACAACAAGCAAGGAAAATGAACCTAAACAAAACAAAAAAGTCACTGACATGGCTGGAAATAGAAATTAATGATTCAAATAAGAGAGGCAGTGCGGAAAGCCTCAGCTGGGTGTCAGGAAACAGAGCGAAAGGCAGGAACTGGCTCTTTTTTAAAAGGCAAAACAACTCACAGTAGTGTCATGAAAATCATTTCTAATAATAGCCCATGGTAGGCAACTCCCAAGAAAAAAATCATTGGTGCTCAGAGAAAATTGGAGTGGGAACGCACAGTATCTTGATGTGTTACTTAAGGCAATGGAGCTTTAGAGTTTACCTTATGTGCCATGTACATTGATTAAATACAAAATATATGCTGGCCATTTTTGACCTTCATTTACTGTATTGATTTGTTAGCAGGAGAACTGTAATAAAAAAGCCATTGATTTACTGTCCTTATTTGCTTATGGGCTTTTAAAAAAATTATTATTAATTTTTCACTTTTTCTTTCTCTTTTTTGGGATCATTTCTTCTAGACAAATGCTGTGCTTCATGAAGTTAGAAGAGAGGGCATCCCCATGGAACAAAGGAATGAAATCTTGACTGCCATCCTCGCCTTGCTTGCCACACGCCAGAACCTGCGGAGGGAATGGCATGCCAGGTTAGTTCTGTGATGAAATGGGACTTGTTATCCTGGGAAAACAAGAGCTGTATTTGGCTAAGTTCTTCCTTACAGCAGGTGTTGTGCCTCTCATTTGAGGGGCCATGAAGAATTACTGATGCTTTTGGCCAAAGCTAGCTCTCCTGCTCATGGGACCTGCGTTAATCGTAGTGATTTGGGATGTCATTTCTACATGTGTGTGATTTATCCCCAAGTATAACATGTAGCATAAATGTTTGCATCTTGAACATAATGCAATGTAAGTAACCATGCTGAAGAGCCCCCTTAATCAACAGTCTAAACGACTAACATTGCTAGGTACTCAGGGCTCGTATCTAGGAAATCCACATAGTGCTCTTATATCACTCAGTCAGAGGCGGATTGCTTGAAGGTAGTCTATTTATCAACCCCATTTTAAGAATTGTTCAAGTAGGAATGACTTTGTCTTCAGCCTAGTTTCTTTGCATGTGGACTTAACCTGTGCTTATAAAGCTGTTACTGGTAGAAAGTTGCTACACATCATCAGTGTTCCAGAATTGCTGTTGCATACCAAATATCATGTTATCCTGCTCTTATTTGAAAAACAGTTGATGGGTGGAAGGTTAGAACTAGTTGCCCCAAGTATGAACGGTATCCTTTGGCTTTGTAGTTGGTAAAAATTGTTGAGTTATCATCTGTCTCTAAGCAAGAGTAATCAGGAAGATCATCCTACATTTTGTCTCATTCTTATTTGATGCTTAAAAATTCTGTGTGCCTGGGAGTTGAGAACATTTATTGATAGCCATAATCTTCTCCAAATGAGTTTATGCATAGAATTTATAATAATTGATGGCTTTACTAGTAAGAATCATCATAAAAATAAATTTGTTTGAACAAGGCTGAAGATGAACATTTTCCAAGAAAAGAGACAGTAAAGAGTATGAACTCTCTCTCCATTCTGATGGGGTATTGGAAAGCTACTTTTTCAAATATATGTATTATCTCTGAATTCAGACTTGCACTGAACCAATAATTTAAAAATTACTGATAATATTCTCCTCTTCTCCCCTTTCTTGTAGTGTGGTTAGAGTAAACGACAGTGTCAACTGCAGTAATGATATGATTTCCAATTGAAGTTTTGATAATTAATTTTTAAATTTGCATTGTATTATAATTTAACTATGTATATTCCTTAAAGAATACCTCTTTTTAAAAATAATGGAATATCAATGTGAGGACATCTAAGAGGTTTCTCTCCCTCTCTCTTTGACCTTTGATCTTTTCCCTCTGATGATTCTTATTAAATAGGAAATGGAGAAAGAAAGAAAGAAAGAGAGAGAGAGAGAGAGAGAGAGAGAGAATGCCCCTAAACTCTTTCTCCCACCTCGTCAGCCTTCCAAAGAGAGCACAGCTCAGAGACCAAATGCTGAGAATGGATTTCTTGTGTTGACTGCATTTGGTTTGTTAACAATAATTTCTTAATATACCAAATCATCAGACAACATGGCCATAATGGCCTGTTTAAAACGAGTCTGGTTCCGGCATTTCTGGCCCTTCCTGCTAACAATTTAATCAGGAGCTGGAGCCAGCGTTGAAGTTGATGTAGTCTAGCATCTGAAACAAAAATTCTCAAGTCCTTTGTGGTAGGCGAGGAGAAAAGAAAGAGCTTACCAGCTGACACTCTGCAGACCTCCTTAAAACTAAACACCTGAAAGAAAATTTCAAGAGGGTGGTGTCTTGAGAGCTCAGAAGGAAAAGTGTCCTCAGAGTATTAAATAACCATAATCCTTCCCCCACCCCTGCTGCACCCCATTTGATGTTTCCCATCCCGGTGACCCATCTAAAAGACTCATCCATATGATCTGTATAAACAGACTGTTACCATACACCTTTCTTTTCCTCATCAAAGCTTCATCTGGCCGTCTGGAATCAGGCAGTGCCTCAAGTAGCCATCAGGCGTGTGGTGGTGAAAGTTATAAAACATCCATGGCAGTGCTAACTGAGCGAGCTGCCTGTGTTTCAGAGACTGCCCTATTGTGTACTTTGGAATTACACAAGGAAAAATGTGCTTTGACAGAAAATAATTAGCGCTTGCCAAAGGCCAAGCAATAGGTTACAGTATTTTACTTTCATCAAAGCTATCAGGGGATCAGTTAGATTAGATAATAGAAATTTTCTCCTGAAAGTTAAGTACAGATGACTCTAATTACCTGATATTGCACATTAGAGAATGTGTTATGAATAGTACAACTTCATGAAATTTAGGTCAACTGAGACTCTGCAGCTGCCAGTAACCTTAGTAGAAATTGATGGTAATCCCACTTCCCCACACTTCAGGAGGTTCATTTGTGATAATGATATTGGGGAGGATATTTTCAGCAAAACTTGTAACTTGGTTTTAAAATATTGGAATCTCTCTCAGCCCAGGAGCTGAGCCATTGTTTGGGACTCACTGAAGTCTCTTAAACTGAAAGCATATGTTCCCTGTAATTTAGCTTTTTGAGGAAAGTGTCAATTCTGCATGACTCGGGGTAACTGGGTTTGTCACAGTGTCACACAGCCCTGAGATTCTAGAGGCACATCTCAGTGCTGTGGGTTTCCTTCCCCAAGCTCGGTAATCCCATAAACAGCCCTCTGTAAATAGGCTTCTTAGGGCTGTCTGTTCACTTGCCCAGAGTTGAGTGATCCACAGTACATTGGGAGAAGCTGTGTGAATGCAGGGTAAGTGTTAACAGAAGTGGTACAGAATTTCTGAAGACTTGGCTTTGTTTATACAGTCCACTCTGCCTGATGGACAGCTTGTTATAGCTTTTAAAGAACTGGGCAAGCCCTCTGATCTGACCCCTTCTTGACCTCTGTAGCCAAAGGTCAGTCTGCAGCTAATAAACTCTGAAGTTCTTAGGGTCTACTGTAGGAAAAGGCAGAGAAAGAGCAGCTGCAAGGACTGGGTATCCCCAGATAGGCTGCTTTCGGGTCACTCTCTGATAATGAAAATGATTACCAAATTATATGGAAGTTTAACCGCAATAGTGACTGAGTGGAGGGTGGGGCCCGGCGTATTTGGTTTGATAAATGAACTGTGAAGAGGCCCATCTGGCTCTCAACATCTTTTCTCCCCCTCTTTCCCTACCAAGGGGAAACATTTAAAAATAACAGCAGTACATATAGACTCAATGACCCATGCAAGGAGCTGGAATGGATTAAGATTTAATGGTGACAGTGGAAGAAATTATCATTTGAAAAGTGCATTAAAGAAAAGGTACAGTTCAATGTCCACGCCTGAGTTGTTTTTCTAAAGAAAATTTCGTAAAAATCAGTGCCTTTGTTTATTTTACACAAATCCCTAGCGTGTTTCCTCGATTGCTGAAAATTTTGAGGGCATGTTTATTATGGAATGATTATTTGCTGTCAGATTAAGGAGGGGAATGGGTTTCTTTTGCCTTGAAGATGTCAGGGTGAGAATCAAATATTGCATTTCTGCCTGCTTGCTCATTTTAGAGAATGTAGGTAAATCGAGTGTTAGAGAAAATGCTTTATTAAAAAACTGGTCCATTTCAGCATCTGGCTGCTGAATGTTATGCATTTTTTGAACAGTATGCGAGTCTTGTGCACTGTTTTATTCTTACTGCAACTTTGCATTTTTTCTATAAAAATAAGAAGAAAGCACATAATGTTAACTGAGTGTGTGTGCTTGTGCCTTTCTTTATTCCTTTGTCAAAGACCCATCATAGCAATGCTAATTAGTGCCCACAATGGGTAGGTCACAAACTATATATTCACTTACTGTTAATTGGTAAGAATAATCTATTTAAAGCTCTCTCCCAGGGTCCTGTGAATGTAGAGTGCCCTGCTTTCTGACCAGTGACGTTGGAGTTCACAAGCTCTGTGCTTTTCTTCAGACAGTTGGCACATCCCATGACTCTACTCGCTGAAACAAAAATGATTTTATGTAATAAGCATTTTTGTATATTTTGTGTGCAAAGTAGTGCCCAAGATGCTGTGCATGAGAGAATGTGCTCAGCAGCCAATTTAAGAATGTGTCTGGGGATGAGAATTTAGCACATCTCTAGAAGGAGGCAGTGGAAGGCAGTGGAGAGGGGAATGGTGGAGCCATCCTTAACTGCCACAGGTTGGGCATGTGGCTCTAGCCTACAAAGGAAAGTATTTGAATGTAGATGTCTTTGAAGACTAGAATTGCTGTGCTATTGCAAACCTCTTACATTGAACTACATTGTGTACATAATACAGGCTTCACCCAGACAATAATTATATTTAAAATAGAAATAAAAAGCTTCTAACATGATCTAAAGTCAGCATATTTTTCATCATGGGTTTTGAACTGACTGTGTGTCTGTGGGGATTTGCAGTGAGCAGAAAGCTGGGGAAAGAGAATGCTGGGAGATTAGCAACACTTTTAGGATCAACTGTGTTTTTTAACTTTAGAACAGTGCCTTTAAATTTTGTTAAGTGCAAATACAAAAAATAAGATGAAAGTCAGACCATCAAGGTTTTTAAAAATTGAGATATAATTCACATAATAAAAAATTACATGCAACATAAAAGTAATCATTTTAAAATGTATGATTAAGTGATTTTTTTTTTTTTTTAGTATGTTCACAAGACTGCAGCCATCACCATTTAGTTCCAGAGCATTTCTAATTGGTACCTTGTGCCTGTTCACAGCCACTCTCAGTTCCTTCTTCTCCCCATGGGTTGTCCATCCCACAGGACTATAGATTTGCCAATTCTGACATTTCATATAAATGGAATCATACAATATGTGGCCTGTTGTACTGGGCTTCTTTCATTTAGCATAATGTTTTCAAACTTAATCCATGTTGTAGCATGTAAGTACTTCATTCCTTTTTGTTGCCAAATAACATCCATTATATATATATATATATACACTGCATTTTGTTTAAGCATTCATCAGTTGTTGGACATTTGGGTTTCCACTTTTTGGCTATTATGAATGATGTGGCTCAGTACATTCATGTATAGGTTTTTGGATGGCATGGTTTCAGTTCCTTTGAGTGTCCACCTTGAAATGGGATTGTTCCATCATATGGTAACTCTGTGTTCTACTTTTTGAGGAACTGCCAGACTGTTTTCCACATCTGCTGCACTATTTTACATTCCTACCAGTAGTACACAAAGGTTCCAGTTTTTCCACAACTTTGCCAACACTTATTTTCACTTTTTTTGGGTTGTAGATATCCTAGCGTTATTCCTGTGGTTTTGATTTGCATTTCCCTTATGACTAATGATGTTGAACATCTTTCCTGTGCTTGTTTAAGACAATTAGTTTTTATTAGATTTTAAAACATGGCAGACTTGAGGACTTACCCTTAAGTGGTAAGGCGGTCATGAGCCTGTTAAAGGTATTTGGCTTGTTGAACACATGAAATTCCAAATGAAGCTGTCATAAGAATGCACCTGTACCCATTTCCCTATTACCATGGATAGGCTTGGCCCTCTGTTTATTTGCATGTGGCCTATATATTTGTTTCTGGAAATTCTCTACTTATTCCTTCTATTATACCCTTACATTTCTTTCGTTACAGCATCTCTGAGCATTACCCTCTGGATAGGAATGTAGCCTGACTAAATGGAAGCTCTGTCCACTTATAGTTTCTCAATTTCTAGGCTTAAATGGAACTTAACTGTATTTCCATAGTAGACAACTTCATTCAAGTCCCAGGGGCCTTAAACATCATAAAAAATTGTGGCAGTTTCTTAGAGAAGATTTTAGAGCTACTCCCAGTTAAAAGTAACTCTAGATCTGGATGTAGGCTTTATATACATGTCTTTCCCCGTCATGGGTTATGGTGGCTGAAAAAAACTGCCAGGTTAGTATTTTTTTCCTGGGCAAGTAAAACACCATCTTATTATTAACTATCTTCCTATTTTGCATGCTTCTGACCATCACCACTTGCTTCCAGGGTGACTCCACTTTGGACATCTTTGTTAGGGCTCCAAAATCTAATTGTCACAACTTAGATGGTGTAACGAATAGGATTTACTTCTTTAAGCAAATCAGCTTCAGAACTCTGACCTGAGTACAAGTAAAACCATTTGTGTAAATTACATCTGTGGATCAACTCTCATTCTAAGACTAGCATATTTAAGGTCTTCTCCATCTGATCTCTCCTTTTGCCTCCTGGCAGGCCTGAGTTAGACTCAGAACCAACAAGTTGGCCCAGTCCAGTTTGCCAATGAAATATTGTTTGTTGAGGGTTTATCATCTACAAGTAGCTATGCTAGATGCTGCGTGAAATACCAAGATGAGTATGGAACAATTTCAACTCTGAAATAATTTATAGTTTAAGGCAGGGGAGGGTGAGGGAAGGGTAATAAGAATATAATGGCTAGCATTCAGATTTTCATTCTTTTTTTGTGTGAGGCACTGTAGGAAACTGAAAGATGACCTAGCAAGGAGTCAGCTCCCAAGGAATTTTCGAGTTTGGTAGCAGCTAGCAGGAGTAACCTGACATGTGTTATTGTAGTTTATGTTTTTGCCTCTCCTACCAGAACGTAAACCTCATGAAGGTAGGGTATTTGTCTGTGTGTTCACCAGTCGTAAGGCCTGCACCCAGCTCATTGTAACTGCCCTTCAAACAGTGTCCTGTATGAGCAGGGATTTCCCTGCCTGTTCACCAGATATCCCCGCATCTAGAATGGTGCCTGGCACTCAGATTTATTTGTGGCTTTCTGAATAAAATAGCTTTCCTCTCAGCACATTTCTGCATTTATAAGTACTTTCTGCTGCTTCTTAATTTTGAAGAGTAATGACCGTTTGAGATACTGGCCTGTTGTTTTTAGATACTGGCCTGTTGCTTCTTGGTATGTATTCATCTAACCTTGCCACAGATGGAAACCTTGAAATTGGATATAATGTAACTCTGATAGGAGTCCTCTGGTGTTTAAGTCCGGAGACTGCACCCTGGCCCTTGCTTCCAGCATGAGGGAGGAAAGGTGCTGAGTGCATAGGCTGTGGGGAAGAGCCCAGAAGTGAATACCATGGAACTGAGCTGGGACCAGGACAAGAAGACATGGGCTCATCCCTGGGGGAGCCGTTTCTGATCCCCTGCCCTTCCTGGAAGTGAAATAGAACTGGATGAGGAAAGGAAGAATGGAAAGGGGAAAGGCCACCGATGGGCATTCCTCTGAGAAAGAGGACGGGTTTCAGACCAGGAAGGGCAGAGCAGAGGCTCCAAGTAGCTGCTATTTGCTGGATACCTGCCGACGTCCTGGTGTGGCTTTAATGATAACCAGTGCAGTGATAAGCGTCAGCTTTGGTGACTTGGCCATTGGACCAGAATCTGTTTTCTTCCCCAGATCACAGGAGTGGAACTGCTATCTTTAGGAATGGGTTATGGAATCATGAGACTGACAGAATTACCTTCCAAGACAGGACTGAGTCATGTGGCCATGTCAACAGCTGTCATTCATACTAGAGAGAGTGGTTGCTGCTTCTGGCAGAGTTAGTTGGTAACTAGAGGTTGTGGCATCTACAATTCAGTAGCTGTCACTGCAATTGTTTAGGATGGGGGGGCATTAGGAATAAACGAAGGAGATTCCAGGGCGGGAACACGCTCTGGCGTGCTAGTTGCCACCGATGTCTTTCTTTTTTAATGCATCTGTCCCATGTCCTTTAATAATTGCAGTCTCTGCTTTCTGCTGCTTGTAGCAGAAGAAGGTCCTTTGTGTCTCTGAACCAGATTACTCCATAAAACCTGATAACTCCATAAAACTTCCTCATAAATGTGTAGGAACTGAAACATTGTATAAATTTAGAGCAAGGATTAAATGAGTCTAGGGATAGGGTTACCTTTTTTTCCAAGGCACAGCAACTTATCTTAAGGAGGCAAGTTGTTAATGTTATTACCATTGTTACTGCCATTATTTGAACAGTTTTATGGGGGACAAAAGCCAATTGACTTCTGTGCATCTTATTTATAAAATCAACACGTAGGCTTCAGTATGAGCTCTGCTCCTGGCAAGTTTCTGTGATTGGTTGCCGGCTGTTTCTTAAAAGTGGTGCTTCTTCAACTGTTTGAGAAAACATTGACTCATTCATTTATTTATTCAGTGAATACTTGTTAAGTGGTGCCTGCTGTCGGCCAAGCACTGTTCCAGGTGCTGGAAATACAGCTGTGCACAACACTGTTGGAAATTCTTCTCTCATGGAGCTTACATTCTAGTAGAATGACAGACAAGAACCGTTTTCCTAAGTGAAACTCTGAGGATTTCTTTGGAAAAATGTATGTAGTTTCCATGTCCTGCATATTCAACAACACTCAGTAGGACCAAAATATAGTCATTCAGTTGACATAAAGATACAAAATTTTGTTTTCTCATCTTCATCATAAAATTATCACTTATTATAAAATGTGCAGTTCCGGTGGATCGTGTTTGTGAGCTGTTCATGGAATACCAGTGTTCTGAGGACCACTGTCCCAGGGAGTCCAAAACATTTATTTCTCGGTAGATAACCTGTACCCTTGTTCCTAGTGACTTTTCAAAAAAATGTGTCTCCTGAAAGGTTTTCACTTTAAGGAAAGCCCAAGTTCAGGCTACATGATATTGACAAATGTCTCCTAAGAGAGTGCTGGAGAGGCTGTACCTGTTTTACAGGTATTGGGGGATTACGTGTGATAATGGTTACTGGAGTGAGCTGTTAGTCATACATTGATTCATCAAATATTTATCTAGTGCCTACCTGATACCAGGCATTATTGTGGGCCCTGAGGCTATAGAGATGAGTAACACTTGACTAGGGGAAATATATTGTACAATATAGTATAATAAATGCTCTGAAAGAGATTAAGTCAGGAATCTGGGGGAAGTCTTTTCCCAGGGTAGAAAGCAGCACGTTCTCCTGAAGTGTCCCTCCTCGGCTTTCCTTGTGTGTGCTCAGCCATTATGGGGAGCACTACTCCATTGTAAAATGTGTTTGCTTCAAGTGGGTAGCTAGCTGTTTGTCCCCGAATATGAGTCAGAAATGGGAAGAAATCTATACATGATAGGTCATAGGATAAAATCTGGGCTACATTCCCTCCACAGGGACTTAGTTCTCTATATTAAATGGTGGAGGGGAATGATTTCTTTAAGAATAAATTTCCTTAATATGGCATAGAGGTTGGGAGCATAGATTCTGAGTCAGGTTTCCTGGGTTTGAGTCTTAGATCTGCTTCTATAATTCCAGGAAAGTTACAATTAGAGGTTGTAACTAGGCAGGTTACTTAACCCTCTGAATTTCAGTTTTCTCATTTGTAACTTGCCTTGGAGATAACGAACCTATTTCATAGGGCTGATTAAGGACTTTGATGTAAAACACCTAGAGCCAAGTACCAGTAGCATGGTAGGTATTTAAATAAAACGACCTTCAGATCACAACAAAAAAGTCAAGAATAAACTCAACTATACTCATCCAAAATGGCCTATCCTTTGGGAGAGTATCCCTGTGTAAAATCCTGGCCTCAGGGTAGGGGCCTGCTGGATTGGTACAGAGAAGAACTCATCCCATGCCAGGCCCTGTGCTGAGCACTGTCAAAAGGAATTGACAGAGGCCTGAACTCCAGTTTGAATCCTATCTCCAGCTGGCATATCACGGACACTCTGGATCACTTCATCCAAAAAAGAAGTGGCTTGATCCAGGTGACTTTAGAGGCACCTTCCAGCTCTGACAAGGTACAGCTCTGTAAGTTAGGTCCTGGGGAGCAGCAGAAGATAGGGGAGGTGTTACTCCCGATGGTGTCACCCCTCCTCCTCCACTCTCCTTGAAATCTGCAATTGCACTTATTTTAGCAGTAATAGCAGCTAACATTTATTGAGAACACTAAGTGCCAGAACTTTAAACGCTTGATGAGGTGAGAAAATGAAGGCACAGAGAAGCAGAGTAACTTGTCCAAGCCAACACAGCTAATAAGTAGTGGAGGCGGAATGGGAGCCAAGACAGCCCAGCTCTGACCGACGCTGTGTGGCTGCTGCAAGACAAGGCTTTCCTTCTTGTCACCTTGCCTGTGCTCACCCAGTACTTTGACTTGGGTTTCACAATATAGACCTAGAGACTTTTTGGAATCCTTCCCAGTGTGGAGGTAGGATGGGTGTATATCTGTAAAGGTTTGTTTCCTCTGGTACCTAAAAGTATTTCACACTTTTTGGTTGTGGGTGCGTCCCTGTGTGGAACAGTTTCCAGGTCATGCCTTATAAATCTCTTTACCATAAATCTTTTAAAGGGAAGTCACTACCTTTATAGCTATGCCATTTCTTTCCTGTTGGTTACAATCTTTCCGAAGATGGGAGAGTAGGGGTGCAGATGAGAACTTCAAAGTTTAGCCTCCAAGAATCTGTAAGTCCTCTAAGTGGAGTAGTTTCAGGGCTGGGTTAGTCCAGGCTGATTTGAGGGTGCTCCCTTAAGGCGAACTAGTAGCGAGTAGCATTTATCTCCTTTGTGATGGGTTAATCACCAACTGTACAGTATGTTTATATCTAGGAAACAATTTACCACACATGAAGAGTAGTAATTTTATCCTATCTTGGTATGTCTCCAGTGTATTTTACACATTGACTCTGTAATATATATTCCAGGTTATAGATAAAAGTTTAACTGGCTTTTAGTTTATGAAGTAATGGGGGTTAGGGGTAGGAACCTGTCTGTTGGCCTGTAGGGGACACTGTTGTATCATTTATCAGAATGATTTTCAGTATCTTGTCCTAGGACAAAAAACAAGTTCAAAAACAAAAACAGACTCATCACCTTAACATTACTTATTAAAATGGTATGAGTGATTCCAGTGTGTTTAGAATTTTCAGTATTTTTAGGGTATTGAGCAGGTATGCATAAAGGGAATAGTGTAGTGTTTTTTTTCCAAGATGGGAGTGATTCATACAACTTTCTGATGAGCTTTCTCTCCATACTATCCTCTGGACAGGGTGCTCAGGAGGGTGCCATCATTTTTATAAACCTTTGGGGTTAGTAGACCATCTTAAATTTTTACTAACATTTGCCCATGTTAAGTTGAAGTGCTTCCATTCTATTGTACTCTAAATAAACTCTCATAAGCCTTTGAAGGGGATTTTGGAAGTCCCGATTTTCTTCTTTTTATCCGTATGTTTTTCATCCCTGAAAAAAAGATGCTATTTACTGAGAAAATGAAGTCATGTCTACCAGGCAGGCTGGTGTAGGGCTCAGTGTGAACTCCAGGAAGCACTGTGCCAGATGCTTGGCGTGGCTCTTGTTCAGCATGCCTCTCTTCCCAGACTGCCGACAGCCTCTGTATCTGTCCAGGTGCCCCATGGCTTGTCAGCCAAACCTCCACCCCCTGCCCAGCATTGGCCTTTTCCCTCCTAGAACCTGGGCCCTGGAAGGCGATAGTAATTAACCTTGGGAAGCACGGGCTTTGCTAAAGGCAGTGTGCACAATAATGATACTGTTAGCTTGCTTCATTTCCAGTTTCACCATCAATTATGCCATGTGTTTCATCCAGTTGGTGCTACCCTCCCAGTGTTAATTATAACCTACAAGACTGTTACAGTTAATTTTATGGCAAGCATATTGTCTCTTCAAGGCTCTGGAGCAGCTCATAAATTATCATGAAGGTAAAATGTAACTTGGGGAACTAGTTATGAAAATTCCATCCATCTCGCTTAGGAGCTGCAGCTGCTACTGTCAGCTGCCTCGCTGCTGCGTTGTGAAGGAATTACGGTGGGTCAAGTTTAAGAGGGTAGGCCCAGGCTGTCACTGAGGAGAAAGGCTGTCCTGGCCCTGTCAGACAAGTACCTTCTGCCAATCCCTGGTGGATTCACTTTGCAGGCAGGAGGAGGCAGGCAGCGCAGGTGGATGGTCCCCGAGCTGTCTGTATTCATTACTTTACAGAAACTTGTTGTAGGTAGCAGGTCCGGAGACCTTTCCTCTTCTCTGTTGTCGTGATGTTAGGCATCATCTGCAAAGTGTGAGAGATAACTCTATAACTGACTGTGGGCTTGGGGCAGGGGGCTGCCAGAGGAGGCGGGTGGGCATACCTTCCAGCAGCCCCGTGAGGGCCTCTCACCTGGCAGTTTCTGTCTTGCAGAAGCCCTGGGCTTAAGTGAATATTTTATTTGTCATGGATATTTTTCATATAATCTGATAATGTGAGATTTCACTGTGAACGAAGGTACTCGAAAATTGCCTACTAAATAAATTAGCAGGTTATCTTATTGGGATAATAAACACACTCCTTTTTTTTCCTCACCCGAAGTGTAAGCTTTACATTTCGGCCCTGGGCCTTTAGCATTATTATTTTTAATGACTGAACACAAGTCTTTCATTTAGCTTGTTTGTATAGTTACTGTAAATGATCTTTCTGCTGTTGGTTCTTCATTTGAAATTCTGCCTGTTCTGCTCGCTTTAAGAGCTTTGCGGGGGCCTCTGAGAATTGGGAGCTGTATGAAGCACAGCTTCCTCCAGCAGCATTTGAAAAAGGTTGTGGCAGAAGAGTCAGAGAGGGCGTGTTAAGAAAGAACCTGCATGTATAAATCTCAGTGCAAGTTTGTGGGGAGCATACCCCGGCTGGGGGGTGGGTTGAGGGCTCCGCATTGCAGAGTGGCCATCCCTGAGCTGGTGATCTCTCCCTGTGTATTTCAGAGCATTTCTTACTTGTCTAACCGTGCTTCCTGGAGTTCACACCCAGCCCTACACCAGCCTGCCTGGTAGATATGACCTCACTTTCTCAGTAAACAGTTCGCACCGTTGCTGGCCTTTGTGTCAAGGGCACCTCAGACCATTACTCCTGGGCTGCGTAACTGAGAGAATGAGGCCTGGTGTTGAGGGGTCAGGAGGGCGCATGGAATGGTGAAATTGTGCCTAAAGAAGCACTGAGCTTTCTCAAGCAAGTGTTCTTCGGAGCACTTGATGCTCACAGCTTGATACCTGGATATTTGTGAGTTCTCAAGTGAATTTAGGCAAGATGTTGCAAACTCAGATGTCCATAGGGCCTGGCAGATAACCTAGATTAATGAAGGCAGATAGGTGGACCTGAGGGAAGTTCACACCCTTGGCAGTGGGCAGCAGCTATGTAGCCTTGCAAAGAGGCCAGATCCGTGTTACTAGGTCCTCTACACTTTGAAGAGAAGTGGAAAATTCAGATTGTGTGTACATGCTTATGAAGTCTCCTAACTGTCTAAATGTTGGCAGTAATTCAAATATCTGTACTTGTTATTCAGGTTAATCAATGCATGTCTGGAGTCTAGATGGTAGGAGTAGGATCCTGACACAGAATGGACGTCCTGCCTGCTTTGAATGACAAATCTTCTCAACCTTCTCACACTTCTGAAGAACGGTGGCAGTGACCCAGGGTAGGAGACTAGAGTGCAATCTGGGCACCGCCTTCTAGGGCTGGGTAGAATTGTTCTACTCTGTGTAGTTCTTGCTTGCAGCAAATATTTGTGTATATTTTTTGCCTTTACGTTGGTACTATTTTTACCTTTCCTTTTACAGAGAAAGCATGTGAGAATTTTTGGAAGTGAATGAGGTGTATGTGGTGACCACTGTCACCATAAAAAGGGTGCCTGCAAAAATGTTGTCAATTTCTAATCTGATGGTTTGATTCTCAGTAAGGAAGAACAGGGACTCCGTTGCCAGTGATCACCATCTCCCCAGGTACAGCCTTGAGTTTATGCCTTATTCCTGGCTCTTCCATGGGGAAACCCAGCTGTTCTTTCATGGTACAAAGATGTCATGTGGTCAGAATAATCTTTTAGTCTCACTGATCCAGACTGATGGCCACATGGAGGTGTGGTTTGGGAAGTTGTTCAGTACATGTAGGTTTGATCTTCTGGAGAAGAGGAAAATATAAAAACAATTTCTTTTGTTTAATAAAAAGAGCTTTAAACCTTGGCTGCCACTAAAGTCAGCTGTTACGCATGTGTGGTTAAATTTCATTGTAAATATTTTTCATAAGGGTTGTTAGAATGGAGCCAGGTTGACATCACAGCCCCAGCTGTACCAAAGGAACCCTTTCACTAAAGTAAGCCAACATTTCCAAAGAAACATGAACTCCTAATGCAAAGTTAACATCAGGTCAGAAAACCCACTGGAAGAAACGTCTGTATCAGTGTTTATAATCTCTGTATTTATGGATTTGCAGTTTGTGCAAAAAATAACTCCCAAAGAGACTTTGTTTTGGTTAAGTAAGACTGGCTTGTGAAATAGTCTGTATGTTCAAATCCATCGTAACCCAATGTCTTGGCAGCTTTTTGTATAAATAATGTCTTTTCCAAAATGTGCATATTTGAAAAAGGAAGAGGAAAATTAAATGGCAAACTATGTCTCTGGGTTGCCATAAATTGACAGAATCCTAGAAAGAGAAAGTGAAGACTGACAGTTCACTTATCCTTTGAACAAATTCACAGAACTGTACGTTAATTTATTGATTTTATTGATGCATGGAAGTTTGTGGTGAAGAGCAAAATGTTTCCCTGACTACTTTCCTTTTCCTTTTTTATTTTTTTCTCCCAGAGTTATAGTTTGTTTAAGCATGTATTTTTGTTGGGGGGAGGTATATCACACAAAATATGTATGAGTTTAGAGGCATTTGGCAGAAAAAAAGGATACTCACATTTTATAAAAGCTTAATCCATGCTCACAGATGGTCCTGTTCAGGTGCTATTTTAATTATGAGGTAAAGAACAGTCCCACACAGTAGGAAGTCATCTTAATAAATGGAAAGCGGCTTTTGTCTTCAAGTGTCAAAAAGCCTTGTTACTGAGAAATTTAAATACTTTTGTGTTACGGGGTAAGTCTCAAAATGACCAAGATGTGTGGAGAAAGCAAAAGGATGGACTCTTCAAAAGGTCCAGTGAGCACACTAGAAATGTTTCATGTGCATGTAGCTTTGAGCTTCTTTAATATTGGTCATTTTAGTGATAGCTTTTCTGGTAATAAATGCCCATCATAGATATGTTCATGTGATCAGAGGGAAAGTAAACAGAACAAATTGCAAATACTCCCATTTGGGATTGAAATTTTGTTTAATGTATTTTTTTATGGTACTTAAGCTCAGAGGGCTGCTTTGCCCTTCAAGTGATAGAGTGCTCAGAACTAATAATAATTCAAATGCTGCTGTAACGTACAGCTTGCATTAATAACAGAAATAGAACAGTCTTCTTACTAAATATTAGTAATATAATAATGTGTTACTGTCTTTCCTTTAGTGGGGAATTATGAGGACCTCATGTTAGGCCCTCGGTGTCCTGACATAGTTAATTATCCGTGGATAATGTTTTTCAGCCATCACTGTCTTGAGTGGTGCAGCTTTGTTGTTAAGGCTTATTAAGTGTTTACAGACTTAGGTTCAGTACACCTATGCACTTGCCTGCAGAAGCAGACAGCTGTGTTTCCTTTACCATATTATACATCACACAGAGTATCTCATTTATTATAGCTGGGCTAATGATGCAAGTGCAAACCTTTATGTCCTGTGCTATATAGCGATATTTGCTGTAGAGATGTTAGCTTGTTTTTCATAAGTAAGTAATCTTTTTGTGTACCAAATGTATCACGTGAAAATGGGTTGGCTCAGGGGTCAAAATACATTTAATCCCGTCTGCAGAGATTGGCTGAGACCTCTGGATACAGTGTCATTTTTTCCCTTCACCAGAGCCTCACCCTGTGTGCAGTCAACCCACTAACACAATGCTTACATTACTAGGAACTTAGGCTAATGAAAGGGAATTATTTTCAGTCGTTTAGCACTGAGACAGGATTCAGACCTGAATATGTGCTAAGTGTGCTAAGTGAAGTAACATTAGTGACAGTCACCCGTGTTCAGTCCCTGGACAAAGCTATGTATTGTCCATGTGCACAGTTGTGGTGGTGAGTTTCTGTCAAATCTAGAACATTCCTCAGTTCATGCACAGTAGGCTCTTTTGTAATGTGCCAGGGCCTAACTCAGAGGCTGCTGAAGTGCAAAACACAGCACACTGGTGGTACACAAGATTATTTTGTAATACAGCCATGAATACTTCTAAAAGTTACCTGTTTTCCTTGAGATTACAAAAGCTTAATTAGCATTTGGATCCACGGTTCTCAAGTAATATTGTTGAGGACAAGACTAGAGTCAGTCTTAAAGTTTTTGTTTTTAAGTTGACTTAAAGAGAAATGCTAGAACTCTAATGATGAAGGTGGTTCCTTGATGTCACTAAAAATCATGATGGTGGATCACATCATCAGAGCTTAGAAAATGTTAGCCTTACAAAGTGAAGCAGTCAAGAAACATGTATCTCAATCATAATTATGATTATAATAATTATAATTAATCATAATTATGCTATTGATTATGAAGAAGGTGGTGATGATCCTCATTGCAATTAATAGTGGCAGTTAACTTCTAGTGTTCTTTTACTGTATGCCAGGCACTGTTCTAAGTGTTTTGCCCATATTTCTTTATTTATTATTCATGCTAACCCAGTGAAGGAGGTGCTGTTTTTATCTCCATTTTGCAGTTCAGGTAAGCAACACCCAGAATTTTCTTAAAACAGCACAGATTGTAAGTGTCAGGACCAGGACTTGAGCCCAGACAGTGAGGTTCTGGTGTCTTCTTTTTAATCACTGCAGTTTTCTACGTGTTGATGGATGAAGAAATACTACCCTCTGCCTGTTGTCTATATAATATTTTATGCTACATGTAAATGTAATATGTATTATTATATTATTTGTATATATATTATATATAATTATATGTAATATAATCGATAATCATCCATGTTTTGTGAGGGCTCTAACCCATGCTGTTGATTAGGCTTTGCTATGACTATATTCTGAGCCCTTGCCTTCCTTAAGTAGCATTCTGGATGTATACTAGAACAGATGCCTTAGAATGTGAAATTCTTTATTTCAACAAGTCAACAAAATGCAGGGAGGGGGCAGGGAGAGTATAACTTTATTTTTCCAGTTCCTACCACAGAACCCTCCCTCTGAATATGTACTGTTAGGGGAGAAGTGACACTTATTTCTTACTAAACAAGGGTCTATGGAGCAAAAATCTCTGGCAACTTCTCGTATTTCTGTGCCTAGAAAAGCATAATTATTTTCCCTATTCACTTCAAATATGTACAAACAGTGTCTAATCCTGTCTGAAACTTAAAGTGAAACTCTTCAGCAAATAGTATGGTTATATTCTGGGATTGAGAGAGTTAACCTATGAAAATTAATCTCAATTCTTAATAAATGCACTGAACTGAGTGGAAGCACATAGCCCACAGAACCAAGAAGGGAAGAACCAAGGTGGTAATTAGGTTTCCTAAGTCCCAGAGCAAGACTGAATGCACACACTTGAAGTTCTTTTGTGACTCTTGGCTTATCTCATTTTAAAATCCCAGGAAAATGCTCCAACAGGCAAGAATTCTCAGCTGTCTCTCTCATCTGATATTTTTCTGAACCAAAGTACTTAGTTTCTCATTTATGGAAAGTTATACTGACTTTTTTTTGACAAAGTTATTTATGACTGGCTACATTGCACAAGGACACTTTCCTTGGGTGAGGTGTTAAGGTGTGCAGAAAAGGGAAAATGGGCCACTTAGAAAACCTGCCCAATGAATGTTCCCAGGCCAGCCTTCTCTCATGGGCCAAGAGTTATCATGAATGGTTACTTGAGAATCGTGAAGTGACCACAGAGGAAAATTGCAGAACAAAATGGGTTGAAAGTATTTATACTTCTGTCATTTCAAGTTGAAGCCAGGGGCTAAAGCTCATGTCTTACACCATTGTAATCTACAACCATTTAATTTGCTAACAAGACTTAACTGATCAGGATCGGCAGCGTCCTCCTCCAGTTTAATCAAAACAAGAGGCATTTGGCTCTGGAGAATAAATGTTGTCGGTCTTTTATTTTCCAGCCCCACCATTTTCTTTCTGGCAGGCTGAGATGAAACAGAAAGTTGATATTTGGAGCCACTGGAATTGCAGGCCTTGTAATTTAGAAATATCCATTTTATCCCGTGTAATTTCTTCCCTAAGATTCCTCGGTCTAAATCTGATACAGGTAGGAGCCAAGACAAACAGTAACCATTTATAGTCACCCAGACTAGTTTGAATTTCACTCTAATGTAAAGCAAAGAGAGTTTTTGGCTTCATTTCAGGTGTGTAACAGGGGTAGAAAATGCATTTAAAATTTAGCAGCAAATGTTACCATATGTTTCCATAACAACTGCAAACTTTTATGTTAGAAAGCCAATAATATAAACACATAGGAATCTTGGAACAGTAAACTATTAATTTACCAAACATAAAAAATCCAGCATGAAGGGGCTTTTATAGCCACAGAAGCCATGAGGGGGCCTAGCACCCTGTGAATTTCTCCATTATATGGCAGAAAATGCTGCTTGTTGGTATAAATGAGCAAATCTTTTAAAATTATAGGTACAGTGTCAATTCTCCACAGTGCATTTTTCTGAAACAATGTGTGGTGGAGCCAGCTTTGGCTGATTTCTTTTACCATCTTGAACTAGTAAAATACTCTTTAGTAGCTGTCCCCAATGCACATCTGTAAAATAAGTACATTTTTTTTTCTTTCACCCGTAGCTTCCAACTTAATAATGAAGGCTGGGGCTCTCCAGGAAGCATGGTGCCTAGGAGCCGGCTCTACTGCTTGTCTGGGAAGAGGTGTTCATAGATTGTTGATATATATGAAGAAGGTTTGCAGTTTTCACTCCTGTCCATTTAGAAATATAAGAGAGACAAGGGAAAAGGGGAAAATGAATCTTCTCGATCATATCTGAACAATGAAGACTTAGTAATGAGAATTGTTGAAATACTATCAGGGAAATTCCATGTTCTCTGATTTCTCTGTGGGGCAAAGAAATCATCTTAAGGGGTTTATTGGGAATGTGGCAGCCTGTGGATGCTTTTTCACTCAAAAAGAAGTATGATTTTTTTCCCCCTAAATCTACCTCGCAGTTTGGATAGGGTTTTGAATCTTTTCCTAGAATAAAACAACCTTACCTTGTCATTTGAGGTAAGATGACGCACCTCGGCCAGCCCTGAAACTTGGGTTAATGAGATAACTGTCATTGAACATACCAACCAGTGAAGGTTAAAGTCAAACAGAAAAGAAGTTCAGAGGGAAGTAGGCTGCACTAAAAATGAGGTGCAGAACTTCAGAGAGGATGTGTATTTAGGAAGGGCCCTGGTATGGTTATTACATGTTAGAGAAAGGGTTAAAATTCTCAAAATTTCAGTAGGTGGGGTAAGGAGACTCCACTCTCAACTGGGGTGGGTTGTGCCACTTGGCCTGCCTGCAGCCTCCCCAGCGCAGCTCACAGGCTGCTGAGCCGAAGAGATGCAGCAACGGCATGGGTTAAAGCAAGGCGCCGAAAGGAGAAAGTGGAGACCATTGTTTAAGGAGATGAGGAAACCTGGCCAACAAGAGTGAGAATGAGAGGTGTGATTCACGGTAGAAGAGATGTTTTGTAAAGACCTGATCCATTCCTGAGTCCTTGCGTAGGCCTCTTCTGAGGGCAGAAACCTAATTTCACCTGTCATCTTCTCTAACAGGGTTAGTAACAAAGTTTTTCATGTTTCTCTCAGTGCTCTGCCGGGTCTAGGGTGTTTTATGCTATAAAGTATCTTTAAGCATTTAGTGAGATTGGCGTCTGGCACTAAGCCTATGGGTCCTTAATTCGTGCCTAACTCTTCAGTTGCATGAAGGTGGATGGGTGGTCCAGAAGAAAGCAAAGTGCCATCCATTCCCTCAACAAACATTTAGTGAACACTTACTATGTGCCTGGCACTGGGGATACAAGGATGAACGAATAACACGGCCTCTTTCTTGTGCTGGGGGAGCTTATCATCTAGTGGCAGGAGAGAGACTAGAAACAATCCAACAAATGGAGAAAAAAGTTAATGTCAGATACTAAATACTATGGAGAAAAGGAAACAGTGGACAATTGGGAAGAAGCACAGAGTTAATTAGGGATCCCCGGGGATGTCCCATTCAAGCTGAGCTGAGGAGGAGGAGGAGGAGCTGGCCAGTGTGACAAAAGCACTATAACTGAAGGGAGAAGGAGGTGCCATGGGGCTGGAGAGGTAGGAGGGTCAGGCTGGAGATGTCATTTCATCAGGTGTTGGCTGACTCAGAAAAAGAATGAATCCATGTCCAATGTTGTAATAGGTCCTCTAGTCAAGGTTTTGCTATAGCTGCCAGAAAACTGACATAATTGATTGACAGATAAGTACCAAATTAAGTGGCATCAACCACAAATAAATCATGAGCTTTTTGAAATAAGTAGTTGTTCTGAGTTGGAAAAGATTTTATGGAAAGAAAGAGGGAATCAAAATGGAGGTATTGAGCATCTAGTTGTGTTGATGCTTTATATGTGTTTTCATGTTTATTCATCACAGCAGTCATACAAAGTTTGGGTATTATTATCTCCATTTCATAGATAATGAAACTAAATTCAGAGAAAATTGAATAAAGATAGTTATTGACAAAACTTAAACCAATTGAACATGTTAGTAGATAATCAAAACCTAAACATCCTTAACCACTAACTAAAAATATTATAGGCTTTTGAATAACTCTATAATATGTCCTCTCTCTGTTTCTCTCTCTCTCTCCCTGTTGATGTGCTAAAATGTCAAAACAAAAGGATCTGTGTGTTGGTTTTTAGGAATGTAGGGAAGAAAGAAGACTCTAGGGAGACTGTGGTCTATTATGAAGCCAGTCTTTGGGAGAAAACCCTCTCAAATAGAGTAAGCACAACTACTAAGTGGCAAGAAAAGCAGACCAAATCCCCAGAGGAGGTAAGGAGAATTAATGGAAGAAGTAGGTGCCAGGTGTGACCTTGTAGGTTTGCGGATACTGGGATAGAAAGACCGTGAAGACATTGGAATGTAGAATACATCATCACTGGTGTTATTTCCTGGAGACGTGCAGAAATGCCATAAAAGGACGCATAATACAGCCATGAAACACCAACATTTTCCTTTTTGATTCTAGAATCTCTAAACAGCCCTATTTAAAATTTGTTCCTATACTGTTTAGATGTTAGCATTGGGGGTGTCCTTTCCTTAAGTTATCTTTTGAGGGATGATACTGGGCACAGATAGCTAAACTTTAAGGTGACTTTTTTTTTTTTAACTGAGGCCATATCCCAGTAAAACTTTTCTTCTCCCTTGGCTTCATCTGGGCTGGCATTTCTGACAGACGTGTAAACAGATGTAAGCATTGTTGCTAATGACAGGTGATTATAAGAGGCATGGGGGCCAAGGTAATTAAGCCATAATTTGACAGGAGCATTTAGCAATGTAATATTTCAGTGTTTGAAATATCTCTGCAACGTGGTTTCCCCACTTGGTTTGCTGAGTATAATTCATTTTTATTCTTCAGAGTGTGGTGCTTTGAGATCTGAAACAGTCCTGTCTGAATTGTAGGGCTTCAGAAAATGGTTAGCATGGGGCTCTGTGGGGGTCTGGTCAGCATCTAAGACTCTGTTCAAGTCTTGTGATCCTATTGCTAGATTTGTATTTGACATATTATTATGTCTAATATGATAATGCCTAATATGATAATATGATGATGCCTTTGGAGAGAATCACGAATTATTTTTATACCAATATAATTTTAATCTCTCTCCCTGTTCCCTGCATTTACCTGATGTTGCTCCCATGTATCAAAAAATACCTCATTCCATTCTCTTGTCCCCTAAATTCCCACTATTGGAAGTAGGAAAAATGTCTGACATCACCAGTAATCTGTTGTTACAAGGAACGGTAGTAGAAATGGTCATCAAGATATGTAATTTGTTCATTTATTCTTTAGATTTAAATGTAATATTAAAAAGAAACACTACATTCTTTTTGCTTGACGGATATTTAGCAATGGCCTATTTAGATGCTTAGTGATTACCTCCTGCTAACTGCTAATGGTAGCCAGCTTATGATTATATGTTTGGTGAAATCCTGTCTCCTATTGGATAAATAGCAGACCTTCATAGACTCAATATTTATAGCATTGCTATTAGACTACCTATGTGGGTTTTATTTATAGTAAATGTGGTAGCATGGTTTCTCCTAATAAAATAACGGCTAACATTTACAATATATCATAGCTCTGGATGTGTTTGAACCGGGAACTTTTCCCAAGCTGGTTAGTTCATTCCTTTGCTGCAGAACCAACCACCTTTTTAATGCTCTTGTTATAGTGCATACCTGGCTATTATAAGAGAGCAGCAAAACAGACCATTCAGAGAAGGCCAGCTACTGGCAGGATAACTATTTCTCTTCCTCTGCGACTCTGGTTTTCTTCAGGGAGGGGTATAGTAGGAAATGAATTTGTGAATACAGTTTGGTTTATGCCAGAGGAGTGCTGAGTGACTGTGACTCTTTGTGGGGTTGCCCCTTCCAGCATGGAAAGCTCGCAGCCAGCCTTTACATTCTGCTTCAGGCTGCAGTCAGTTTTTAAGCAGAGGCTCTTTCAAAGCTTTGTCAGATAGGTTAAAAGGTGTCCCACCCCCAGTGTATTAAAAAAGAGACAAGAGATTAAACTCACTAAGCCTGCCATGTTCCCTGTAAAATATCAAGTCAAAATGATTTTTAAATCCAAAGTTCCTAGGCTTAGGGGGCGTGACCTTTAGTGAAAGCAGCCTTGGAACTGGGGAGGAGAGATCTATGCAAAAGACAATTGGCCCACAGGCTGGTAGCCTCAGGAAAGCTCCTGAAGCCAGAGTGAATTGTCTTGTTTCTCTGCCTTCTGACCAACAAAGCACTAACCCCAAATTAAATACCCAGCCTGACTTGTAGGCCTCTGGACTCACCACAGAGGTCCAGGTAGCAGATCTCCTTCAGCCTGCTTAATGCAAAGCTGGGTTATCTCCAACAGGTTACAGATGAATAAGGCAGTGTCTCTGCCCTCTGGAGGCTTGGAATCAGATGAATACTACTGCTCGGAATAGCTTCCTGAGCTCCTCCTAAAGATTCCAGGTGCTTTACACGTATTGGCTAGCTCTAATGGAGTGCTTTATGTGAGTTACCTCAACTATTACAATGGTAACTGTTTTATCATTAATATCTCTAATTGTAACAGGGAAAACCAAGGCAAAAGATGTCAAGTAACTTTCCCAGGGACACAGGGCTGAGAGGCAGAGTCGCCTGGGATTCCAAAGCAAGAAGTCAGGTCACCAGGCCAGAGCCCTATGCCAGGGTCTCAGAGTCAGCATCAAGATCATTTTGCGGTTGTATGATGCAGACCCTCCCTGCGTAGGGCTTGAGAGCTTGCATTTTTAACAAATTCTGAGGCAATGCTAATGCCTGCACTTCTATGCCAAGTAGAAGAGGCAGTAGAAATGAGTCACTAGTTAAAGCAAAGAAAAATGAGATTGTATTACAATATTAACAGAGTGTTTTGAAAATTCTAATAGCCATAATACTTACTGTTGTCATTATAGCAGGCCTTTATGGAGTGGTTGTTTTCTACTGGGTACTGTTTGGGAACCATGTGACCATTGTAATTGTTACCTTTAATCCTTACAGCAAGATGTGAGGCAGACACTGTTAACCCGATTTTACAGTTGAGGAAACAGACACAGTTTACAAACGTGCTTTATTTGCTGAATGAGGATTCCTACTATCCCAGTGTATTCTGGAACCCAAGCTCTCAACTAAGAAGAACTGAAGGAGGACAGGGTGGAGGAAAGGCTTCCCAGATGGAACAGAAATGTGCAGAGGCCCAGGGGCAGAAAAATGCAGTGTAATAAGGGGTCGATAACTCGGAGACTTCCGTGTAAACTGCGTGGGAAGAAATGGCAGATGGTCAGGCTGGAAAAGTAGGCTGAAGGCCTTGAAAATGAGTAAATGATGGTGTTCAGGAATGGTTGTCAAGCTTTAAGCACCTCTGGAGGGCGTGCTGTTCTTCAGAACTCGTCTCGAGACTTCCAGACAGAACCATGGGGTAATTCTTTGTCAAAGCTGCTGCCAGCCCTTCTCTGCTCTGCCTTTCATAGGTGGACAGTGTCAGAATATGTTCCGAGGAGAGTTTGATTTCTAAGGCTAGTGATCCTGTGACAGTGACTGAAGCCCTGCCAAGGGAAAAGTGAGTTTTGTACACAAGCCACATCAAAAACAAGCAGGAATGTGTGCACGCTTGTGAGTGTGTCTGTGTAAACCCACATACCATGCTTGGAAAATGCCTGCCGTGGCACTGGTGCAATGGTATCGTCAGAGCTGCCAACTTGTTTTATTTCTGATATTGCCTGGCAGCCCCCGAAGGAGGGAAAGTATGAATTTTTATCTCCCATTTACTAGACTTTCATTATATTGTGCTTACAGACACAGTGTCAGCATATAAAATGTTAAACATCACTGGGCTGAAAGAGGCTCCCATTGTCTTACCTCTGATGCTGGGGAAATCTTGCTGGCCTTGCTGTAGTGGTTCTCTCAGTGTAATATGACATGAAGCATTTCTCAGTAATGACAGACATTGAATATGAGTGACAAGAGCTCTGACCAAGAGGAGTGGGTTCAATCACCAAAGATGGGGGTTACCTGAGATAAAACCAAAGGGCCCAGTTGCGCTTGGTTTCAACCCCTTGACTCCCAGATTCAGAACAGTGAAGACAAATGGGTGATTAACCAGACCCTAACCCTCTTTTTCAGTGATAAACTTGTTTGGATTTCCCTGTCCAAAAAAAAAGTCTATGGGTGCTGTGTTTCTACAGGAAATCTGATCAGAAAACAGAAGGGCTGGTGCTAGTCATTTTTGTCTCTTGCAAGCACAAAACCGAAAACTGTCATTCTATCTTGGAATGGATCTAGGACACAGTGTCCAGAAATCAATACAAGATCAATGATAACTCTCTTAACCCTCCCTTTCTTCTGCTGCAGCAGCTACACTGCTCCGGTTCACCTGTAGCCAACCTGACGCCAGTGTCAATGAGAGATCCTGCCATCAGAAGCTTTCCTTTTTTCTTACCTCCTACGGGCTGCTCTGCTCACCGAGTGCAGCTTTATGCCTGTTTATAGTCCACTGCTTATAGCCCCCAGATAGAGTTCTAGCAAGCAGCCCAATTAAGCCATTGCAGGCCTCCTCACTCGACTAGCTCTGCAGAGTCATTTAGCCAAAAGACATTCCTGACGATTAAAGCTAGTAGCAGTGTGTCTCCAGAGCTGCAGATAAAATGAATGAAATTTGTTATTATGGGCTGACACTTGATCCCAGCTGTTGAACTAATGCTGTTGCACCTGAAGTTTTTCTTTATGGTAATTGCTGTCTGTGTTATTATTTCATACACTAAATTGGAGAAAATTGCAACAGGTATTAAATTCTTTGAGCTAATTCATGGGAGTTCTATTGTGCATTCTTCCAAGGTGGATTCCAACTTCTGTTAAAGGCTGGGAAGATAGATTTTGCTAGTCGGATGCACTGGCTTATGTTTCGTTATTATCAGAGACATTCCAGTTTAAGTCTGGCCAGGCATTTATCAGCTTTACCTGCAATCTGTTTTAAAATCTGCTTTTGCCACTAATTCAATCAACATATGTTAGGACTGGCCCTGGGGAATTCAGTTATCATGGCCAACATCGACTGTGCTTTGCACAAGTCTGGTTGATCCATGACGCATCCTTGGTGCTATCATTCAGTCTCTTGTATTGTACACAGCTAGGTAAATGGGCAGTGTGAAATAAGACCTCCCACAGGGCACCTTTGGAGTCCACCACTCTAATGGTAGTTCTTGAACATCTCAAGCAGTACCAACCACTTCAGTGAGGACACATTGGAATAAGTATGTCAAAGGTATGATGCCTCTCAGCCTCCCCGAACATCTGAACCACTGGTCCTCACTGCCTGTTAAGATTCACTGTCTCCCAATTTCAACTTCTCCCACCAGGTCTCCTCCCAGAGTTAGGGGAAATCATTTGCAGACTTTCCATTATAGCATGTGAACCATATTCAGGGTTGAGTGCAATCTCAGAGGTCTTGGATTATGTAGCAGATAGCCTAGAAGGAGATCATTTCTTTTCTAGCATTTACTTGTTTGCTTAACTTGTGTCAGAACTAATGGTGGAGGCTCCAGACACGACCTAAAATGAGAAATCAGATGTGGTCAGTGCTGGAAGTACTGTGCTTGCCTACAATTTAATGCCTGGGAGGGAAGTGACCACAGTGTTGTTGTCACTTCACTTTTACCTGGAGACCACACCTGCAGATACTGAAGAGCTCTTTCAGTTCCAGGGACATATTCACACCTTTGGAATCCCAAGGTTTTGTCACTGCCCCCATTAGGAAGTAGTGGACAGGCTCTACTCCTTAATTTGATTGGAGGCAAATGTGAAAAGTTCACACCTCAAAATGTTGGATGACAGGGTTGTATGATTGTGCCTGCTTCCTTATTCTGTCCCTATATCTAGGGGTAGTCTACAGACTTGTTTCTGGGTCCTCTGATACAAGGAGACCTGGGAAGCCCACAAAGAGTCATCCAAAATCCTACTCAGGTGCTTTTTTTCCCAACATGGACATCTGGACTTTGGTTTATTAAACATTTTTTTTATTGAAGCATAGTTGATATACAATATTATATTCGTTTCACGTATACAACATAGTGATGTGACAGTTACATACATTATTAAATTCTCACCTCAACTAGTGTAAGTTGCTATCTGTCAATATAGAAGGGTGTTACCCAACTATTGACATATTCTCTATGCTGTATTTTCACCCCTGTGACTAATTTATATTATGATTGAATTTTTGTCCTTCTTTATCCCTTTCACCTATTTCACCCATTCACCCCCCACCCCTCCCGCATGGCAACCACCAGTCACTTCAGTGACTATGAGTCTATAAGTCTATTGCTATTTTCATTTTGTTTTGTTTTTAGATTCCACATGTAAGTTCCCTTCTCTCCATATCTTCACTAACACTTGTTTTTTCTTGTCTTTTGGATAATGGCCATTCTGACTGGTGTGAGGTGATATCTCATTATGGTTTTGATTTGCATTTCCCTGATGATTAGCAATGTGTGGAACATCTTTTCATGTGCCTGTTTGCCATGTGGATGTCTTCTCTGAAAAAATGTTCAGGTCCTCTGCCCATTTTTTAATTGGGGTATTTGTTTTTTGGGGGGGTTGAATCAGATGAGTTCTTTATATATTTTGGATGTTAGCCCCCTAAAATCATTTCTGACTATATTCTCCCATACTGTGGATTGTGTTTTTGTTCTTTTAATAGTTTGCTTTGCTGTACAGAAGCTTTTTGGTTTGATGTAGTCCCACTTGGTCACTTTTGCTTTTATTTCCCTTTCCAAGGAGATAATGTCCAGAAAAAAAATTACTGGTGCTTATGTTTAAGAGACTTTTGCCTGTGTTTTCTTCAAAGAGTTTTATGGTTTCATATTTTATATTTAGGTCTTTAATCTACTTTGACTTTACTTTTGTATATGGTATTAGGTAGTAATCCAGTTTAATTCTCTTGCATATAGCTGTCCAGTTTTTCAACACCATTTATTGAAGAGACTGTCTTTTCCCCATTGTATATTCTAGCCTCCTTTGTTATATAGTAATTGACTATACATGCATGGGTTTATATCTGGGCTCTCTATTCTGCTCCATTGATCTATTTGTCTATACCTGTGCTAGTTACCATACTGTTTTGATTACTATAGCTTTATAGTGGAGCTTGAGTCAGGGAGTGTGATTACTCCAGCTCTGTTTTTCTTTCTCAAGATTGCCTTGGCTATTTGGGGTCTATTGTGGTTCCATATGAATTATAGGATTATTTACTCTAATTCATTGAAAAATGCATTGGTATTGTGATAGGGATTGCTTTGAATCTGTAAATGTTTTGGGCAGGATGGACGTCTGTACTTTGATTGCTGATAGCTAGTATCAGGCTGTCTATGATAGAGGATTTATATTGCCAATTGAAGTCCATATTGTTTGTGGGTTATTAAACATACTGAATGTACGGTGGTCTGTACTATTACAGATATTTATAAGCTTTGTTTAAATAAGCTGTTTTAGGAACTCAAATCTGCTGAAATTGAATTACTGTAATTTACAGCAAAGTTTAACTGTAGAAATATGTGTTTTCTTTCCCCACTGAGATAATGAAAGAAGTATTAGTCTTTAATTTATATATGAAATGTATAGAATATGTGCAGAGCATCAAATATAGAATATGTTTTAAAAACCTGGGAGATATATTTTCTCACCCACAAATCCAGTAGGAAAAACCATCATTTTCATCAAAACTAAACTGAGACTAATCTTTGTTGAAATTTTTAAAAAATTACCAAATGTACAACAGTTTCAAGTATTTTTAAGCAATATATTCACAGCAAACATCTACTTGCTCCCAGAGGTCCTTCAGATGTACATTAAGTTTTGTTGTCAATGTTGAGGGTCCTAATGGTACCATAATAACACAAGTAAAACTTATTGTATAAAATATAATTTAAAATATTATATAAAATAATAAAAAGCAAAAAAATATTTTTTAAAAACTGCATGTGTGCATTTCAGATCCAGAACAAATTCTCTGCTTCTGTATCTCTCTAGCATGGGTGATACACTTTTCTCTCTGTATCTTACTTGGAATTAACGTTCTGTGTATTTTGGGTTAGTGTTGGGGCCTCGGTCGTTTGGCCTGTTTTGTGTGGATCACATGGAGAACACCTCAGTAATCACATGGTGGAGTCTTCAGCAAATGACCCTATAAAAGAGCTTGTTTGGCAGCTGGTTATCACAACAGTCTATATAAAATAGGAGCCTGAAGTTGGAAGATTCCTGAGATGAGGGCAGTAGAGAGCATGCCTTAGACTTGGGCTCTCAAAAGGCAAAATTAAAAGAAAACAGGACCTTTCTCTGTGGTACTAGGAATTCAGACGCCTATAGACAGGTCACTAGAATAAAGACTCTTAAGATGACAAATATTTGGATGAAAGTAGTGTGTAAAAACGAAGGACTCTTGAAAGTTTATCCTACAAATGCTATAATAATTCCTTTCTTTCCCCCTCATATGCTTACATTTAGAGAGAGTCAGGCCTTGTGTCAAGTGCCTTCCTTGCATTCATTGTAACTTTTCTTCTCATTTATCTGAATTCATCTAGGCAGATTATATCCTCACCTTGCTAGTGAAGAAACTGGCCTCTAAAAGCTGAAGTAATTTCTACTGAACATTTTTAAAGTACTTTTAGAAGATGAAACATGTACTTAGGTCTGTGTGTCTCAAGCCACGTCATCAGTTTTGGGTTTGTGTCTCTGTGAGATGAATTGGTCTTACCTTAGGAAGTAGTAGCAAGGACCTTCAAGCAGATTGCTGAAACTCCTCATAGTTGTTCCTGATCATAATGCCAGCCCCTTGCAAGGTTTTGGTCACTGCCATGGAAACTCAGCCCTGCCAGGATATAAAGCAAAGGGCATTTCTTAAAATTTAAACTTTAAACCAGTTTTCATAAGGGCGAATTATTTGGAATTGGTTGAGCTCTCTGCTGCGTGGAACACAAGAGGTCTTTGTCAAGACTAGAGGTCAGCAACCTTTTTCTGTAAAGGGCAGATAGTAAATATTTTAGACTTTGTGGTCCACACAGTCTCTGTCACAACTTCTCTACTCCACTGTTGTAGCTCAAAAGCAGCCATAAACAATAGGTAAATGAATAGTGTGGCTGTGGTCCAGCAAAACTTTATTTACCAAAACAAGTGACAGGATTTGGCCCATAGACCATAGTTTGCCAACTGCTGGCCTAGGCCTTTAGGAAGTGTTTGGTTTAAGGGAACCAGAACACAACCGATGTTTTATTCTCTTTCTTTTATTTGTTGTCTGTGTAGATTGCTGGTGAGAGAGATGTCCTCTCAGCATAATTTGAAACCCTTTCCATTGGCTTGAATTTTAAAGTTTAAAAAAAAAATCTCTTGTTTAAGCACATGTTAAATGTGTCCATGTTATTTCTATTATATATCTTGGTTGCCTTCCCAGACTTCAAATTGCAGTGAATTTATCCCCAAAGGATGTTTGGTATCAATTCTCAAGATGCAATTTGAATGTGGACTGTTTCTTTAATGGAAACCGTATTCCAAATCTTCATTATTTAAGTTACACAGAAAATAATGAATTATCGAAATGGTGATTTATTCAGCCTGATAAGGCATACTGAACCCTTGGTTTTCTTGTCTTATAGCTTTATATCAGCTCAAAAGATAAAGAGTATGAAGATTTAATTTTAGGGCTGCATATGAAGCACTAAATTGTTATTTCTATGTCAGCCATACTGAACTCAGAATATACTGTAATGAAACTTTTTTCATTAAACATTTTCTAACAGTTAAAACTAAAAACAAAACAAGAAAACAATAACCTCCCCCCGCCAAAGCCAGCTTAGTCTCAGAATCATTTACCCTGACAATTGTAGTAGTTTCTTTGCTGTTACTCCACTGCTGTGGTGATGACCCCCTTTTATAAAACATTCCATCATGTTGTCCTAATACAACAGGTACTAGGGGTATCTCATCTTTTACAGAGAGGGATTCATAGTAGTACTCATGATAGCAGCAGTAGTATCTAAACTGGTGACATGTTTGGCTTAGCTTTTCTGTGTAGAACTAAGGAAGGCGCCAGTGCGTCCTCGCCCGCCCCAGCCTAGGGCAGCTCTGCTGGGGAAGAGGGAGGCGGCAGGGAATTGCACATTCCACCTCTCGGCTTCCTTGCTGCTTTCCTGAAGTGTGAGCCTACTGGCTTGTGTTCTCTTGATTTATCCGGCACTGCATGTGTAAAATATTTAGTTCCCCTCTTTCTGTCTTTCCCCTGTGCTTTCTAGAACAATAATACAGGACAGTGGGGAAAGTACGAATTTTGCGGTCAAAAACTCTGTTATCTCAGATGAGCCATCCAACTTCTCTGACCTTCAGTTTCCTCTTGTGTAAAAAATCAGACAAATAATACCAGTCTTGTGTTATAGAGTAATTTTGAAGCTTAATGAAGATGTATGTTTAAGCAGTCTGTAGAATTTGTTTTTATCATATAAAGTTCTTTTTATTGCTTAACTAGTTATTTGGCTCTGCTTTGTTCAGGAGGCTCCTCTGCTGTCATGAAAATGAAATCCCTAGTCCTCTTCATCTTGGAGCATACTATGTAGAGTATGTTGCCCACGTGAGGAGCAGCTTCATTGCAAGTCAACCGGGGGTGGCCATATGACAGAATGCCGGGGCACTGTTCCCACTGTGTTGAATAAATGGTACCCCTGGAAACACAACTTCAGCACTAAAACCAACGAGTGATTCCAAGTGCCTGCCTTTGTGACTTCTGGTTTGGAGCTCAAATGTGAAACTGCTGTTTGTTTTCTCAGTGTACAAGAATCTTAATATGTAGGGCAGACCTTTCTCTATTAGCACTCTTTCAAGAGCTTTTGTTGCTCTCGGTTCCTGTTGCCCTGAAGCACAACTGCCTTCTAAAGCTCCCCAAAGTAAATTTTATATATGCCATTAGCTTAGGACTTGGATCAAACCAAGGACAGTCTCTTAGTGAGTGTCTGTGCTGTCATTAACATGTGATATAGTCACAGACAGAAAGGAGCTTAATGTTATGTATGTAGGTATGAGGGACAGGTGGATATGAGTATAAGGCTCTAGTACCTTCTGCCTGTGTTACACGAGCTAAGTCCTTCGCAAAAAACCAGCCAGGAAAACATATGATGCCATTTGCAATGGTAGAATGTTGCATGCTGTTCTTCTGTAATTATAATGGCCTGATCCACGTGGGGTGGGTGAGCCTTACTTAACAATCATTAATCTACTGAATCAGTATCAGTGGCCCATCTTGAGGAGCAGCAGTACTTGGCTGCATGAGTAGGGCTTTGATTTCATTGTAATAAGGGTAGCTTTGTTAGAATTCTGCTGCTACGTGGTGCCTAAGGATTCTGGGAAGAGAAGGGTTCCCCCCCGCCATTTTTTTTCTTTTTTTGTGTGGTGGGGATGAATTGTTTCTCTCTCTTCCATCCCCTAGGTTACTATTTATGCTCTCCCTTGATCTCCTGCTTGTCCCTTTATTTCTCCACATCGTGAAGGTTTCTTTCTGTGTGACTAGGAGTCTGTTTAGCAGACCATATTGTGAGTGAAGGGCCAGCGTTTGTTGCCTGATTTTGGCAATGCTGGGCAGTCAGCTGGGATGTAATTAAGACTCTGAGAACAGGCTGTCTTCTCCACAGGAAGGGCATGTTAGATGGTGCTGGGATTTGGGGCTGTCAGTTCGGCCAAGGCTGGAGACAGAGAGCTAGGGACAGAGATATTTCCTTTCATTTATAATCCCTTTATGTACAGTGTATGCACTTGGCGGAGTTTACATATAACCTAGTGGCTAGAGCTTACAAGCCAACGCAGTGAAATTAGCATATGTTACATGTATATTTTAGTAATATATTAAAGCAAGTGCATATTTCCAAAGTGAATTATGCATGGATGACAGCAATAGGGTTGTGTTGCACTGGGTGTCAAATCCCACAACTTTTTGTCGAGACTGTGGATTTTACACTAAAAAGGCAGAAAGACTAAACGAAGTAAAACAGTTTTAATTTTTAACAGTTTGGTTTGGCCCAAGGAGCCAGGCTGTGACAGATATAACTGACATTTGAATAATTGGATTAATTTAGAGAGGGGCAAATCCAGTTTTGACGGTGGTGCTCGTGTGTCCTTTTTTTTTTATTTGCAGGAATGGAGTTGTGTGGCTTAGACATGCTTTATGTGATGCCAAGCAAAGCTTGAGGAAGTTCTGTAAAATTTATAAAAGGGTCATCTGGATATTTTGTTTTAATGCATACGTGTGTGGGTATGTGTGCATTCACAGAGTATTATGCATTCATCATATGTTGTATAAAATAAATCCACAGTATGTACTTTATTCAGTTCTATCATGATGTACATATATACAGATGGCATATGCAAGCACATTCTGTGTGCTCTTAGGAACTATAGTTTGAGGAAAATGTACACCACTTCCTTGGCTGTATAGAAAATATGCAGACAAGGAAACTCACCGTGACATTGGCAAGCTTGTTTTGTAGCACTTCCACTGTGTCATGACATCACAAAGAAAACACCTAATTTGGTGTCTGGGTATTATCAGTAGTCAAATCCCACATGGTTAAGCCCATAACCCTCAACTCCTATAGATCTGTGTGGCTTTTTTAGCTTCTTGTATGAAGATAATCTCAGCAACTCGAAACCAAAGGCACCACCGTAATATCCCCCTGCCCTCCAGAAATTCTGCTAATGAAATACTTCGTCTGTAATCAGCACACCAGGGCTAAACCTGTGGCAGGCCTTCCTGCATTGTGGCTCTGGGCTGGCTCTGAGAGCCTTCTCCCCAGCAGGACATTAATAGACATTAACACTCAGGCAAGAAGTGTTGATGTGTGGTTTATAGTGTTAGCACCCAGTTAGGCAGGTATAACACATGCTGTAGGAATCTTGTACCAACACACGTGTGTGTGGAGTCAGATTAATGAGAACCATAAAAGGAGAGACATTCCACTCAAGCTGGGGACTTCATCCTGGCCTCCTTTCACCAAGCCAGCCTGGTGCTGTCAGCTGGGCAGGAGTGTCCTGGTTGGACATTTCTGATATCGGTATAAAGAAGATATTGGGAAGTTTTGGGTTTGCTCTGTTGCTCTGTGATCGGGGAGCCCAAACTGTGAGCAAGAAGTGTTTAAGTGCTTCACATTAAAACTCCTCCTCATCCCTTCTTCTCAGGCTCTTCAGGCAAAGAGACTCTCAGGATACCCCCAACTCAGCTGCCAGGCATACATTATTTTCCTCCTTCAGCTTTACCTGGCTTAAGTGTTTCTGAATGGATCTGAGACACTTTCTGGTTTACTTTGTAAATGGGGCAGTGAAGCATTCTTATCTCCTGACTGGCTCTCCTTAGGGGATTCCCAAAGCCTTTTAAAATTGTGTGTTTTTCTGGGGTGGCCTTGACAGTCCCAGGAGTGGAGTTGCCATCTGTCCTTTATATTAAAAGAATCTTCTGTATTGTATACCTGATGTGCTTGTCCCAGAGATAGATGTTGTTAATGAAAGGACAGCATTTGTCCTTTATCTGAACTAAAGCTTCTACCCTGCCTGAAGAACAGTTTTCTGAGCTTTAGGAAGCAGTTAAGGACACTCTGCCTTGAGTCCCTGTGTTTGCTGAAGGGCCTCAGTCCAGTCTCAGCCCTCAGCTCTCACTTGATCAGCCACGTGGAATAGGAAAGCACCTTTTTTTTAGTTGATCTATCTGCCTAAATTACAGCCTTTTGCAGAGCTTTGTAAATGTATAACATACAGTGTTAATGATAGTCTGTGACTTTTTTGTGGAGATTGACAAATAGCAAGTTCCCAGACATTCCCATCACACCGTATCTTTATGCAATAGGTATGATAGCACCCAAGTCCTCCAGTGCCACCTCTCCACCTTGCTATCTCAATCTCTGCTCCTTTACACTCTGCCCCTGGGAACAGAATAATGCAAACATCTGCCCACAACAAACAAAGCCAGAGTTCCATCAGATGGTTGCTAGAATATGTACAGGGGGAAAGAAACACCTTCTGTAACCTGTGGGGTCTCTGTCTCAAGCTCAGAGAATAGTTTGGCTTTGTTATATGGAAAAATAGCTAGGGTAAGGTGGCTATGGACTGCTATCTAAAAGCAGGTTAGCTTCAGTAGTCCTGCCAAGCATGGAGGAGGAAGGTGGCCAGGGGCCTTGCTTCCAGAAAAGAACGAGGCAACTGTACCAGCAGAGACTACTGACGGAGGAATGTGTCCAGGGGTGGAGGAGAGCAGATGGGTCCAACTGCCCTTTTGTTGGTAGGAAAGACCCTAGAATCACCTGTCCTTCCCATGGTGAGGAGAGTAGTGGACTGGAGCCTGATATTCTAGTGATGGAACAGTCCAAACTCAAGTTTAAGATGCAGCGATTCCCCTTTAAAGGGGGGATTCAAATTAGTGTAATTCTGCATCATCTATTTTTCTTTTCTCTTAATCATACAGACCAGAAATCAAGCAGGTGATGGGAGAGAGTCTGGGGGAAGAGACAGCAGGCCTTGTGGCTGCCTTAACACACAGGCCAGGACTTACACAGTCTGCATGGCCGGCTGCGGTCTTGGGCTGCGGTCAAGGTCTGTAGGCACTGGTTACCTTGTGGGGATGTGAGAAGTCCTCAGATTTTTCAACAGAAGCTGTGGATGTGAAACTTCCAGGGTTCTCAATGTTGGCAGATTAAATCACTGTTTTCATACAGGCCAGATGAAACTCACCTGTAGTAAAGATGAGCTTCATGGGCTGCCAGTTTGCACACACAAGTAGACGTACTGTAGTAATAGGATGAGAGTGGGGAGATTCTAAATAATCAACTGACGATGTGGAAACATTTTTAAAAAATAGAAGGAAACTCAGCCACAAACAACTGTTAATATTTTGGGGTAGTTCCCTTTGAGGTAGTTCCCACCATATCTGTTTTATATGCATGTTTTAATAGTTGTGATCATAGGATCCTATGTTTCCTCACTTACCATTATAGGTAGTTTTGTTACATAACTTAAAATGGCTACAGGATATTCCATCAAGGAAATCTATTGCAATAGCAAATAATTCCCCTATTGTTGGACATAAGTTGCTTTTGATTTGACATCATTACAAGTAGTGTTCCAATTACTCAGGTTACTCATATTGCTTATACCACTTTGTCCTTATTTTGGATTATTTCCTCAGAATCTGAAAGGAGGATTGCTAAGTCAAAAGGTATGAATGTTTTTATGGCTTTTGGTCCATATGCCAAAATGCTTTCCAGAAGTGTGTACCAATTTACAATGCATTCAGCAGAATGTGAATCTATAGGTTTTTAGTCTATCCTAGCCAGCATTATTATCTTATAGTTTTCCCTCCTAAGTTGGGAGATGAAAATTGGGCTTCATTGTTTTTTGAATTTGCATGGGTTTGAGATGTTCCCCTAAATCTGTTGACTAATTGTATTTGTTCTTGTAATACCTATATTTTCCAAGGCTACATTTTGTGGAGATTTTGTTTGCTTTGGGTGAGATTTTTTTTTTAAGTTCTCTCCATTAACAATTGATAAGTGATGTGGGAAGCACCTCCTTGGCAAGGCCTTCCTCCAGGGGACCCCCTAGCTCAGCATTGCTGCAGCTGCTTCTTTTAACTGTGTGCTCACTTGGAGCTAGGCCAGAGCCCAGGCAGGATCCCCTTCCTGAACAGGGGGCTCTTGAGTGTTTGGTGAGCCACAAGCTCAGGGCTGAATCTGCCAATATTATGTTTTTGGCAGAGTCATCTAACAGAATCCCATCCGCACTGCTCTGTGAAATGCAGTCACAAATTTGAATGATGATTACCTGGTACCATTTTTTTGTAATAGCTGATCTCCTTGTCTTAGATGGGTTTTTTTGTCCATTGCCTCCCCTCTTCCGTGCTTCACCTCTCTGTTTGGTACATGTTCCAACTATAGTACATACGATACATAATCTGAGTTTCTTGTAGCATAGGCTCCTGGAAAGGACACTGAGCCAGTAGTACAGAAACGGGGGTTCTATAACTGGCTCTGCCCTTTGTTTAATAATAGCTTAAAAACAAAAATGACAATAACTTACTAAGACCTGAAAGGCTTTTTAGCATTTTTCATTTATTATCAAATCGTCATGACAATCCTATTACATAGGAAGTTTTGTTATCCTCATCTATGCCAGGAAGCTAAGGCTCAGAGAGATGAAGTGTTTGCCAGTAGCATATTTCATTTTTCTGAACTAAAGTGAGTTTTTCATTTCTCAAGGTCTCAGTCTCCTCATCTGCAAACTGGAATTGCTTCTCTGTACCTTGTAGCCATCGCATGGCACAAGAATGATGTTGTTTATATATTAAGTTGCAATAAGTATTGAAATCCAGGATGCAACGAATTGTAGTTATTAACTAGTTCACTTTTCTGGCCCTTAGCTTCTTTAGTCATAAAATGTAGATGCTGAACGAGATGATTTTCATTGGTTACTTTCAGCTATGACATTTCCTCATTGGTTATAGACCCAAATCTTGGTGAAAAAAAAAGCCTGTGGATTCCCAGGGTCTCTGCATACTGTGTACAAAGCCAGCTCTGCCTTCCAGGGCCATCCATCCCTCTGAACCGATTTTCTCAGAAAGGAAGAACAAACCTTTAGGAAGGAGGACTTTCTCTTCATTGTGCGTGGAGAGAACAAGGAAATTCCCATAATGGCACCAATGCCACTGGCCACTTTAAAGCCATAGGAGACTCCTTGCTTTTGACAGTATTGTGACCTCTTAAATATAAAAGTGGGAATATACCTCCTTTCTGTTTTGCCTCATACCTCTCCTCAGATAGGAACTTAATTAACCAAGGTGGCTAATGGAGAAAGTAAGTCACTGAGTCAGCTCCACACAGAAATGCATTCAGGCTGAATTTCATACTTTTTTTAAATTTTTAAACAGGGATTCAGGATCCCATATGGCACTTAGCCTCCTAAACAAAGATCATCAGCCCTAGACGAGAAGCAGGTGGCCTGGCACAGAGAGCAGAGGCTATTTTTGCTGCTGGACTCCTGCCAGTTCAGAGTTTAACAGCAGCAAGGCTGCCCCGCAGGAGGCTGACCCCAGATGCTCTCCCTTTGGTGGGGATGGCGCAGTCCCTCTCTCTGCACTGCGGGGAGTAAACTTGATCAAATCTAGGTCACACTTACCCTCCCAGAAAAGTCTCTGTCTAAACTTATTCCCATTTACTACTTAATTGCTACTTCCAAATCTGATTCATTTGAAGTGAAGTAACAGCTGTAATTGTTCACACATCATGGGTGTCTCTTTAAAGCCTGCCATGATGGTATCTTGGCATTTCTTTTAGGGCAACCCTTGGGCAACAGCTTGAAAAGGCTTAGTCTAGGGGATGGAGTTATGGACCAGAAGTTTGGAAACTTCAGTTCTACTGCTGGGCCTGTCTCTCTTCAGGGGGTCGGTTTCCCTGTTTATAATCAGTAGAGATCTGGACTAGGTCGGGAATTTTGAAATTCAAATGCTGATGGGCAGGTAACAAAATTGAGTAGAAGGAAGAGGGGTAGTAATTGGGAAGGAGCTTTGTAATTGAGGGAACTTTGGAGATGGGGGTGGAAATATGGATCTTGACTGGGTGATGGTTACATGGGCAAATACACTTCTCAGAACTCATCGAACTTACTCTTAAGATCTGTGCATTTCACTGTATGTAGAACAAGTGTACAAAGTGAAATAAACCAGGTAGTGTGACCTGGGGAGCATGTACCTTATTTAAGGGGGGCAGTGTTTAGCTCTCACCAATTGTTCCTCTGGAGAATGTGGCCCCAGTCTTGCTGCATTTCCAAGAAAAGCCAGAAATTTAGATATTCTTATAAAATCTCAAGCTACATGGATTTGTGGGCCCTACATGGTCAAGCAGAACACCAATTTGTGATCTCTGTAGGGCTTCTTAGTTTTACCCTAAAGATCACTTCAGCTCCAATATTGAATGATCCTGGCTTGCTACGAGACCTTGAACAAAATATTAAACTTACTTTCATTTCAGTTTTCCTGAATGTTGATAATTAAAGACTGATCTTACAGGGATCTGGTGTTGAGCATATGGGGTACCTTGAACAAAACCACTTTGAAGCATGAATAAGTAGCCTATAAATACAAGCCACTATTGCCTTTATTATTATGAAGACTTATTTAAATGTTTAGAATTACTGTCATTCAGAATTGAAGCACTAAGCTTTTTAAAAAAAATGGCCAACAAGAACATCAAGAATTCAACAGGACTAAATTGCCTGCCTGCAAAGAACATGGAGACTTTTCATTAGCCTTGGAGGGGAATGTTTCTGTGGTGTGTGACAAAAAGAGAAGGCCTTTCATGTGTAGGGCTGCTCATATAAATTGCAAAAACTCTGGGAGTTGAAGTCCAAGGTAGAGCAATAGCATATAAGGAAATGAAGTTGATGGTCTATTAAAGATTCCTTGTCACATGGACTCCCTGCCTAGGAATCGGAATGCTCGGCGTTGTCACTGACATTTTATGAACAAGCAGCCTGTATTGGATGGTGATCAATGGATTATCTCAAATGTCATTCCGCACTGTTTTAGAGTTGCATGGAGAGTTTTGATATTGAGTTGTTGGTTAGTATATTCTGTACCAATCCTTTATGATGAAATAATCTCCTCAAGTTACATCCAGAAATGTCAAAGTTGCTTATTTCTTCAGTCACCCGTACTGCAGTTTCCATTGCGAGATATGCAGAGCAGATTGTGTAATAATGTCAAACTATTTATAGAAACATTTCCTAGGAATCTTTACTCTTCCTTGAGTTGTTTGTGTATCTAACACTAGATTTTGTTTCTATATTTTTCTATATATTTTTCTACTTCTAAATTGACTTCAGCTGAGGATGTTTCACTAGTTTTTATAGAGAGCACATTTAAAAATTGATATTAGCATTAAAAAGCTAAAATAAGGCCAGTCTAACCTTTTTTTAAATTAAGGATTCACTTAATTTGGTTTTAAATATTGTAGTATTTTTCTGTGTGTGTGTGTGTGTGTGTGTGTGTGTGTGTGTGTGTGTGTGTTTGTGTTGAGCTGGGTCCTAAATGTTACATGGGTATTGTAACACATTTAAAACATGCAGTTTATTTAGGATAGAGTAGTATACTTTGGTCAAACAAGTCTTGTTATTTATTTCATGCTAATTTATGAATTATTGCATTTAAAATATTTCTTTGAAATTCCAGGTTTAATAAAATTATTACTGTTACACAGAATATAGTCATTTCTATAAAGATTTTGGTCCACTGGATGTATATGCAATATGTGCAAAGTAGATTCTGGAAGCATGTGTCAAGTGGTACTTGACAGAGTTATACTAAGTATTGGCTTCCTTCTCTAAAGAAGATAAGATCTTTCTAGCACAGATATTGAAATTATTTAATGTGTCTGTATATAGTGACTCCCTCAAATCCCTCTGTACTCTACTAATCTTAATCCCCATCCTTCCTTCTCCACAGTCCTAAAAAAAAGAGCATGTAATGTATATTTTAAAAAATCAAAACAATATAAATAACATTAAATTATTGATTAACCATACAAAATTACTATTTTTGTAGCTCCAAAGTCCCATATCAGCAATTTTATACAACTCACCTTAGCAGCTAATATACTACCTAACAGTTCACTGTATTCCAGACAAGTGCTTGATGTATATTAATTCATTTATTGATTATAGTAATCCTGTGAGTAGGTACTATAATTACCCCAACTTAAAGATGAAAGAGCTGAGGTGCAGCTTGCTTTAAATAACTGTTAGAACCAGTAGCCTACCTCCAAGTGTCTGTGTGTAATCATTACTCCATGCTGCCTTTCCAGAAAAGCAAACTTCCTTTGGCTCTCCCACCAAGTGTATTGCCTTCCCTGCAAAAAGTAATGTGACTCAGCTTGGTGTGTATCCTTTTAAATCTGCCTCTTATCTGTAATACATTTACATATGTACCAATAGTATTGTTTTGTTCTTTTCATTCTGTTCTTCTTTCCTATGCAGTCTTACCTTCATTTCTTCCTTCTTTTCCTCCTTGTCTTTTTGTTTTTTACTAGGTGGTATAATCTGTATAGTTCTACAGTTTATGTTTATGCGCTCTAAACTGATTTAGAATGCTGTTTTGTGTTAGTGCACAGAAATCTAATTAATTCCTTTTGACTGCCACATGATACTCCATAATATGGATGGTATATCCTACTTCCTTTCATTACCTTGGTATTGATGTGTGAATTAAAAAAAATTTTTTTTGCTGTCACAAACCATATTGTGATTAATGCTTCTTTGTGCCTCTTGGTACATATATGAATTATTTAATGCTTCTTTGTGCCTCTTGGTACATATATGAATTATTTCAGTATTACTGAAGTTATTACTAGGTTAAAGTTATTAAACACGGTTAAAATTTTAGTAACTGTTAAATAGCTCTTTTAAAGAGTGGTGCCAATTTATATTCTTATCAACTGTGTATGAAGAATTAACATCAATTTATCAATCTTGATTATTTTATTTTTGCCACTTTGGTAGGTGAAAAATTCTATCTTGTGGTTTTAATTTGCATTTTCCTGATTATTAGTGAGCGTCTTTTCATGTTCTTATTGAGCAGTTAAATTTTCTTCTCATATTACCTGTTCATATCTTTTATGTATCCTTCTAATAAGTTATTTATCCTTCTCTTATTGATTTGCAGTTCTTTATACATTCTGTAGATTCTCTTATATATTACAAATATGCTGTCTGTCACTTTTTATTTAACTTTTGAAAATGTAATTATATCTTTTATCTTAAATGTGTCTTAATATACTACTCTTTTCAGGTATTCTTGTCAAGTACATTGTTCTTTTCCTTTATTGTTTTTGCATATTGTATCCTTCTTAGGACCACCTTTCTTACTCCATGTTTTTTAATAAATTCACTTTTATTGTATTCTGGTGCTATCGTAGTTTTGTTCTTAATGTTTACCTCTTTAATCCACTGTTGGGACCAGTTGTTAGATAAGGTTCAACCTTACTATTTTTTTTTCAAATGGATAGCCAATTGGCACAATATCATTTGGATTAGAATAAGCCATTCTTGTCTCTACTAATTTGAGAAAACACTTATATACTAAATTCCTATAAATGTGTCAGTTTCTGTACTATCAGTTCCATTTGATTTGTACTTCTTCCTTATTGGGAAAATGTTATGTTTTGATGACTGTAGGGCATGCCACTCTACCCACTCATTTTTTTATGTATGTGATTTTGTTGCTATTCTCATACCTTTTTCTAACAGGTGAATTTTTAGAATCACAGAGTCAAAATCAATTTTAAAAAGCCCCATTAGCATTTTTGTTATGAGCACATTAAATTTACAGATTTATCTGTTAGAGAACTTTGAAAAAATTGTTTCCTCATCTATGAAAAATGATATATCTCTTAATTTATTTATGACACCTTTTGTGTCCTCAAGTAGAGTTTAAAATTTTTTCTTCACATCTTCTTAAGTTTGTTTCTAGATAAAACCTATTTGTAGCTCCCAGCATCACAGAAACGGCATAGCTTAGAAGACAGGAGTTCTAGGCTTTCAATCTTCATCTAACTTGCACAGTGAAATCAAAATGCAATACTTTACTTATTTGTATGTTTGTTTGTTTATTTATTTTGGTATCATTCATTCACAATCACATGACCAACATTGTGGTTACTAATTCCCCCCATTATCAAGTCCCCACCATATATCCCATTACAGTCACTGTCCATCAGCATACTAAGATGCTGTAGAGTCACTACTTGTCTTCTCTGTGCTATACTGCCTTCCCTGTCTACCCTACCCCTACATTATGTGTGCTAATTGTAATGCCCATTTTTCCCCTTATCACACCCTTCCCACACACCTTCTCCAGTCCCTTTCCCTTTGGTAACTGTTAGTCCATTCTTGGGTTCTGTGAGTCTGCTGCTGTTTTGTTCCTTCAGTTTTTTCTTTGTTCTTATACTCCACAGATGAGTGAAATCATTTTATACTTGTCTTTCTCTGCCTGGCTTATTTCACTGAGCATAATACACTCTGGTCCATCCATGCTGTTGCAAATGGTAAGATTTGTCTTCTTCTTATGGCTGAATAATATTCCATTGTGTATATGTATCACATCTTCTTTATCCATTCATCTACTGATGGACACTTAAGTTGCTTCCATTCCTTGGTTATTGTAAACAGTGCAGCGATAAACATAGGGGTGCATATGTCTTTTTCAAACTGGGCTCCTGCATTCCTAGGGTAAATTCCTAGGAGTGGAATTCCTGGGTCAAATGGTATTTCTATTTTTAGTTTTTTGAAGAACCTCCATACTGCTTTCCACAATGTTTGAACTAATTTACATTCCCACCAGCAGTGTAGGAGTGTTCCCCTTTCTCCACATCCTCGCCAACATTTGTTGTTGTTTGTCTTTTGGATATTGGCCATCCTAACTGGTGTGAGGTGATATCTCATTGTGGTTTTAATTTGCATTTCTCTGATGATTAGATATGTGGAGCATCTTTTCATGTGTCTGTTGGCCATCTGAATTTCTTCTTTGGAGAAGTGTCTGTTCAGCTCCTATGCCCATTTTTTAATTGGATTATTTGCTTTTTGTTTGTTGAGGTGCATGAGCTCTTTGTATATTTTGGATGTCAACCCCTTATCGGATATGTCATTTATGAATATATTCTCCCATACTGTAGGATGCCTTTTTGTTCTACTGATGGTGTCCTTTGCTGTACAGAAGCTTTTTAGTTTGATGTAGTCCCACTTGTTCATTTTTGCTTTTGTTTCCCTTGCCTGGGGAGATATGTTCATGAAGAACTTGTTCATATGTATATTCAAGAGAGTTTTGCCTATGTTTTCTTCTAAGAGTTTTATGGTTTCATGACTTACATTCAGGTCTTTGATCCATTTCAAGTTTACTTTTGTGTATGCAGTTAGACAGTAATCCAGTTTCATTCTCTTACATGTAGCTGTCCATTTTTGCCAACACCAGCTTTTGAAGAGGCTGTCATTTCCCCATTGTATTTCCATGGCTGCTTTATCTTATATTAATTGACCATATATGCTTGGGTTAATATCTGGACTCTCTATTCTGTTCCATTGGTCTTTGAGTCTGTTCTTGTGCCAGTACCAAATTGTCTTGATTACTGTGGCTTTGTAGTAGAGCTTGAAGCTGGGAAGCAAGATCCCCACTGCTTTATTCTTCCTTCTCAGGATTGCTTTGGCTATTCGGAGTGTTTTGTGATTCCATATGAATTTTAGAACTATTGTTCCAGTTCGTTGAAGAATGCTGTCGGTATTTTGATAGGGATTGCATTGAATCTGTAGATTGTTTTAGGCAGGATGGCCATTTTGACAATATTAATTCTTCCTACTCAAGAGCATGGGATGAATTTCCATTTGTTAGTGTCCTCTTTAATTTCTGTTAAGAGTGTCTTGTAGTTTTCAGGGTATAGGTCTTTCACTTCTTTGGTTAGGTTTATTCCTAGGTATCTTATTCTTTTTGATTCAATTGTGAATGGAATTGTATTCCTGATTTCTTGTTCTGTTAGTTCATTGTTAGTGTATAGGAATGCAACAGATTTCTGTGTATTAATTTTGTACCCTGCAACTTTGCTGAATTGAGATATTCTAGTAGTTTTGGAGTAGATTCTTTAGGTTTTTTTAATGTACAATATCATGTCATCTGCAAACAGGGACAGTTTGACTTCTTCCTTACCAATCTGGATGCCTTTTATTTCTTTGTGTTGTCTGATTGCTGTGGCTAGGACCTCAGTACTATGTTGAATAAAAGTGGGGAGAGTGGGCATCCCAGTCTTGTTCCTGATCTAAGGGGAAAAGCTTTCAGCTTCTCACTGTTCAGTATAATGCTGGCTATGGGTTTGTCATATATGGCCTTTGTTATGTTGAAGTACTTGCCCTCTATCCCCATTTTGTTGAGAGTTTTTATCATGAATGGATGTTGAATTTTGTCAAGTGCTTTTTCAGCATCTATGGAGATGATCATGTGGTTTTTGTCCTTCTTTTTGTTGATGTGGTGGATGATGTTGATGGATTTTCGAATGTTGTAACATCTTTGCATCCCTAGGATGAATCCCACTTGATCATGGTGTATGATCCTCTTGATGTATTTTTGAATTTGGTTTGCTAATATTTTGTTGAGTATTTTTGCATCTATGTTCCTCAGGGGTATTGGTCTCTAGTTTTCTTTTTTTGTGGTATCTTTGCCTGGTTTTGGTATTAGAGTGATATTGGCTGCATAGAATGAGTTTGGAAGTATTTCCTCCTCTTCTATTTTTTGGAAAACTTTAAGGAGAATGGATATTATGTCTTCTCTAAATGTCTGATAAAATTCAGCAGTGAATCCATCTTGTCTGGAGGTTTTGTTCTTGGGTAGTTTTTTTATTACCGATTCGATTTCCTTGGTAGTAATTGGTCTGTTTAGATTTTCTGTTTCTTCCTGATCAGTCTTTGAATGTTGTATTTTTCTAGAAAGTTGTCCATTTCTTCTAGGTTATCCAGTTGTTAGCATATAGATTTTCATAGTATTCCTTAATAATTCTCTTTATTTGTATGGTGTCTGTCATGATTTTTCCTTTCTCATTTCTGATTCTGTTTATGTGTGTAGATTCTCTTTTTTTCTTAATAAGTCGTAAGTCTGGCTAGGGGTTTATCTACTTTGTTTCTTTTCTCAAAGAACCAGGTCTTGGTTTCATTAATTTTTTTCTATTGTTTTATTCTTCTCAATTTTATTTATTTGTTCTCTGATCTTTATTATGTCCCTCCTTCTGCTGACTTTGGGCCTCATTTGTTCTTCTTTTTCAAATTTCAATAATTGTGAATTTAGGCTATTCATTTGGGATTTTTATTCCTTCTTTACATAGGCCTGGGTTGCTATATACTTTCCTCTTAGAACTGCCTTTGCTGCATCCCACAGAAGTTGGGGCGTTGTGCTGTTGTTTTCATTTGTCTCCATATATTGCTTGGTCTCTCTTTTAATTTGGTCATTGATCCATTGATTATTTAGGAGCATGTTGTTAAGCCTCCATGTGTTTGTGAGCCTTTTTGTTTTCTTTGTACAATTTATTTCTAGTTTTATACCTTTGTGATCCAAGAAGTTGGTTGTTACAGTTTCAATGTTTTTGCATTTACTGAGGCTCTTTTTGTGGCCCAGTATATGGTCTCTTCTGGAAAATGTTCCATATGCACTTGAGAAGAATGTGTGTCCTGCTGCTTTTGGGTGTAGAGTTCTGTAGATGTCTGTTAGGTCCATGTGTTCCAATGTGTAGTTCAGTGCCTCTGTGTCCTTACTTATTTTCTGTCTGTTTGATCTGTCAAAATGCAATACTTAATGTTTGTTTCCACAGCTGCACAATGAAGCGATTAAACTTGATCATCTCTAATGGGTCATCTGTTTTGAACATTTTCTGTATTCTGTTTACACATGCTCCTTCAGCATTGTTTCAGCACCTCCAACTTTAAATTTTCAGTATTTGTAAATCACCATTAAATGATCCACATGTAATTTTGATATACAGTTTTGCTCTTTTCTTCTGCTCTTCAGCTCATTCCTTTTTTGTTTAGTACTCCCTCTTACTTTTAAAATTAATAAATGCTCATGTAGAAAGTTTGTAAAATAGAGAAAAGTTCAAGGAGATAATAAAAGTTACCCATTATCCTACTATCCAGAGCTGGTAACATTTGGTGTATGATTAGAAAAATTTCTGTTTTTAAAATCTGTTTTCTCTTTTTCATAGAATATTATTTTGTTATCATTTTCTCATTAACTACCGTTCAATAATAATTTCTCTTAAAATATACAATGAATTTATTTAACCATCGATCTTTTTTTTTCCACTTTTACATATTATGATGGACATCAGTTCATAAGACTATGACTCTTTATTTAATAGATTCCTAGGTATGACATTACAAGGTAGAAGAGAGTGTACATTTTAAGTTCTTAACAAATTACAGGTAGTTGACAAATACGTCTGCAGTGAATCAGTAAAAGATGACCAACTTGATTTCCAGGAAAATGTACCAATTTACATTTTCATAAAGTTTTTGAGAATGGAATATGACCATTTAAAAAATCCTTGCCAATTTTACAGGCAAAAGTAACATCTCATTTGATTGCTTCATCACTAATGTGGAGTTGGACGTTTTTCGTCTTTATTGTCTGTGTTGTGTGTGTGTGTGTGTGTGTGTGTGTGTGTGTGTGTGTGTGTGTGTGTGTGTGTGTGAATTTTTTGCCCATTTCCCTCTTCGTTTTGAAGCATTTATGTTAAGTGTTAGTAGCTACAGTTGCTGCAAATTCATTGTCAAGATGCTGTTACATAATTAACAATCACAGCTACTTTTGGGGCAAAATCCCAGTACAGAGGTAAAGAAGAGAACTAGAAAATCTCTGTATGTCTGACACGACTTTACTGTCACTAACTCTGGTCTCCTAAATTACATTCTCTAATTAAGAGGTGCTAGTCTCTTGGCTAGCTTGTGAGTCATTCTTGAAGCTCTTCAAATGCTTCCGCCCTTCTGGAGGCCTTCAGTGTGCGCTCTCCCTGGGGACTTCTTGGCTTCCACAGGAAGCCTGAAGCCAAAGCATGTTGGCTCATTAAGAGAGATCTCTGCACCTTAAAACCTGGGCTTCCAAATTTACGATGCTCCCCTGTAGAACCCCAGTCATGGTTCTTCATGCAGTGTAAGAACAAAAGCTACTGGTCGCAGCTCTGTGTGTGTCCTTCATGAGTCAAAATAGGAGGATAGAACCAGTCCCACCCTTAAGTCAAGAAGAACTGGTTTGTCGTGAAGTGAAGCCACATGACTTTGCTCTTTTCTGCGTGTCTTCTAATCATTTCTGACTGGAATGCCTTGATTTATTCTTTATTCTTCTAACTTGATGCTATTGGAGTCATTTTACCAAACAATTGTGAAATTAGTAACTGACATCTGCTTTCTGATGAGATTATTAAGACTTTTGCTACCTGGAAACCAGAGTGGCTGACAAGGAGACCTTTATTCATTTTTCGTGTCCAAGCAGGTTATCCTCTGCTTATGGGCTCTGAGATAAGAGGGGCTGACATGAGGGGAGAAAGGCTGAAATCCAGTGCACACCATACCTACTCTCCAAACTGGGAGACCGTTTGCCTGTAGGGGGCACCTTGTAATTTGCCCAAAAGCACTGAAAAGACTTGTGGAGGCCCCGATCCACAGCTTATACAGTTTACAGAAGTGCCTCTCTTTCCAAGCAGGTTAGGGACCACAAAGCTATCTGTAAAACTTTATTTGTAAATCCAAAGTGACATTAAGCAGCCACTGGCAGTACAGTATTGGGGATAAGCTTTGCTTTAGTATTTAGGTTTGTTCTTATCAGTGAGTCTGAATTGAAAGTTCTCAAGTAGAGAGCTTCTGTATTTTATAGCTCGATATACAATCATTTTTTTATTGCAACACTTTTTTTTTTCCGGAAACAACCGTAACTGATACACAATTAGATACGGAAGCTACCTTCTAAGAGAGTTTGGGATTAGAAAATTCCAAATTCCCAAAGACTCACATTGTACATGAGTCTTAACAGAGTGTGGCCAGTTTTTCCCACAGAAGAGAGGGCATTGGCTTTCCATAGTATTTCAGGCCTAGTGAGCCATTATTAAATTTGGAGGCAAAGTTCTCCTGGCTTAAAGGAAGGGCCCACAGTCTTTTGTGTTCCCCTAATCGTGGCACCAGAAAACCAAAGCCGTTTCTGCCTCTGAGTAATGTCAAGAGACGTGATGGAAAACCTGGAAAGCCTTTTTGCTTTTAAGAGCCATTCTGAACATGAATATCTCAGTCATAGGCCTCAGAGAAAATTAAGCAAAGACTCAGGCACCACATTCTGTTATTAGAAAGCATTATGATGGAGATGTTGGGCTAATCTCAGCCTTATTGTTGATGATGACTAGGGGGTGTGCCCTCATGAAAGGGCATGGCACACCCCGTGTGCACCTCTTTCTCTTGTCTGCCCAAACTTGTGAATGTGATATAGTAGACTGCTTTATGTGAGATTTAGAGTTTCCTTTTTTATGGTGGAAATTAAATTTTAAATAATTTTTATTTGGCCTTTTGTTCAAATACCTTAACCAATAAACAGATGGAGAAAAACTTACCTTGATGATATTCATGTGCTCTAACATTACAATCAGAGGTAGTTCAGTGGGAGAGCTTGCTTGTAGGGTTCAGAGACTGCAGTCCCTCCAACACCACATCTAGAAGTTACCATTATAATACCTGCTTACAAGAACTTGTTCATCCTCACTGGTACAAATTCATGTCTTCAAGTGACAGAATGCTCAGGAATATTGCTCTCTTAGAAGCTATGCCCAAGAAACATAATTTTCTAACTGGGCTCTGCAGCTGTTGAAATTTCATCACCTTTCACCTGAATCTCTACTATGTTTTGCAAATGAGGAGCTGGTGAGAAAAATATGCAGCTCGAAGTTGGCAAAGTTTTAAGTGGGTAAAGCTTGTAGTGTTGAGATCATAGCCCCAAATTACTTAAGGGCTCCTGCTAACATGGAAATAAGACTCTTTACTGCTGAAAGATTGGATATTCAGATAGATTTTTTTATGAAGGAAATAAATATTTCAGCATGCAAACACTACCCAAGCAGGTAGTGATGCTTAAAAACAGGGTCAGAGATCAGGATATTTTTCTGTTTGTTTTTAGGGATAGCTCCAAGTTTAAAGGTATTGCACATTACTACCTACCCTGAGCCTCACATGGTAAAGTAATTACTGCTCGCTACTGCAAAATATGTACATTCATTTTTATTTCCAGAGATCCTGAGATTTCTCTGTATTTTTTGTGGTCCTCATTATACAAAATATATCACGAGCACTAATGGTTTTTCTCCCTTACAACTGTAAAAGAGTCAGCCTGAAAATGCATGTCTTAAGTTTTAACAAACTTAATTTGGGAGTACTAAATAAGAATAGAATGTATTTTTCCTTTAGAGAACAGTATGGTTCATTTTCCTAGTTTGTCTTTAAAACATGCAGCAGACCCCTAGGGAGTTGAATACACTTAGAGGAGATGCTGACCTCGTGGTCAGCCAGTCTGAGTGGATTGGGGCTCAGGATGTCTTCAGGCAAGCCTAAGGATGTATGGCATACATTGTTCTGAAACTCGAACACTGACTCACTCAGTGGAGTGGAATTTTAGTCACAGTTGGAATTGCTAGGTAGGATTTAGAGCTTCTGATAAATCCTTTTCTCTCTGCCTTCAAGTAGGGAAAAGAATTATTTGCTAGGCAGTTAATTAGTGTTACACAAGACAGCAGAAATGGTAAGCTCAAATCCATACAGAAGCCAGCCTGGAATGTCAGTGAGTGAAGCGGGCTGGGTGCGGTAGGATAGAGAGTTGTGGGGACAAGGTAGGACCAGAAAGCACACTTTCAGCCTAAAGACGATGCCAGTCCTCTGCTCCAGCCAACTGCTGTCATGAGGGAATGCGGCCCCACTGTTACGGACTTGTCAGATTTCTTTTTTCCAAAAGAACCCAGAAATCCAGCCTTTTATGTGAAATGTACGTACATGAAAATGTTGGCAACTAATTCTTTAAAAGTTTGAAGCTGTATTGAAGGCTGGATTTGTCCTACAAGCCACGTGTTCGTGACTTCAGCTTTCAAAATTCGAAAAAGGTGACACCAGGTGCTTAGTGGCCGTGCTCTCTCATTCTCCAAGGGAGACATTCATAGCTTGGTATATTATGAACATTTCCTTTTCTGAAGCTTAAAACGCCACTGTGAATAATGCAGTGTCACTCTGAGTTGAGGGCAACTTGTCACATTTATGTCATTTCTTGTTGGTGACATAGAGCCTTAGTCAGGGCCAACTTAAGGGAGTCGAGTGCCAGAAAGGTCTACAGGACAGAACTGCCTTAAGCTTTCGCTTTTTTACTGACTTTTAACCAACCCGTCACAAAGTAATTACTGCTCTCCCCCACCCACCCCCGTATCAGCCTTTGGAATGTCGTTACTCTTTCAAGTTCATTCTGAGAAAGGACATTATTCACATTTCCTTTCCCAGAGCTAATAAGCTTCAACAGAAGATAAGTGTTCGTACCACAGTCAAACAGATAAATCATCACTTAATGCGGGCTTTTGAGCAAAGACTGGTTTAGTAATGATCAGATAGACAAGAGAAGACTTTGGCTAAGTTGGTGGTAATGTGATATGATTATTTAAGAAGTTGTGTCATTGTTTTTCTGGGGTTGTCCAGCTGTTGCCTCTTCTCCTGGCATCTGGGTTTCCTGGGCAGAGAGTGTAATGACGGAAATATGTTTGTTTTTCAGGGCAGAGAGGAATGGTGGTGAGTAGAGAAATCACAGTGTGTCCTCAGCTGCCATTGATGTCCTTCCAAATAGGTGAAGTTTAGTTTAAAACCTGCCATTAATTCTTGGCCTCTGGCAAGAGTGGTACCAGGTTGCCTGTTTGTTCCAGTGGGTGTGTGTGTAGGGGGGGGAGGGTAGCAATTAGTCAATGACATTTATGACCGATTTATAGAATACAAATGAAATAATTGGTTACAAAATAATGACAAGCCTCCACTTGTCCCTTACAAACTTGTTCTCAACACATTGTGAAATTTTATGAACAGTCTTTGCAGAAAGCAAACAGCAGCCAATCTGAAAAAGGAGGGAGGCCAAGCCACAGCGCTGGACTTTGGGATCAGCTGTGGGACAAGAGGATTCTCCCAGGAGGTTTCCAGTTCTTCTCATAAATAAACCCCACTGTTCTCCTGGGTCCAGAGAGTCAGCCGGGCAGGGAATCACCACAGTTTGGAGGAAGGATGCCTAGCTAGAAAAAGAAAGAGAAAAATCTTTCCCATCCAAACTTGAAATGCCTGGGAGCCCTTTCAAGTCTGCGTTTGTACTCAAGTACAGGGTATTTGTAGAATAGTAAGTGAGAGGCAATGTGCACATTGGCGGCCCATGCCCTGTCCATTAAATACCACATGAGGTGGCACTGGACACAGACCCCACATGTTGGCCCTGGGTGATTTTTCTGTTTCTCAGCTTTTTTTTCAGTTCCCCGCCTCTAACCCTGTCTCATTCTGTTCCACCTCCAGAGCCCAGAGAGGACATCTGCTGAATAAAATGAAAAGGGGAGCCAGAACCTAGTTATATGTTTAAACTCAGGTGTATGGGGGTGTAATTTGAAGCTAATTTTTAAAAGCCTTTGTCCATGTCTTTGATATGGATCTTTTCAGCTTGAAGCATGAAACCTTGAGTTTTAGGAGAGATGTTTCATGTAGTTTAAGAATTTTCCTTAAACATTTCAGACCTGTGATTAAATAGGGCTGGCTGGATCTAAGTCTTTTATTTTCTGTACTACTAAGCAAAATTCAGAAAAGCTGGCCAGTTTCGATTAGAGTAGAAAATTAATGGAGTATTTTCATCATGAATTCCTACTGTAAACCCTTTGCTTTTGGTGGTAGACTGATCTGATTTTAAAATAATTTTCTACTGCTCTTAACATTCTAGAAGTTCACTTTTCTTCTCATACTGCTTAAAATAACAATCTCTATCATCGAACACCTAAAATTCACTTTAGGTAAAAATGTGATTTAAATCGAAAAGGAAAACTTAGAAATGAACATTACCCAGCAAATCTAGGTTAAACCGGTTTGAGTTTTTCCAGAGTTCCCTGTTTAGGATTCCAGCCACCTCATTCCTACATGGTGTTGCCTCTGCTCCTTTGTGAAGACTAACCATGTGTTCCTTTCCTTCTCCGTGCTCCAAAGCTGAATATCATCCTAAAGGCTCTGGATCCTTCTGATGATCCTTTGTGTGGCACACAGGAAGGGATGGGTCGTGAATAAGCAATGACTGGCATGTAATGTTGTCTTCTGCTCAAAATACAAAAAGGTGCTCTGATCTCACAGTTGGGGACTGATTTCTGATTTCAGCCTAGACGGGTCTGCTTTAAACTATAATCAAGCTGATTATATTACCTTGAAATTCTAATTTCCAATTTAGGGTTTTGCTATATAATCTCTGGTACAGTGTGTCTGATATTCATGAAACCCAGAGTCTTTATGTAAACTCTCTGGGTTCTCTTCCATGTGTCTAGCCTGAGCTGAGCTGTGTCTGTAGGCTGAGCTGTAGACATTAAATTACAGAGTAAATCAAGGCAGTGTTGTTATATCACTGTGTCTTTCTGAAAGACCAACTCAAATTCTATATGCTGTAGCTTTGATCCTTTTCATTTAATTCTAAGTACACTTGTTATTATAGTAACTGTTGTTTGTATGTTATTTTAGCTTTTTACTTAAGTAGCTATTTAGCAATTTAAATGAAAATGTAATTAGGTTACATCTGTTTTACATGCATGTAATACCACTCAGATGTAAACTTCTATTAAAGCCATATTTTCTTTTTGGCAAGAAAAGCCAAAAACAAAATTGCACCAATCACTGGAGTACGTCTTGCTCTTAAAATAAAAAAATAGCCTATACAAAGCATTTTGCCACCATTTGTGTGGTAGTGAGAGTACATCACTTCTATTTCTTAAAAAGTAAAAGAACAAACAGGTGCCTTATAATTCATGGGTACAGAGTTTAAAATGACAGTAAAGCTTCCCCTCATCCTGTGGGTTTGTGCAGACAGGAAAACACCTATTTCCACCTCCTACACACTGGCGCTTACGACGCCCTGTACTATGGAGAGAGTCAAGGAGCCGTCAGGAGTTTAATGTAGCCCTGCTTTAAACTGACTTCATTGAAGCCACTTTACCCTTCTCTGTTATTATTAAAAACTCCAAGAGTAATAATATTTTCCCAACCTGCCTCATAGGCTTATTGTGAGGATCCAGTGAGATAATGAGTGCAGAGGTATTTTGAAAAGTATCAAATGTAATTGTTAGTATTACTAGTATATTAGTCTGAAAAAAGCATGACCAATAAGCCCTCCTGTTCCCCTCACATTTTTGGGTGTACAGTGGGGACTGAACTCAGAAATTAATTCTCCTATTTTGGGAACCATTGCCTCCTAATAGCCTGTGATTAGGATTTATAAAACATCATTTCAGACAAAGTCACTTACCTTATTAGCTAACGAGACACAAAATTTGGACTGTCTGGAACCAGGTAATATTTTAAGAGTTACCCATTTGTTTCATACATGTTCAGCTTTTCAATGCAGTCATTTTTAATTGTGGTTTTTATAGCATCAATAAAAATATTTTCATATAATTCTTCCTTGTAAATACGGTTAAACTTTTAGCTTTCTGCTACTTGGTGACTTGTTAAATAACTTAATGCGTCTTCAAATAGATTGTTCAGTGCCAAGACAGTAAGAAGCCAGGAGGAGCCAGCTTTATGGCATTGCTGTTTTATGTTGGGGCCTTAAGCTGAGCTATGAAAAAAAAATTCTAGAAGAGTCTGTGATATCCAACTTTTTAGAATTTTTTCATCTCTTGATTCTCAGAGAGCAAAACACTAATGATTACTTCTCTTTTCTACTTGTTTTAAGAAGTTAGTGTTTTCAATGGCCAGAAAGGAAATAATTCTATTCATGTAACGCTATAGCTAATGCTATATGTATTGAACACTTACTATGTGCTAAGTGCTATTCTAAATGCATCATATATTTAATCCTTTTCAGCAAATGCATGGGGTAGGTACTGTTGTTATCCCTCATTTTTGAAGTAAAGAAGTTGAAGCCTGTAGAAGTCAACCTTTCCCAAGGTGATACAGCTTATAAGTGGTAGAGCTGGGATTTTAAACTTGGCAATTTGGCACCAAGGCCTAAATTTTTGCCTACTATGGTTCTCTATACCTCATGTAGTACTAAGGTTTTTGTTGGTGTTCTTTCTTTGTTTTTAATCATTATATCATCTGACTCAAGCATCTTTGACCTGGAAAGAATCTTGAGATATTCCTCCTCCTTGCACTCTCTTTTCCCCAGTTTAGGAAACCCTGAAACCCTATTTGAAAGACCTAGGGTTCACTGAAATAAAACTAAAAGAAATATGATGCTCATGGTACTTATGGCGTAGTTCATGAGGGGCTCAGGAAAGGGAGTCTAGATAAGTAGAATGCCAAGCAGGACGAAATGCATACCAAATAGATTGAACGATTGTGCCCTGAGAGCGGAGGAGTGAGTAATCAAGGCCTGGTGACGCTTCATTTGATCTGGGCATGGAAGAATGTATAGGACTGTGATACGCAAAGGAGGCAGGTGGCATTTCAAGCTTCAGAAATAGAATGAGCAAAGACATGGAGAAAAGAAAGTACAAGCTGGCCTTTAACTATCTCATAGTAGTTAAAGCAAGAGATGTGAAGCCTCAGCATGGACACTGGCAGAGAGAACACCCACAGGAAATGATGACATTGCAAAGTTAAGGTGATGAAAGTTGGCGATTGATTCGTAAGATGGAGGGAAAGAGAGAATTTGAGGAGGGGGCTGGGGTCTCTGTCCCAGTAGACAGTAGTAATGTTCATCTTCAAAGGTAATTAAATTCAAGAAACTTACTTAGTTAGGGAGTCAGAATCATGTAGAAGGTGAGAATAGGACTCTGTGTTCAGAGTCCTAGGTCTGAATTCATGCTCACAGTGGCTTTGAGCAAGTGATTTGTTTAATTCCCAGTTTCTCATCTCTAAGCTGGAAAGAATCTTAATACCTACTCCATCATGTTGTTGGAGAAAAGTTAATACCTGTAGAATGCTTAGCACAGTTCCTCATAGCATACATGAATAAATATCAGTTAGTAGCCTCTTACTTGGGGTGAGTAGGCTTTTCTCTCAGTTTTTTAGATGAGGCTACTAGAGTTTGGTAGGCAGAGTAACTTTCTAAAGTTCTACAGCCTGTGAAGCCTTGCACGGGTGAGTAGAGGCCCATGCCCTTGCCTCTTGGTGCAGAGCTCTGTCCTGCTAAGTCCTAGGCTCACCACTGCCTTCCCATCAGTCAGTCTCAGGCTGAGTCTTGTGGGGGTGTTACTTTGACCTTCCTGTCCTAGAGGTTGGACATAGCACAAACAGGCATTGTCTCTTCTTTTACCACTATGGCTATTTATTAAGCACGTATTATCTGCCTGGCATGCTATTACATGTTTTGCATATGTTTCTAATGATTGAATATAAATTTTCATTTTTTCTCTTTACTTTCTTTCTATAAATTAGACATTCATTTTTCCAGGGTCCTTTTGGGTACACCACGGGGAGTTGTGTCCTTCTGTGTATGCCCTGTGGAATGTTCATGGCAATATAAATTGTATTTCTTGATGACTTTGCTGGTACAAGAAGGCCACCCCCAAATATACCCCCCTTCTGTAGCTCAGATCTCAGTGTGTGTCCTTTTTTGTTCCTTTTCAATGCGCCCAAGTTAAGCTGTTAAGTAGGTAATAGACTACTAAACCCATATCATGATGTTTGGGAAAACAACACCCAGGACTCGTGAATAGTAGGCACTGTTAATTGTTCAGCTGCTGATGCCGGGTGGCTGACCTCTCAGTGTTTGTGTTGTGACAGCCCTTTTGCATTGATGAAGCACATGAGTATCTGCCACAGTGGCAGGAATCAAGGAGGAGTCTGGGAAGCCCGGACACAGTATCAGATCATGTTTCATCAAGAGAACAAGGCTGATTTATTGTGTTACATGAGGGTGGGGTGGACCCAGCACTACTGTACCGTGTGCTTTTTTATTCCCGTGTCTGCTAAGTATGCAAGTACAAACAGCTTTAACACAGTTTTTTACCTAGAAAGGAGCCTGGGGCTGCATCCAAGTACATCTAACATATGAAAATTGAGCTGCTTTGAACTTGTATGTTTTTGATAACTGCTTGGTATGCTTCCTGGAGGATCACCTGTAGGCTTTTCTTTCCAAATCCTAATCCCTTTGATTGAGTGCCAGGACAGATAGCTCTCATTGAATAACTCCAGTCTCATAATTCTTCCTTCGTTCAGAGTTGAAAGGGAACAGCTCCAGATTCAATAGGCAAATCCTCAGGTTTAGCTAAAGTAATTCAAACACTTTAAAACTAAAATTGTTTTGTTCTAAAATAGGGTTCAGATGGGCTACTGAATGTTTACACAAGCTAGTTGCTGCCATGAACTACAGGATGGGGAAGAAAAACACACTTCACTCCAGCCCCCAACCCCCACCTCCACCCCTGCCCCTGCCTGCTTTCTCCTCCTCGTCTCTGTGACCAAAAAGGATAAAGAAGGACGAGAAGTTTGAGAGTTCGAAGTTTCCAAGCAGCCTGGCATGTTTTGTTTTTCAACGTGGACATGAGAACATGCTTGACTCTTGTTTTATGTCTTCTGTAAGGACCAGGCTGAACATTCCTGTTCTTTCTGCCCAACCCCCTTTCAGAGGCAGGAAAACAACCATGTTCTTTTTATCTCTACAAATGTGCCTGGTGGGGGCTAATCTAAACCAGTTCAAGCTGCTTTTATTTAAAACTCTTTAGAGGAGCGGAAGGTGCTGCAGAATTAGAAGTTAAATGGCATCTGGGCCTTTGTGCCTTCCTGCTCCTGAGCTGCTTGCTGCCCTTTTCTTTCTGTCTGTCTTTCTTTTTTGGGGCACCAACCTGGTTTTTGGCTGAGATCTCTGTTTCGAGTCTTTCAGAGATCATGTTTACTAAAAGATGATTCCTTTCTGCTGAACATCCTGTGTCTGTCCTATTTGGCCAGAGAGTACCTCTGTTGGGAAAAGCCATCTTCTTTCTCTTTGTGCCTAGTGCCCTGTTTCAGAAGGAAGCCTGAAAAGTCATCTCCATGCTGTGTGTGTGATCGGGCCCTGCACAGCTTATCAGAGTGGGCGGACAATCCTTACCCTCCACTTGGCCCCCGGATAAAGAGAGCAACTATAATCATTATCACGGTATTGGGGATCTGAGGGCCCCAGTCAAATTGAACTTGAAGCAAGGCTAGGAGATTTATTCTCCCCTGGCTAGTTTCACACTTATAAAATGGGGCTACTTCACTAATCATTGATACCAAACCTTTGTAAAGAACATAGTATATGAGCAAATTGTAAGATGTCATGTCGTTATGAAAAATGTTGAAGACTGGAATCTACCCCACTGAGGGAGGACACAGAGTGATTCAACAGTGGTTCATATAAATCTCACCCGAGTGCATTTTACATCTCCTGTCGCACCAAAAGTTCTCCCCAGATATCTCCTAGGACCTGACCCTGCTGAGCTTGTAAATGTTGACACTGTGACGATACAAGTTTATTAATACCTTGCTTATTAGATCCTTCCCGTTCCTCCTTTTCTATGTCTCTCCCTTGAAGGCTTTTATACCATTGTAATCATTAAAACTTTTTAAATGCCTCTAATAATGCTTAAAAACAGCACTTGATTTTAATGAGTGCTACTTGCCCATGTATCTGCTATTACTGTTGATTCTTACAACAGTACTTTGGAATGAAAGTAGAAAGTTTATGATATATTTTATTATATCCCTAAATGTGAAAGAGGATTCTAATTTAAAAATAAGTGGCTATACTTTTTAATTCTTATTTAGCCTCTGTAGCTGTTTTAATATCCCTTTTATGGTTGAGTGGTCGATGTTTTAAAACAAGTTCTTCAGGGACTCTGTGCCCATTAGTCCCTGGCAATAAAACCTGAACTTTACTAAAATAAAACATGATGCCATGGAGCAATTAAGAGGAGAACGTTCAGAGATGACTGTGAATATGAAATACAGTTTTATTTTATTAATGGATTTGGAGAAAATCAGCCCACCGCTTTTAAGCTCAGCTGTGTATATTTGCGGATTTTTATATTTTTAATTTATTTCTTTGTTTCTCTCAGGGCAATAGCAGGTTCCATAGCAGGCTTTTAAGGTACACCAATCTTCCTTTTGTAGCCTGCTACTTCTGAATATGAACCTTTAATTCGTCATTTCTTATGGAAAATGGGGTGATGTCACTTAGGAAAGCATTTTCCCCAAAGTGGTTTTGGGAACCAGAATCTGGTGATTTAAAAGCGATAATGTAGTAAAGCTATGCTTTGTGTTTTAAATAATTGTAGGATTTATAGGATATATCCCTAACCCATTGAGTTTTATGGAAGAACAAAACACAGGTACTCATTTCATCATAGTGTCTTAAAAACTTAGGAGTGCAGTTGACAGTTATGTCTCTAACATTATAATAACTTCTTTGTTTATTAAACATAGTTTGTAGTAATTTAGGAGTACTGCAATTTAGTAGTCATTTAATTTGCAAATGGGATTGGCCTCTCTAACCTTTCAAGGAAAGAGTTACTTTTAATACTTTAAACTTTCATTGACTCTCAATTGCCAACTAAAAGATAAGGTTTAGGTTTTTAAAAGCCTTACAGAACTTTGAGCCTCCTCTCTGTCACCCTCCTGCCTACCTCCCTTTCCGTCAGTGGTAGGTCTGCTCCAGCTCATTTACTGCACCCTAGTTTTCCATCCATTGTGCTATTTTTTCTCCCCATGGATTCCTTCTTTACTTTGTCCTATCTGCCCCCCCGCTGCTCATTTGCACTCTTCCTTTACCTTCTATGCAAAAGTTTTCTCCTTTTAGCAGGCCTTTTTGACTCGATATTCAAGGCTTCCTTGCACTCACATGCAAGATGTGCACACACAGCCTGCACAGCTGTATGCAGTGGCCCTTTCGGTATCCTTCCCTGCCCAGCAAATGGAGCTCAACTCTAGTGCACAGCCCTTTCTACAGATCATAATTATTACACTTGTGATGTTAAGCTTAGCTATTTGTATAAATGTTTGTCTTGTTCACAAGACAGTGAGCCTCTGGAGGGCAGAGGTTGGCTTACGCATCTTTGTGACCCAAACTGCCACAAGGGAGATGCAAGTAACCATCAGATGAATGAATGGACAGATGTTTTCTAGCCTTAAAAAAAAGTCAAGAGACACCTAATATAAGAAGTGGTTGAAACCTCCTGTTAGAGCTAATGAACATTAAACTCAGAGGTCTTCAGGAGCTGGCCAAGAAACCCTGGTTAGCAAGAAACCTTAGCCTAGAAAATTGAATCATTTGGTTTCACCACCATATACCCTGACAACCCTATGCATGTTATTCTGGCAGGCACACTTTGTTGTCTATCCAACAGCCAATACCTAACCCCCTATCCCTGCCCTGCCTTCTCTACCCCTGCTAGGAGAATCTGAGTTTTGTTTATCTGATGGATAGAGGCCCCTTGATTTCAGGGAAGGTTGGTCCCTCTGCCAGCCTCACCAGCTGGTGAACCACTGTTGGGTTAAGGCAGTCATGGCATTCATATTCCTTTTGGCTAAATGCTCACTTTTCCAGCCTCCCTGTAACTCTGGCGGCCATGGGACAAATTCTGACCTACAGGATATAATGGACAGCCTGCTAGGGGCTTCTGGGAAGGATTTTCTTCCTGGTAAAAAAGATAGAGCTTTATTCTCTGCCTTCTCAGAGGTTTCCTGCCTTGGTACACAGTGAAAGGACGTGATGCTGGGTTTCTAGCAGCCAACTTCCAGCCATGAGATGACAAGTGTGAGGCCAAAAAGCTATTCGATTAGTGTTGCTAGAACAGACAGAATGCAAGAGCCTAGATCCATGATGACCAGACTTAAAATCTCTGACCTCCAGACTTGGTAAATAGATAGTATCCTGATAGTTTAAACTCTTGAGAGTTTGTTTCTGGTACTTGAATCAGAGCAAGCACATCCTAGGTAATTCAGTTGCTTTTAGATGGAAAAATAAAAATGGAGTTAACACCCTATGAAGAAAGAAGAGCTGGATAAAACGTGTAGTAGTCATGACAAACAGTAGTTAAGAAATTTGGTGGCTGACTTGTACCCTTCTGTTAAGTGCAGGGAAGACCCACTGAGAAGCTCTGGAACATGCATATTGAAGAAAAATTATTATTTCTAATATTCCTGGTACTGTACAGGATATTGAGGCTACAGAAATAAAAGATGGTTCCTATGCTTAAGGAACTTTTAGTCTAGTGAAGGAGACTGGTGAGTAAGCAGACAATGAACTAAGACTATGATAATTGCTATAGGCTCACATCAGGGAACTTAGGGAATCAGAGGAAGACTGAGGAACCCTGATAGGCTGGGAAATAGGAGGGATCAGGAGAGGTTTCCTGGAAGAAGTAATAGCTCAACTGAGTTTGGAAGAGGAATAGGAGTTCGCCAGGCAGAGAATGGTGGGGAAAAGAGAGACAGGGTTTTTAAGACAAAGGGAAGGGTGCTAAGGTAAAGAAAAATAGAAACATTTGGAAACTGAAAATCTTTTGCCCTATTTGACTTAGATCTTTTTCTTTTTTGTTAAGATTTGGCAAGGTGGTGGTAGCTCTAAATGTTATATTATTCTGTATACTTCTGGTACTTTAAAATATTTTATAATAACTTTTAAGTGAATAAATGGGAGGTGAGAAGTGAAGGCAATGAGTCTTAAACCATCCATTCCCAGTGTGCATTCCTCAGAACTCTAGATCCTTGGGATATTAAGCGATTTTAAGCAAAATAAAAGAGGATGGTTTCCATTCCAATACATTTGGGAAACATTGGGTTAAATAAAATTCAGTAGTCTTCATTTCTGCAAGAATTCCTAGAATCCTTAATACTTTCATGTTAATTGTTACTGTCCAAAAGGAGGCTACCACATGGAACATTTCCAAAAATATATTGGACCACGCACTCTCTTTTATATAACCATCTACAGGTCTGAAGCTTTGGAAAGGGTTGGTATAAATTACTCTTTCAGAAAGGTTGGCTGAGGAAGAATATATAGTTAGGGTGGCAACTCGAATGAGATATGAGTAAAGGGTGACATTTCATAAGATGGGGGGGAAGAGTCAAGAGCATGTGTACATACCAAGGGCAAAAAGCAGCAGTGAGGGTGGTTCAGGACCAGAAACAGGAACGTGACTGGTAGAGCAGACAGGTGCTTGAGGTTACAGGAAAGGTGGAATATTAAAGGACTTCTGCCAGCGTCTCTGTTCACAATGTCAAGATTGTTATAATATTGTGTTTCTGCATTTGGAGAAGGTAGGACTCTAGATCAGAGATTTAATATATATGTACCAGTGTGCTTGCTGAAAATTTAGGTATCAGTTAGAATTCTTCTGGTTGCAAGAGACAGAAAACCCAATTCAAATGGACTTAAGTAGAAAGAGCTTATTTGTTGGTTCATGTAATTGAAGAGTGCATGGTAACTAGCTTCAGGCACAGCTTAATCCAGGGTTAACCATACCACCCAGACCCATTTCTCTGCTTTTAGGTTCTTTTTAGTTGTTTCCATCCATAGGTTCCTCGTGGCTTCTGGTGGTCTTAGCATCTTCTGGTTCAGGATAGTTGCAGCTCCAGACTGCACATTTACCCTTACGCTGCCAGTCCGGTAAAAGAAGAAATGCTCCTCTTTCTCAGGAGCCCCAGCTTCTTTCCATGCCTCCTTAGTCTGAATGATTATGTGCCCATCTCTGAACCAGTCCCTGTAACCAGGTGATGAGGCATGCCCTGGCTTGTATTGGTCAGTGGAATATATTAAGAAGGTTAACTCCTCCCATTCCAAAAAGGGAAACTCCCCAAACAGAGGCCTTATTATTTTACTTAAGATGAGTTTAAGTTCTAAATATTGAAACATTTAGGGTCCCAGGTCTGGCGTCACATTGCATCCCTCCATTTGGGGACCCAAGTAACAAAGGGGTATTGACAGTTGCTGTGCTTACTGAAGAGGTCCTGCAATAAACCCTCTTCGTGAATAAACAGAAAACAGTTTTGAGAGCCCAGCTTTTACCAAAGACCAGAACCTGTCAACCACAGGCAGAAGTCATTAGCAGGATTTATATGTACTCACAGTATCCAGCATTGAGTCAAAGGGAGATATGTGGAGGGGATTTCTCTCTTCCGGAAGCCCAGCAGAGGAATGAGAAAGACTTTCTGGGTAAAGTTTCAGAGAACCTAATGCATAAATCCCCTTAACAAACACTGGGATTTGGGTTTGTAACTCATCCCTCTCATCTTAGGTCCTGTGCAGCCGAGCTGCTGTAAGGCCAGTACAACCAAAGCGAGGAAGAAAGGGGTGGAGATCATGGTGAAAATATGGTAACTGATTAAAGCAATGACTTATGCATAATATGATGCTGTGCACACTTCTGCTTTGAGGAGACTTGGTAGTCCTTCAGCTTTTGCTAAAGACCCCATACAAGCAGTCGGTCACTAGCTGAGAGGTGTTGTCCTCTCTCTGTGATTTACAACTTCACTGACTTTCATTTCTTCTCTGATATAAACTGTGCCATAAATTGGCTAGATTCTCCCAAACTCTGTGGCAAGGTAGAATGGAAAAATCTAGATTCTTCCCATGTCTGTCCCAAAGAGGATATCATTAATTGGCTAAGTTTCTCCCTCACAGGGAAATTTTTAAAACCAACACACATTTCTTCCCCTCTGGACTGACAGACATTCTTCCTGTAGGTACCTCTGCCTTTGAGAAACATAGGCTGAGTCTATATCCAGTGTGCCATGATCTCCCTTTATTTATCTGTTGCAGCACATACAAAGTTAGAACAAATTGTGAGTCCCAACACAAAACATCCAGAATACAGCCTGATAATAGAATAGGAATGATCTCGTAAAATGCTAAATGCTGTGCTCTTAGTGCCCTGGCCATGGGCTTGGCCACCATTCAACAGCCCCCATGGCCAGCTTTCTACATGCTTTTTCTCTTCCTCCTTCTGTTTGGCTGCAAATTATTTTGACTGAGGATTTACTTGTCACCTCATGTTGACATTTCAAGTTATTGCATTAAGAAAAACACAGGAGAAAGCAAACAAGCAAGTATATTCCATCAGGTCACCAGGCATAGAAGTCATACTCAAATTTCAAAGAAAAGGAGGTAGGCGGTGTGGGGGAAGAAGGAGAACAGATAGATTTATATGGGAAAAAAATCCTCTTAGCTTGTTGGGCCCCAGTCAGATCCTTGGATTGTGGATATTTTTCTTAGCTACTGGTGATACCTGGGACTGCTAAGGGGAAAAAATTCTGGTCCCGCAGAAATCGCCATATAATTCTTTGGAGTCATGCTAGCATCCTGATTTCTCTGATTGTAAGTGACTGCAACAACAAAGAGAGTAACTCTGCCTTAAGAACTGTTTCCACAGTGTCTCAGGGGACAGGTTTGCTTTGGTCTGGGAACTCCCCAAAGGCAAGCTGAGACTATGGAAATTAAAGAAATAGAGCCAGTGACAGCCAACTCTGTGGTTTTATTTGATTTTCCAAAACACATGTCCATCAGCATGTTATAGACAACACAATATGATTAAAGCACAGCAATAATCACCCATATATTGCATTTTAATTGGTAGACTGTATGATGAATAGTGAAGTTGGGCACCACTAGTTATACCTTTACCTTTGAGCTATTTCTCTGATTCATCAGAATTTATAACAACATAAAAAAGGAGTCAGGAAGTCTGCACTCTGAGATGGACTGTGCCACTCATCAGCCTTGTGACCTTGGAGAAGTCACTAAATATCTTTGGATCCCATTTTCCTCAGCTATAAAATGAGGTTTTTAAAAAAGCCTTCCACTTCTGGGTGTGATTCTCCCAAGTCCTTCTCTAGTCTCTGGAAGTTTAGTAGTGAATTCTGTGATCTTAAGTCTCTAGCAATTGAGTCTCTTCTTTTATAATCTATGGCAAAGATGACTTTTGTCTAAACTTTGGATTTATGAAAAAGCTTTCAGCAAATTGCATCATACATATTTTTAACTGGTTTATACTAAACGAAAGAGAGAATTAGCAATTGCGATTTAAATAGTTCTTTTTCTGCCATTCCATACCCTGAGCATTTGCCCTGGAATAAATATGAGACAGGAGTCAGGAAACTGTATCTGCCTTTCTGGGGGTGAATATCTTCCTATTCTGAGTGTGATTCCACACCTTCAAGACATGTATTGCTTTCGCACAATATGGCTCCAAAACATTGTTGCTTAACTGAGTATTTGGTGCTTAAGTGAAGAAACATCTATTTCACTGATGGAGGATTGTGAAAATGGCATAGTGAGTTACAGGTGACAGGTAAATATTTATGTTCAACTTAAGGAATTTTCAAATGTAATTTTGACTCTTCATAATTTTTGCTTTTTCAGATGACTTTAGAATCTAATACTCCTATCCTTTCCCCTGCTCTCCAAGCATAAGATAGAACTCATCTATAAAATCCATTTGTGCTTTTTCTGTGCTTCCAGTTGGTCTGTGAAATGATGAAAATGAGGTTGGGAAAGGGAAAGCATATTAATAGAGCCCATACATAACCCACAATGACTTTAAAGGCTACTGAACTAGCTTCCCAGGACCCAGTCCTTCCCATCGTTCCTTGGGAACTTGCCTTTCAACATGTGATCACCAGGTTGTGCTCTCAGACAACATGTAAGCCACCAGCTTCATGCTCAGCCTTCAACCCCTACTGAGGTTTGGCCGAAAGGGCTTCTGTTGGGCTGAGATGATTGGCAACATTGTGTTCTAAACACTTAAGGAAAAAGAACACATTTCTACTTGAATGCACACTTTTTACCACAAATGAATGGAGGAAGACTAAGAGAAGACACCTTCAAGGGTACTATACTATAATATCTTTATCTGTATCTGATTATGAAGCTACATGCATTTTGAACAAATTCTAAGCTGAAATATATTCTACTTCAGCCTCTTTATCCTCATTTTCTACTTGGTCCATGGTGTCATGGAAGGAAATCTCTATTTCTCTTTATATCACTTTACCCTTTAGAATTCCAGAAGCACTTCAGCTCTTCAAAGCTCTTAATAAGCAGTGACTTTTACAATTACTATTATTTTTTTAATAATAAAATAATTTATTTTAAAAAGAAAATTGCTTAAAACTTGCATTTTGAAAAATTTAAGAATTGGAGCTTAATAGACATTCAAATTTTACTTTGGGTGCATTTTCAAAGGCAATTTTACAATGTTTTATTGAAGTATTGTTGACATATTAGTCTTGTGGACAATGTAGGGATAAAAAATTGATATATATTACAAAATGCTCACCACAATAAGTGTAGTTTCCATCTGTCCCTATACAAATTTATTATAATATTATTGACTGTATTCCCTATGCTGTACTTTTCATCCCTGTGGCTTATTTATTTTATAACTAGAAGTTTGTGCCTTTTAATCCCCTTTACCTATTTCACCTAACCCCTTACACTCCTCCCCTCTGGCCCCAGTTTGTTCTGTATATTGATGCATGTGTTTCTGGGTTTTGTTTGTTTGCACAGTTATCTTGTTTTTTAGATTCCACATGTAAGTGAAATCATATGGTATTTGTCTTTCTCTGTCTGATTTATTTCACTTAGTGTAATACCCTCTAGGTCCTTCCATGTCATCACAATGGCAAGATTTCATACTTTTTTATGGCTGAATAATACTCCCCTGTCTATATATCCATCACGTTGTCTTCATCCATTCATCTGTTGATGGACACTTAGGTTGCTTCCATATCTTGGCTATTGTAAGTAATGTTGCAGTAAGCATAGAGGTGCATGTTTTTTCAAATTAGTGTTTCCATTTTCCCTTGGTAAAACATTTCCCATTTGTTTACAGAAATGGAATTGCTGGGTCATACACTATTTCTATTTTTAATTTTTTGAGTATCTTCCATACTGTATTCCCAGTGGCTGCACCAATTTACATTCCCACCAATAGTACATGAGGGTTCCCTTTTCTCCACAATTTTTAAAAGCAGTGATACTTAAAAAATATTGTTGTGAATTTAAAAAAATACATCATCATAAAGATAAATCATAACAAGTGTTGATGAGGATGGGGAAAATTGGAGCTCTCAAACATTGCTGTTGGGAATATAAAATGGTATAGCCACATTGGCAAACAAGTTCTTAAAAAGGTTAATCATAGGATTGCCATATGATCCAGCAGTTCCACTCTTACCTATCCAAGAGAAAACATGTCTACACAAACCTTGTACACATATGTTCATAGCATTATTCATAAAAGCCAAAAATGGAAACAACCCAGATGTCCATCAAATGGTGGATAATAATCAAAAGGTGGTATATCCATACAGTGGAATATTACTTGGCAATAAAAAATTAAGTACTGACACATAATTACAACATGGATGAATTTTGAAAACATGCTAAATGAAAGAAGCCAATCACAAAATACCACACACTGTAATTCCATTAATGTGAAATGTCCAGAATAGGCTAATCTGAAGAGACCGAAAAATAAATTAGGGTTGTTGGGCTGAAGTGGGCAGAAAGGAATATAGTAAAAACCATTGAGATGTATACTTTAAATGGATAAATCATATGGAACATGAATTATATCTCAAGAAAGGTGTTATCAAAAATATTTTTAAAATTAAAAACCAATACCTTATGTCAGGCCACGTCATTCCCCTGCCTCTCTGTCACACCTGCAACAGATGCCAATCTCTTCACCAGCACTGGGCTCCTGCCTGCCTCACTGTGCCCTCACTCCTCATTCATCTTGTCACACTGGCCTTTATTTTTTTCTTCCAGCACAAGGGATGTTGCCATTCCCTTGGCCTGATGTACTCTGTCCTCTGCCCTTTGAATTTTTGTCATTTAAATGTCACTTTAGAGAGGTCTTCCCTGGCCACCCTCAGTGAAGTACCTCTCTACTGCACAGACAATTGCATCATCCTGTTCCCTTTTTTTTCAGAGAACCCAATGCTATCTGAAATCCTAATTTATGTCTCCTGCACTAAGTGAAAGCTGCTCTCATGAGAGCAGGACCTTTGTCTTATCAACAGTTATAAGGCCTCCAGGGCCTAGCTCAGTGCCTGACACACGTGTACTCACTGCATATGTGTTGGGTGAATGAATGAGCATGACAGCGTGCTCTGCCTGTCAGCTGAGAGTGGGTATCCCAGTTTGCTATGGTGGCCCTGCATTGGGAATTACTCAAAACCTTTTACTGGGCACCTTTATTTCCTTTATGTGATATATCCTGAGATACAGAAAAGGCTGAGATGTAGCATCCTTATTTGCCAGAGGGAACCCAGAGGCATACAAACAAACAAACAAACTAATGGACCTTGAAAAATACTGTTCAAGATTCTGTTTGCTTACCTCCATCAGTCTCTGAAATAGTCTTTGTCCTCATAACAGTTCTGTAATTATATATTGTATCTCTGTTGACTTGATTTTTTTCTTTTTGTCTATAACATGATATTAGAAGCTCCTAGAAGGTGGGAAATGTGATTTTTCCTTACTCATTGTCCTCAACCCATGTACATTGTTACATGCCTCATAGACACATATCATAGCTTGACTGTCATTTGTAAACTCAAATAACTCAGACATCAAGATGGTGAATTAGATTGTAGAGGGCCTCATTCTGGGAACCTGATATTTTTTCCATGCTTGTTTCACTTTACAGAGTAAGTCCACTTTCTGTTCATCTTAAAGGTGTTATGGAGTGTTGGGAGCTTACCTGCATAGCACCTGGCCCACTAGCAAAGTAGAGAAGCACAGGCTTGTGTTGACTGTCCATGGGATTCAGTTGCTTAGACGTGCTGTCCCTTGGATGGCTGTGAAAGGGAAAGCCAGCTGTCCTTCCATTATACACGCAGCCTTTCACTGGTCCTGGGGGAAAGGAGAAATGCTATGAAATATATCAGCTGAAACTTCCCAGTGGTGACCCTTGTAATTCTAGGAAGAACTAAAGAAAAAATTAATGTACCTTTTCCTGCCTTTTATCAAATCTGAAGGGAAGTTTTGGGACTGGCTGTCCTGAAGAGTTGCTTGCCCACTACTGGGACCAGGAAGCAGACGTTTTGTGAGTGAGAAGACCTCTAAGAGCTGTTGGTTTAAGCCCAAAATAGGACCATGAGGTCCTAGATACAGATGTATGGGAAGAGAATCTAGTCAACATCTTACTGTGTTTAAACAAAAAAATGTTAATTTATTGACATTACCTGTCGCCTGTTGTCACTCACTCACATTCAGTTAACTCAAGTATACAGTAGAGAAATGAAGTTTATGCTTGTTTTCCTGGTGATACATTTCTCTGGTCTACATCTCCACTCTATAGAATTTTCTATACAGTTATTATCCTAGGAAATATGGTAGAAATAGTTCAGCTTTAAAAAAAAGAGTATTCTGTGTCTTCCCCATATATATATGTAACCTATGGCTGATAGCCTTGTATAAAAAATGATCTTAAGTTATTTTATAATTTATGTTCTGACATCTTTTAGTGGCTGCCAAATTTAATGTTGTTACTTCCTAACAAAGACTATAGTTTCTGTGATGACATTAAACTATATTATCCTGAAACACATAACAAAACCTCAATTCTTGATAGGAAAAATTAAGATAATTTTATGTGACTCATATACCTCCCTCTATTTGTATAAGACTTAATATTTTTCAGTGACTTCTCTCCAGAGTTTTTGTTGAAACACAAAGGACATTATACCAAAACTGACTTTACTTTTGATTCCAAGTAATAATTTTTGTGTTATCATTTTTAGACATGGTAATTAAGAAATAGACTCAGGAAATATTTAATTATCTTGACTTAACATAGTATATCTTTAGGGAAAAGACCCTATTACAAGTTTTACAAGTAAAGCAAGTAAATTTCACAAGTAAAATGTCCCATGTTAGGTTATTCTCTGGGTATAACTATACTCCAAATCAAATTTAAGTTGATGTTCACTCATCATTACCATGAGCTAAGTTACCATGTCACATTCCGCTTACTGAGCTTACATCCTTAACAAACGAGGGCCGATACAAAGTGGGACATGTCACACATATACATGAGAACTTTCCCGTACTCCAGATGACCTCTCTTTTGGTTTTGAATACTAGGCACCAACTCTCATATGATGAAGCCCTGTAGCCTGATGACATGGAAATTCAGTGGGATACCATAGCATTGCAGGATTTCTCCAGGCAGCACCAGGTTTCTTGCCTTCACATCAAGGAAGACATAAAAAGGAGGCAAAACTTCTTCCTTTCCATTTTCTGTGGCCTTCATAGGACTTAGCTTAGTATTAATTATATTACTAGCTATACTGAGAGCTGTATAAAAGAACTATGTCCTAAGCACTGTGCTAATGCAATATAGATAGTATTACTTGTATTATCTCATTTAATCCTCTAGAGTTCTTTGAGGGGATATTATTATCATTTTACAAATGAGAAAACCTGAAGAGAGTAGAAGTAACACACCGTGCTTACCCAGCTAGCTCTCATTCATTTATTCATTCATTCATAATTCGTGAAGTATTTATTAAGCAACTACTTTATGCTGGCATTAAAGATACAAAGAAAATCAAGCACAACCCCAGCCTCAAAGTTCAAGAATTGTGTTGGAGCAGAATTGAGTTATGTCATTTCAAAGATAAAGGAACTCAAATTGGGGAATTTTCTGACATCTTCCTTAGGACTATATGGCCAAGATAAATGTAATATATAAATGTAAAGGTATCGGTATACTAGTGGGAGAGGGTGTCCTCGAAAACTGTGTTTAGGACTTTTGGGAAGTACTCATTCATAATTAAGTTTTGATGACATAGACCACTGCACAGGAATCTCTTCCCAGAGCAATTTATAAATATCAAATAATTTTTATGATGGGTAGTTCCAGGAAGGGTTAAAGTTAGCTTCTCTGGGACATTTAATGGGAAAGTAGCTGAACATGATTTCAAAGGGATTTTTTTTAGGCGAGAATTCCAATTACAGAGAAGTAATTTCCCTTTCTAGCTCACTAAGATCTACTTCAGACTAATGCTGTTTCAAGATCCATATCCCTTCTCCCCTTATTTCAACAGATATTTTGAATATGAAAATCTCATGTCAAAACTTAGCTGAAACCTTCATCAGGCTTTTGAAAGGCTAAGTAAGAATTCTGTTTCTAGGAATAAAAAGATTTGGATCAGAAAGATTCCTTGCTGGCTGGAGTTCCTTTTTGGATGGTAGTTCAAGCAGTCTTTAATCATATTTTTGTTGATTATTTATTAGTTTCCCTGGGAAGTCAAAGACTCAGTAACATAGAATGTGTTTTCCTTAAGATATTTTATGAATCAGAATCTGGAGTAAGGAAATAATGGTAAATACATTTCCTTTGCTGATATGGACTACGTGAGAATTAAAATACCTTTTCTGTAGCCAGTGCCCCAGATGGAAATGCTAAAGCCCCAACTGGCCCAATTGTACCAACCACAGTGTCTGCCCAGACAAAACTCTTATGCCACCAGTAGATAAAGAGAGTGCTTTGTTAGTAAATCAAAACTGTAGAGAACTAGAACTAATTTAAGTGAAAGGGTAGGCTGCAAGCCAGCTGTTTGGATAAACCCACACTGAACCAAATGGGGGACTGATGAAACTTTATATGTGTGTATTCCAGTCATCAGCCCAGAGTATGTGTGATGCAAGCTCGTGGTGTTTGTTGCTGTGAGAAGCGTGAAGGGCAGCATCCATCCTCAACTGTGTGGGTCTGCCAGCTCGTGGCAGCTTTGGTCAACACTGGACTTGCTCTTGGGGAGCCAGACTTTGCCTAGTTTCCTGACAGAGGTCAAGGATATTAGGAAATCTGTTTCCTTCTACAGATCATCCTGATCAAGTGAAATCAGAAGGCATTTGAAAAAGAATCTGCTAAAGGAACACAAAAGGAAATATGATACATTTTGTGCTTTGAGGCCAATATAGTTTTGTAGAAGATAGGGTGAATATACACGAAAAATTAGAAAACAATTCAAAGTAATAAAGAATGTCTGTGTAACAGGCAGCAGACCATGGTGGTGCAGGACATGATTCAGGAGTCAGATGATCTGAGTGCAGAACCCGTTCTACCACTACTAGATATGAAACCTGGAGCAAGTCATTTCCCCTTTCTCTGCTTGGATATTCATCTGTAAAGTAGAGATGAAAACAACAGCCACCTTTAGGGTTGTTGTGAATTAGATCTAAAGGTGTTTGGAATGGTGCCTGGCCCATTGTGAGCACTGTATAAGTTGGTGGTTTTCATAGATCAGAAGTCACAAACTGAGATACAGCCTAGTGTGTGTCAATGATAGCGAGTTGGTAGGGACAGTGGCAAACTGCCCTTTAGCTGTAGCCTTCCTCTGCTCTGCACTGGGCGTGGCCTTATGAGAATGCTGGATGGGTGTTGTCATATCTTCTGATGTTTTAGAAGGTGCTTGGAATCTGGATTTTGCTGAAAATCTCCCATCTTTAAAATGTGGTCGGTTTATTTTAAAACCCTCTACAAGCCAAATGAAACACTGTCTGCAGACAGTGAGCCACCAGCTGATGACTTTTCGGTGTTATAATGAAACATATAAATGTAGCTTACAGAAGTCCATGTGATGAATGTAGTGCCACACTGTGAACCATTTGGATTCCAAAAATACTAAGTTCTGACTACATGTCAGACCCTGTGCTGGAGCTGAGCAAACATACAGTAGAAGCTAGAACAGGCCATCTGAGGATTGCACACACTTTGTGAAATTGTAGAAGAGAAAGCAACACCTGACACTTAATAGACATTCAGAAGATGGAGGTTCTCTGCCCCTTCCATTGCCTCTGGTAACTCTAGACCTGATCCAGTGAGGACTTGGGAGCTAATTTAGGTTTCTGAGTAGTGATAGGGTGATGCAGTTAAACACTAATGAACCTACCAACAATATAGCAGAAATACTCTGCTTAAGTTCTATTCCTCTTACGTTTCCTGCTTTTTTTCTGATTAACCACCCTTACTCTTTTCCTTGATATCTCTTCAGTACTTATGAACTATGGTTGTGGTATTTTGGAATTGTTTGCATGTTGCCTCACTAATCTTTCTAGTTTTGTCTTTGAGAGTATGTACTTCCTTCACACTTCTAAGGGTGTTGTTCAGTGGAACACTAATCCTGTGAGCTAATTCAGCGTCACTTGGGAAATAAGGAATATTATATATCCTCTCCTTTTCTTGGAGAGTCACAAAGCTCATTAGCAGAGCCCATTAAAGGCTCTGAGGGGGAGCTGTAATTTAGAAAAGTATTTGATAAATGTTGTCTAAATAAATGTTTCTCAAATGTATTTGACCAAGGAAGACCTTCCATCTTTTTCCCCCAGTTAATGCATCTTCATATGATGAGTTACTGATAATTGTTTGACCCATTTGGGGAAGTGCTGGATTGCCAAATTATAGTTCCAACTAGGAACTATAGTTTCTTCCAGTTTCTTCCCCACTCCCGCATCTGCAGATAGTGATATCTCCAAAGGCTCAGACTTGATTTTCAAGGAGTCTAGCAATTGGAGTGTGGCAGTGGCCATCCTGTTGGTGCCTAACAACTGAATTGTAAAGTTTTTGAGGAAGGAGACTGTCGCCATTGTACTCTTCCCTAGCACCCAAGCACAGGGTCATTCTGTAGTAGGTGTTTGCTAAAATGCTCACTGAATACTATCAGACTCCTTTTGTCACTTGGATAAAGAGTGGATGGGTGTTTTGCAGTATTATTCTTGTAACTTTTCTGCAAATTTAAAATGATCTCAAAATTTAACAAATTCTTTTCAGTTCATCAAACTGTGTTCTTAAAATGTGTAAAGTATACCTCAATTTAAAAAAACCACATTGCAAAAGGCTTGGCAAACCTGAGAGGTAGGAGCAAGAAAGAGAAAGGGAAGATGCCCATAAGCAGGTCAAGGAAAGGGAAAGAAAATTTCAAGGAAAGAAGATCAAGTGAGCAGCCAAAGCAGCAGGTAGGAGTTCCCCAAAGGTCAGGCAGGGCCTGATACCGGTTCCAAGATGGTATCTCCCAAGAGCCCATTTCCCAGGCTGCCTTCCGGATTGGATCTGCCCAGGCCTTCCACCAAGTCTTGTGCCAGTGGTATTTGCCAGTACATTCTGCCTTCACAAGTTGCCAGCTCCTCTACTATTCCCCTGTCCCACCTGGCCCCTCCATGCCCATCTGGCCTTTCTGCATTGAATCCAGCCAGTCATCTCTACTATCATGTAGCTTCTTCCATGACTCATCCCACCCAGCCACACTGCTCAGTGCTTCATGCAAGACTCAACCTGACCTTTCTTTGGAGAAAAGAGGAATTAGTGTCAGAGTTGAGATTTCAGCTGTAAAATGATGTTTCCCACACTCATAAGCTTGCGTGAGGAACTTGAGTTTAGTTTAGACTATAGCTGTGAGCTTTGCATAAACCCCAAAAGACCGGAACACTGAGCTGAAGTAACCATTCTGCTAAACCTTGGTAGCTCAAATAGGTCTTTTTGGTTGTGGGCAGAGTGCTAATCCATTGGCTTTAATGCAATTCCTTCCCTCCTAGCTCTTCACATTTGTAAATCTTCAGTAAAATGTATGTGGGAAATCAATATGACACACTCCAACCCAGTTACAATAGTCAGAGGAAGACCATCCTGGCCTTTAAAATCAGTCCTGTTGACAAGAATATTTTTTATAACCGATCTGTGCCCCCTCATCTCTACCTCCTGATTTTTATGAAGGTGAATGATTTAGGACAGTGAGAGTCACAGGATTTTAAATAACTTAATTCCTAGGTGTGTTTGGTATGGAAACAAAGATAACCCTGTTTAACAGTGAATTTGTGCCTCTGGCTGAATGGCCAGGTGTTCTTTCAACTGAACTGTGAGACTAATTTCTTCCTGGCCTCTGGAAACCAGCTGAAGCAGTGGGCCAGCTGGTATATCTTCAATCTTGCATACCAACATCTTTCTCTGATTCACAGATTTCCTTTATCCCCAGCACTTCCTCTGGTATGTTCATCCCCAACAGTAAGCGATATCTCTTATTGGATTTGGGCATTTTTAAATCATGAGTCTTTTGGAGTGGAGGGTGGAGGAAGGAGGGTGACTGCTTACATTAGAATATTTCCAGAGGGAACCTCACTTTAATCTCACCGACCTCTGTCTCTTGTGCATCAGATGATCTCCACATTCACAAGATGACCCAGTAGTAATTGAAGATGGCATTATGAACATTTCTCTTTTAATATTTAAATGATATCAGAGAAAGCAAAGTTAATTTACATCCAGTGGTTGTAATATCCATGACTAAGAGTATAAAACAACAAGAAGCTACGGAGATTTTTATCTAGAGGAGAAATTTCTCTTGGAAATTTTCTGATGTCTTTCATCTGTAAAGCACAGCTTTTTCTTATTAATTGACTCACTTTCAGTGAATGAACTTTGGGAGGCCCAAAGATTTACCTGGTGAGTCACAGAGTAAAACTTGATATTAAGAAGCAGGAGCTTATTCCTGACAGTCTGGTGGTTCCCAGAATACCAGATCATATCCGTAATTTATTTTCCCAAATAGCTGTGACACATAAGATTTTCCATGCGCTCAAAATGGTTTTTGAAAGTCACAAGTAAGAGATAGAAGACCTCTGGTGACTTGAAGCACGTCGCCTTTCAGCAGTGTGTGCCTGTTGACACTTCTGGTGTAATCTGTATCCTGCCTGACTCACAAGTATTTTAAGGGAAATGCATTTTTCTTTGCTGGTGATATATGTGTTTGGTTTTCAGGAGCCTGTGGTGCTTTGGTGGATGCTGTTTTAAGAGAGGAAATTTACAGGGGCCCCCCAGTGTGGGCCGTGCCATGAGGCAAGCTGGGGAACCTCCTTTAGTCTGGTGTGTGTGAGACTTTTGGTTGACTGAACCAAGCAGTCACTCAGGCTCAACCAGAGAGTGCCATTCTCACGTCCTCCATGCAAATCTAGCATGCCTGAGGTGTGTGCTGTAAAAGATACGTGGATTTTTTCAGGCGTTTTTGAAAGGAGAGAGATGTCCTGAACATTTCAACTGCAGATTCTCTTGAACTGGTTATCATCAGCTATTTACATATTACAAAGACAATTATGTTTCATGTAAAGTATTGTAGCAGCTCTGATTCCTAAGAACGTACCTCTCCTATACCGTTCACACTCAAGAGCTATTTTTTTGCGGCATCATAAAGGCTGCACCTCAGAAAGCAACAGGAATTAATTTTCAAAAGGGAATCTCTCATGGTTAATAAATAACAATATAATAATAAAACTATGCCCAAGGCAAAAATGCCTATAGCAGAAGGGACTGAGTCCAGAGCAGGAAATTTGGACCAGCTTTTTAAAATAGATTTAAAAGTATTTGACTTAAAAAATGACATCAGTATGGACAGTGACTGTAATGGGGATTGTGGGGGGGACTTGGCGAAGGGGGGAGCCTAGTAAACATAATGTTCTGCATGTAATTGTAGATTAATGATAACAACAACAACAAAATAACATCAGTAATGATTTAATACATATTAAGTATTTCCTATATACCAGACACTGTGCTACATGCTTCAAGTAGATTTTTAAATTTCATCCTCACAACACTTTTATGAAGCAGGCACTTTATTCTCCTGTTTGCCAGATGAGAAAGCTGAGGCTTCATAAAGTGATTTACAGGGTCAGACAGCCTCCAGCAAGCAGGGCAAACAGAATTCCAACACCCACAGTCAGCCTCAGAGCGATTGCTTGTGGCCGTTCTTGTATCTTGCCTCATTTTGCATTTTTTCCTGCAGCAGAGGTCACAAAGAGCCAGCGGGTCAGATCTAGCCTTAGGTAACAGTGGTAGCTATTGAGCAATTACTGTGTGGTCAGGATTATTATATGCACCTTCATTTATTCCTTCATTTTATCCTCCAAATGACTCCATGAGGTAGGTGGGGCAGTTTTACCCCCATTTTACATATGAGGAAAACCGACATTCAGACTAAGTATATGTCCCAATGTTAGCAGGGCTAACGTCCAGCTCCAGGTAGTCTGGTCCCAGAATCCACTCTCTTCACCATCTTGCTTAAAAAAAATAAACATTTTAAACCTGAATATTTCACATTACAAATGAAGATGTCTGACTCCTCTTGGAAAAAAACAAATGCAGAAGATTGGACAACACTGGTTCCCTTCCCCCAGGTAACAGTCACTTGGCCATGATGGCTAACTGCCCCTGTGAGTGCGTATCTCCTGCTCCTTCCCTCTTTTTGGCTGCTTTCCTCTTTGGTTGCCCCCTGGACCTGGGTGGGGGCATTTTATTTTATAATTCCAGTCTAGGGTCTCCTTAGTACTGGAGCTGCTTAAATATCTGTTTCGTGAGTTCTGTTGTAGGACAAGTTGTTCAGTGCTCTCTAAAAGCATTCCCCCCAAAATCACAGCAACCCCCTCCTCCCTGTTTTCCTCTCCTCTTCCCCCTCAGCAGGGCAACTCTGCAGGCCCAGTGTTTGTACTCAACCAGGAGGGGAGCAAGTGAGGTTTATAATGTGTTCTTTATCTGCGTGGTGGTGGCACACCAGTGCGTGGTTGGCAAATAAGCAAGGTGATAACAGCATCTCCAGGCTTTGGCATACAGCTCAGTGGGCTGCTGTGTGACACAGAGAACCCAGATATCTGTAGATGTCATAACAAAATACAACTTTCAAATTCGCAAATTAAGAGAAAGATTTTGGCAGATACATGCTTCCTTCTCAAACTAGAGATTTGTGTATTTAAAAAGTGCTTTTCTAAGAACTCAGTCTTGGTTATTTGTTCCATGTTGGGCCAAACCAGTGTATTATTGGTAAGATAATGAGTGGCATTCACCCAAGGGTAATCCTTTCAGGGATTTTGATGATGCAGTAAATCATGAGTGTAAAGCCTGAGTGGTTTATGCCATTAAAACCTCCAGATAGAATTAGACTTGTAATCACCACTTGCCCATGTTTTGTCATTTATGATAATTATAGTAGTAATAATCTGTGTATTGTTGAGAAGCAGCAGTCAGAAGCATTCATCAATTTTTTATCGACACCAAATCAAGTTGATACTTCATCTTTGCTGCAAAAATGTAGATTGCACCAATTAGTCTAAAGAAATTGGGCAGTCATTAGTGATGAAGTAAGCAGTTAATCTACAGAACATTTCTGGTCCCTCTGATGCCAACAATTCCTCTTAATTATGTGGACTATCCTGAGCTTCTCTGAGACTCTGTCAATAGTGCCATTGTTGGCTTACATTAGAAGGAGCATCTATGCCCCTGCTTTTATTTAAAAGAATGCAACACTACCTCCCAGCCCCCACCTTGTACCCTTCTGTGCTCCAGGCAAATTTATTCTGAAGCAGAACACTAGAATCAAAGCAGTTTGGCATTTTCTTTTACTTATTTAGAAATAGGAATGTTCCCCAGTGGACTTCTTTCAGTGATGGTGTGTCAGCTTACCATCTCCTACTTGCTTACTGCTCTTGTCTGCCTTACCCAAATCATGGGATAATCAGGACCTTTAAAAATAAAGATTAAGAAGAAGAAAGATAGAGAAAAGGAGAGACAGAGAAGGAGAAAGGAAGAAACTCAAAATTGAAAAGAAAAATCCAACTAGTTGTGAAGAAATCCTGGTGCTAATGAGCTTTCTGCATCTGCCTCAAGCCTTTTCTGCAGGCCAGTCCAATCTCCCTCTCTAGACACTTTTCAATCAGCATTGCCCACAAATTGTACTAAGCAGCTGAATAATGTAGGGTGGAAATTTCATATATTTATTTATATATTTATATTTAGGAAATTTGAAAGATCAGGAAGGAAGAGGGGGGTTGAGGAATTCGAATCTGTCAAATACTTCTTGTTTTATCTAGTTGGAGAAATGGCTGAAATTATTGCTTCGGAGAGTATTTTGAAAATAATCTAGTTTATTTCTACACTCATTTTCCTACAAATTATATGGATTATTAGGAGCATTACATTTAAGTATAAAATAAATAAGCCCCCCTCCCCCGCAAAAAAAGCAATGGTAGAAGAAAACACATTCCTGGATTGAAGAAGCCAGCCTAGGATATGATGTGCTTCAGAAATTCAGTGCCAATTTGCATCTCATGTGTCCAGTTAAATCAGAGGGTACAGATATTGTCTCTTATTAATGCCTGACTTGCAAATATTATTTGACACCAGGAATATCATGTGACCTGGATCAAAGCTGCCCACTCCTTCAGCCAGGTTATGTGAGGGCCCAAGGTATACCTGCTCCTACCACACCATAATGGAGTCATTACTTCAGTTGTTTTTCTGGGTGGAGACAATGAAAAAAAAAAAGAAAGAAAGAAAAACCACCCCACCTACTACTGTACTTGTGTATGTTTTGTTTTACAGTTTCGTAAGGAGTTTTACAACGTAATTACATGTTCTAATTATGAGATTACATACATTTCCACCACTTATATAATCAAGTGTAATTATACTGACTACTTGAACAGACAATGCTAAAAATTACTTGAAGCAAAAATTGCACAACACAGTGCTATTTCAGAAAGGCCTTTGGAGCATATGCTCCACAGACCCCCAAAAGAGGTGGATCCAGATGACTGCAGTGGCCTTCCAGTAGCTTTCAGTTTTCATTGGTCATGGCCCCAAGAATGACATGTGTCATTTTGCAACGTCCGTCTTTTTAAAGCTTTTACAAACCTGGCACTCATGATGCATGACCCCTGCTCCCTGTGTAGAAGCGGGCTGAGTCCTGGGGCTTGTCTCTTACTCCCCTCAGCTTCTCTGCCTCCTTCCTCCGTACTTCTTTCCCTCCCCGCTGCCCACCCTTCTTTCCTGTGCCCTACCCTCCCTCTCTCCTAGGGGCCTGAAGAGGGCTTGAAACAGTAAACTAATGGGGAGAAATGGAGTTGATTCCTGGGGCATTATTTCCCACTAGAGTAATCCATGGATCAAAATGTTTGAAGGCAGCTGACTTCGAAGAGTTAATGTTGTCCTTACAGTTTTCCAACTTACTCCTCAGAAGGTGGACTGGGTATACAGTCAAGCGCCATTGGGTTAAGAGTATTTTTAGTATGGTGTCGTTGTATAGGAGAAAAAATGGAGGAAGAGGAAAGGAAACACAGACTACATTGTATGCAAAGTGAGGAGCCTTTACAATAAAGTGTAATATTATAGATAGTTTCTTGGACGGTTTCTTCCATCACTTGAAAACAAAGCAGATCAGAAAAGGGTAATTTTTCTGCAAGCAAACTCCTTTTCCTCAGGTGTGTTTGTGTGTGTGTGTGTGTGTGTGTGTGTGTGTGTGTTTTAAGGAAACATTTGGTAAGAAGAATCTTTTTAAATTGTTTTTTAAGGGTTATTTATGTGTGGGCTACCATTCCATTACTAGGATTTTTCCAGAAATTCCTCCTTTCTTTCACTTCACATGTTGAGAGTTTTCTTTATTTAAAAAAATAAAACTCTTAATGACCTGCCCTAAGTTTACAGTTCAGAGCAGTTCCGTTGGACTAGGCAGTCACATTCTCCCACGGACAGTGTCTCTTAGGTGTGCTGCTCCCAGTCCGTCTGGAGCAAATTAGAGAGTGAAGGGACAGAGCTGCCACTGGTTCTGATTGGTTACGGTAGCACTGAAAAAAACTGACTCGCCCTGCTCTGGAAAAGAAAGATGGATAAAATGTTCTTTGAACACACTAGTCTTTTTTTTTTTTTTTTAATGTCGGTACAGAAGGGTTGCATTTATATTTGGCTTTCCAGACCTGTCTCTTGACCTTCTAATTACTTTATTTGAAACAGCACTGAGGGTATAATAAACCTGGAGGTTGACTCTCCTTTGCTTTATCATAAATTAAAGCTGCTGGCTTGTTGAGGTGAAAGTCGAGGCAGAATGTTCATTACTGCTCAAGTGACGGCTTGTCAATAGCAGTGCTTTTTAGTTTGTTCTAGTCAGCACTTGCCGTGCATTTTGTTGGACCACTGGGAAATAAATACAACAAGATTATACATTTGGAATACCACAAGAGTTCAGGGGGAAAAAAACCAAATGATAAATTATACACTCGGTAGAAAGTGACATGCTATCTTGTGCTATTAACAACCAAAGATAATTGCAACGAATTGTAATTGCAGTTTGCAACTTACAGTACAGTGTGTCCAACATCAATCTTAATAGTGAACAAAGCAATTTATATTAAAACTTAATTCACTTGGTAACTTTCTGCTGTATACACAGGAGCTAACAGATGTAGCTTTTCAGAAAGTTCAAAGGCATTTGCAACGTGGCAAGAAATACTAATGCAGTAAGCCTTGGAGAAATATTGCATTACTACTTGTAATGAAAACAAATGTATGTCATTATCTCCTAGTTTGTGTTTATTTAATAAAATATGCAGGTTGCACATTGGTGAATTCAGTGTTTCTGAATGGATATGGAATGATATTCTATTTGGACTCAAGGCCAAGCAGGACTAGCAATTACGCATCTAGTATAGTCTGCTTTACTATTTTTAGTAGCATGCACCTTAATGCTTCAGTGGATTTTATATGAAGAGTAACAGCAAACTGGGGTAACTTTATTCATCGCTTTCCTTATATTGGATGACTTTGAAGCAAGAAAGGGAGATCTCCTGGAATTACTTAGGAGAACAAGCATATTTGTTTTGTGAGCTTGACTGATGGCCAGTGGAGCAGTTGAGTGAAATCTCTAAACTGATTAGGGTTTTAGTTCAAATAATCTTCTGCCTTTTTCATTAATTTATTCCTTAATGCTATTTTGCGGCTCTTCTACTAAGGATAATAATCTCACACTCACTGACCTCCATGAGTGGGTGACCTGGAGCCCAGAACTAATCTCATTTACTCTCCTGACCAGCCGAACTTCATTTACCTTGACTGGATAAAGAGCCTCGTGTTGCTAAGCTTTCCCTCCTTCGTAGCATTCCATTTAATCTGCAGTGAAGGGGAGACGATAGGTCTTCCCAATCAAGATCCAGAAGCATCCTGGAGCAGCAGAAACTTCTTGCCATTTCTCTTTTCTTGAGTCCCACTCTCCTAACGCAACTATGTTCATTTTGAAAGTCAACTTCCAGGCATGGGCCATGTGACTACATTGTTGAATTTAGGTGTAATTGTTTAAATTAAATGCATATAATTTTGTATACTCCAATTTTGTTTAATACAAAGGTATTTCCCGTGTTGCTTCATCTTTAATAATTATGCATTTTCATGACAATAATAATCCATTAAACTTATATACCCTCTTCTATCTAATCATTCCCCATTAGTGAAAAGTTGTGTTGCTTTCATTTAGTTTCACTATAATGAATAATGCAGCAATAAAGATCTCTTTAGGTGTTTTTTCCTTTTGATTGTTTCTCTGAAATATATTATTACAAGTGTAATCATTAAATAAGAGGTGTCAACATGTGTGTGGCTTATTGCCTTATATTACTAAAATAGGTTCCTGGTTTAATACAATAGGTTATAACCATTTATATCGCCACCAGCAATGTTGGCAGAATATATAATTTCTATCACGGTAACATTGAGAATATTTTTTATCTTGGTTCTTCCATGTAAATTAAATGATATTGAGCAAGTTACTTAACCTCTCTGCTTCATCTGAACCTTATTAGTCCCCATATGAATAAAGGGAATAATAGGGCTTACCTCATAGATTTTTTTATGAGTAAATTATATTACTTTATATATGTAAGGCTTTTGAAATAGTGTCTACCACACAGGAAGCTCTCAATAAAGATTAGTTGTTATTGTTACTAAAATTTAACTTTTCTCCTATTTAATATCAACTTCTATTGAAGCTGCAGTTTTTAAAGGAAATGTAGTAATTTATTGAAGTTGTCAGTAGACTTCATAATCAGCAACTTCTGTCTGTATTCAGTGAAAAATTTACATTGCGTAAGCATTGAGCCTTTAGGAAGAATTTGACAGTAATGAGTATTCTGTCTGTAAACTAGAAACTTTTGGAAGCTCCTTCTCTTATTTTATAATAATTAAAAAATAGCTCATATTCAAGAACAATCTAAATGGGCCTTGAAGTCTTTGGGTTGTAGTGTGCTGATCCTGTGCTCATATTCTTTGAGAATACAAACTCCCCAAGTATAGGTAGTAGGCTCTGCATTAAATAACATCAGGTGTGTGTTGGCTTTGAAGTAAGACAAAGAGCCGATTTCCTACATCCCTTAATTTTGGAAAATCAGTATCAAATTTATTATTTTACAAAGAATATAATTTTATTGTTTCTTGGGATGATTTCAGTGAGATGCATCTGCTGCATCATACCAGGCTGAGAACCTTCCAAAGTGGGGAGCCGGAGCAGTTTGTCCTGAGTGACCAAAGAGGCCCTGGTCTACCCTCAGCTGGGCATTACTTACCTAAGACAGAGGCTGGAGATTACCTTCTTGAGACCTTTTAAACAAAAGGATTGTGGATACCTTATAGTTCCTTCTAGTGATTATTTCTCAGGATTCTTTGGTTGCAAGCAACAGAAACAAATGCTAGCTAACTTAAGCAAAAAAAAAAAAGAGGGGTGGGGTTCTTTCTTTGGAAAGATAAGGGCTGGTTTACACTGCTGGTGACAAATAACAGGCAGGAGAGGAAGCAATGCAGCCCCAAAGAACCAGGCAGGAGTAAGGTACATACATGCCCCTGGGTGCCGCTGTTGGAAGGAATAAGCTCTACTCCACTCCAGTCAAAGTGTAATGGGGCCCAGCCTGGATCTTGTGCCTGCTTCTCAGCTGAGGGGGCCAGAGCACTTTGCTGACAGTCCCACAAAGCCTGCACGTGACTGGGGGAAGAAATTTCCCAAAAGAAAATTAGTGTTCTTACTAGAAGAAGGGGAAATGGAGGTTAGGCAGGTGGAAATAACAAAGGTACACTGAACTTTTTAAAGTCTGGTTGAGTACAGAAATTCCTCAACACTAATAATTTGAAAAACAACTAAAATGATTAAGACCCCAAGAAGTATTTGGACCACACAGTGGTCACTGCCTATTTTTTTATTAGTCACTATGACATTGAAGACTCACATCGTCAGATATTTTGTAGGAGAAATGTCTCACATTTGGTTACAAATACCACACACCTGAAAGACAGTGGCTTAAACCACATAGGGTTTGTATTTCCTTCGTGTGAAAGAAATTCACAAAGAATAACTCTGTTATGGCGGTTCCACATCACCACCCTTCAGGGCTCCTGCAGTCTTTGGGCTCTGCCATCCTTTCTGGCACCGCTTCTGTCTGCAGGTGCCCTTCATGATCACTTGCAGCTCCCAATAGCTCATCTACGTTACAGGTAGGAAGAAGGAAGAAAGGAAGAGAAAGCAAATGTGCCTGTCAGTGAGTCACCCCCTTCCCCCCTTTAAAGGAACTTCCTCAAAAGCCCAACCCAACTATCTCTACCTAGATTCCATTAGCCAAAACTCAGTCACTTAGTCACACCAGTCAATGAAGGCAAAAGAGTGTTTCTCAGGTGGGTACGTTGCTGCCTCCCAACAAAATCAGGACTCTGTAAGGGAGGAAGAAGAGGAGAGTGGGTATTAGGAGGGCAAGCAGCAGTTTCTGGCACACCCCCTAGTCTGAAGTTGACAGTCTTTGGCTCTGTGAACTCTCCCGCTAGTCCCTGATGTCGGCCAGTATTATGGACGAGAAGCCAGGAGAGTAATATGAAGCATTTTCTAGGGTAGAGAGAGAAGGAAGTGAGTTGAATGATGAAAACTTTAGGTCATTAAATAAAGTTCCAACATTTTCTTCTTGCCCAAAACATTCACAGCAAATGCTGTGGAGTAGGAATTGAAGGGAAATGTGCCATGCCATTTTTCTTTGGCCTTTTTGCAATGCAACAGGGCAATCAATACAAATCTTTGCAGTAATCATATATTGATTTTCCTAGAATATAACTCCATTTAAAGCACTTTTATCCCCAAGAGTAGAAACATTGGAGGCTATCGAAGGAGGAAGTAGGTTTCCTTGACCCCATCTACAGTGCACAATTGATTAACAGAGGATAGTTATGAGAGAGAGAGACAGACAGAAAAGTCACCGAAAGGTTAATACTAGCAAAAGAGAAACATGATTATAGGACATTAGGCTTTTGGTAAAATCATAAGGTCAGGATAAGATAATGATACCATATAAAGTTACATGAAATTTTGAGTACACAGCATCCTCTCACTGGCCACCCCCCCACCCCATCCCCTAACAACAACCACAGTTGAATTTGGGGAATTGGCACATCAGACTGGATAAGGAGTGACTGATGTGTTTGGGTTCGGGGCTGATGAGCTGGCTGGATAAGGGAATGAATGAGTGGTACCATTTTACTTTTCCCAGAGTCATTTAGTTACTAAGTACTAAGCTCATACTTCACCATATATCATATTGAATGTTTCTTTCCTTCAGACAAAGCTAAAAGAGAAATTTAAAAAAATGTTAATACTCTCATTTATATTTCTCTTTGTAAGAAAACAAAACACAAAAGTACTACTCCCTTCCCTCCTCCTCTTTACTTTAATCTTGGATGATAACAACAAAAAATCCTCCTTCTGAAATCCCGGGAGGTCAGGCCTGCTCAGTTTTTCTATGCACAGATGTCTTCATCCCTGAGACAAGGAGAGTAATTGGTTGGTTGAAAAGGCATGCAAGTTTCTTCTCTGCCTCTGGCCTGAGTAACTGGGATGTCGCCAAAACTGAGCAATCGCGAGTTACTGTCTCTTACACACCCCTTGCTGAAAAGGCAAGAGGGTGTCCTGGTGCTCTCTTGTTTGCAGTATATTGTTCTCACTCTTTTTCTCTCCCTAAATCCCTCTTGTCTTTTGTATCAAGGATGGGCTCTCACAGACAAGCTCTTTATTAAATTAAAAGGCACATGCAGCCTCATTATCCTTCTCCATGTGCTGTACTTGATACTGTTTATTTTACTAGAACTTCGGGAGTTTGTGTTTTGCTTTGTATTTTTTTTTTTTTTTTGCTTCAGGCAAAGCAACTAGTACACATTGTCAGATAAAGTATCTTATCTGTCAGCAGCACCCTTGTGAATTAATCATAATTCAATAGGCTTACTAATCAAGATTTGAGATGAATGTTTTGATAGAGCAATCAGATTTGTCTAATCTATCATTAGTTGACAGTGGCTGTGGGCAGAGAGAGCACTTGGCAGTAGTAGACCTGTTTCTGATCCCTTTGGCTTGGCCCACCAGTTGGGTGCATCATTGATCACAGGGGAGGACCAAGGCCTTGCAACTAATTAAGTTCTGTTTCTCACTCCCCCCAGACCTCCCTCCTCCCACCAATTTACAGAATACATTGGGTGGAGTTAAACTTTTGTGAACCTCCTGCCCATGTGATCAGCTGATGTGGGGACATGGTGTTCCCTCTGTCATCTTCACCTGATAACAAAGGTGTGCCAAGCCAAGTGACAGATTTCAAGGTTGATTATGGTGTCACTTGCAGATAGTGGTCAGAGAGAAAAGAAAGTAATATGTCATTAAGTATTATGGGTCACAACTCTTAAGTCACATGTCACTAGAATCTGTACCCCATTTAACTGAGTTGTACATTCTTGGGGGTAATTTACAGCCTAGCTTGCACATTTGTTCAATTCGATCATGTAAATGAAAGCTTTTGTTATGGACTAATATTTTACTGTACAAAGTGTTTCAAGTTCTGGGATAAAATCCTGAAATATTAAGTTATGCTTTGTATTATTACATGGTAGTCATTAATACATTACTGTGGGAAAATTAAGGATAGAATCACTTTATGAAGGAGTATTTTACCAATATTTATTTTCCTCCCTACATTTATGTTGGCATAAAGATAGTATTTCCTTGTTATAGAAAGCTTGGAAAATTCCAGAAAAGTCTAAAGAAAAAGAATTTTAATTTCCCCTAATTCCATCAACTCAGTTAATCAGTATTAACAACATATCATCCTATTAAAAGTAAATGAATAATAGCACAAATACCTCAATGAGTGATTGCCTGACACTGTCATCAATAAATATAATTCTGTCTAGCATGCTGTTCAGGAATCTGGAACTCCAGAAGAAAATCTAGAGAAATCCAGGAAGATGCTCCTTTCTCGTGAAGTTTCAGTGTCTGCATGAAAAGCATATGGGAAAACTCATTTAGGCTGTTAGTGTATCTAACCTGTTGGAAGTGACAACTTTTCAGTTTCACAGGCATGTCACAAGCCTTAGTAATGAGTGCTAGCCACACTCTAAGAGATTTGTAGTTTGGGTGATTCAGACAAGGGATAGTGGAGAGTTACCTGATTAGACTCCAGATGTAATTATGTAAGGCGTTTGAGGCAGCAGTGTGCTGTGTGTTAATTAACTTTCATGCTGAGCACGCAGCAACACCTGAACAAAGAACGGTCCATGGAGGAAGAAAAGCTTCCTCACTTTGCCCAAGCTTGAGTTACTCTCTTCCTAAAGCTACCTTCCCTGTCCTCTTTTTCAGTTGGGGCAAGTTATTTTGTAAGAAGTCCGTCATTTGTCCCTTTGACTCCCTACGTTCTTCTGCAGCTCTACCACATTCTTTGGAGTGATCTTTTCCAAAATAAGTGTGTCTGTGTTTACTTGTGAATTTATTGTTACTGGTTGTGAAATCCAGGTGATCCCCAACCTTGATTTTTTGCTCTCCGTGAACTCTGCAGGTCTCTTTCTATGGTAAGAAGAGAATGACATTCATTGAACCACAGGATTAGCTCACATCCCATCAACAATCTTGAACCATAGTCCTCCTTGGTTGATACCATTCCTGTTTCTAAGTGACAATGGGAAAGGCACTGGCTAAAGGATATTCTTTTATTATTATTATTAAAGTATCATCAATATACAATGTTATATTGGTTTCAAATGTACATCACAGTGGTTCAACAGTCCTTGTGATCAACTTACATTGTGATTGTGAATTATTGTGACCCTTTATCTCCTTCTCTTTCCCCTCCCCACACTTGCCCCAACTCCTCCCCCTTGGTAATCACTAATCACTTCACAGTGTCTGTGAGTCTACTGCTGTTTCACTCCTTCTGTTTTGCTTTGTTTTTATATTTTACAAATAAGTGAAATCATAAGGTACTTGTCTTTCTCTTACTGGCTTATTTCACTGAGCATAATACCCTCTACATCCATCCATGTTGTTGCAAATGCCAGGATTTCTTTTCTTGTTATGACTGGATAATATTCCATTGTGTATATGTACCACATCTTTACCCATTCATCTATTGATGGACGCTTAGGTTGCTTCCATATCTTGGCTATTGCAAATAGTATGGTGATAAACATAGGGTTGCATATATCTTTTTGAATCAGGGATTTTGTTCGGGTAAATTCCTAGGAGTGTAATTACTGGGTCAATGGTATTTCTATTTTTAGTTTTTTGAGGAACCTCAGTACTGCTTTCCACAGCGGTTATACCAATTTACATTCCCACCAACAGTGTAGGAGGGTTCCTATTTTTTGCATCCTCACCAGCATTTGTTGTTTCTTGTCTTTTGGATAGTGGCCTTTCTAAATGGTGTGAGGTGATATCTCGTGGTTTTAATTTGCATTTCCTTGATAAAGGATATTCTTTAAATTTGTCCACAGCGTTATTTGTGCTGGCCTGTGCTGTCACCTGCTGCCTGAGTTCTTAACTGCTGCAGTCAAGTAAACTTTGTAAATCCTTATAAATCAACTGTACATATTGTATGAGAAAAGATTTCAGGTAATCAGTGAAGCACTGTGTATGGATAGTGGCCAATTAATTTTCCAGTCCTCTCCCAGTTCTCAAGAGGAGAAATCCCATTTTGAGGTTCTCTGCGCCTCCTAATCCTGTGTCCTTGACATCTCCCTCTGCCTTCATTTTGCTACTAATGAAGTGTAGGATGACATACAGGACCGCCTGGGACATGAAAAGTAGTTCTAGAATTCTCTCTACAGTAGCATGAAATTCACATTGGCCATTCTGTCTGTCAGTAACATGAGATTAAAAGATTTGCCAGAAACACTAAGAATAGATCAAATTCAACTCTTTTCTTTATTTTACTACCTTTTCACCAATTTTGAGAGGGAAATGCTTCACTTGTACTGCTTAGTACTAATAAGCAGTCTTGGTTGATGTCTTATTGGGAGAAAGGAATAATAAAAACCTTTGTTGTATAAAAAGCATTGTCTGGGAGCTCTGTGACTGTATGGGAAATGCCTCAGAGTGATGCAGCCCTAATGAGGTTAAGGGACATTTGGACAATTTGAGTACTACTTTTCCATAATTTTCTATTGGATATCCAGCCAAACTATGTCTTCATTGTTTTTACCCACCCTGGCTTCCAGTGTGGACCAGATAAGACCCTCATATTCAAAACCAGAGCAACCGATTTTGACCCAGCCCTTGCTCTTTGCAAGATTATGGTGCATGAGGAATCCAGAGAAGTCCAAGACATAATCCTTGTCCCCAGAGAGTTTACCATCTGTTGGGGAAGATATACGACATAAAAACATGAAAAGTAAAACTCTAACAAAGTACTTAAATAACAGTCCAAGACAACACTAGGGAAGATATGTCATAGGACAGTATGTGATTGTCAGATACATTTACAGATTTCTTTGAAAAGAAAAATGTTCTTAGACCCTTCCAATTGTAGGGACTCAGATACCAGTTGTGAATCCCTGAAATATTAAGAAACTGAAGTAGTATTCTATAAAAATGCTTTTCAGTTTCAGAATTTCAGCACAAAAAAGAAATGTGGTCTATGTGACTGGTAAAATAATTATATTAGGTTATCCTTGAAATGAAGGCCTAAAATTTAAAAATTCTTATAAAACCCATGGTCCTTTAAGTAAATGCCAGTGGACCTTACCGATCCAGGGTAGGTAGTCATTTCAGTAGTACATTCCAAGTTCAAATGGTGGGTTCATTTCAAGCTACATAGTTAAAATTTTAGACAAAAGATGAATTTCGAGTTAGGTAAGGTGTAGACGGATGAGGACAGTTCATTCCAGTTATGTAGGCCATTATGAAGGCCAGAATAAGATAGTATGAGCCAGGTTCAGTGTGTTAGGCTATGTGGCTAAAACAGAAAGTATAAGAAACCAAATACGTGGGAGAGAGTAAGAGATGGCTGAGTTCTGGGAAACCTTCAGAGGTGTCCAGGGTTGAGAAGTGGTATGATGCTGGTGATATTTTAGAACAGTTAGTTTGGTAGCAGGATGTACAGTGGATTTGGGTTATTCTTGTTTGAAGGGGTGTATTAAGAGAAAAGCAGTGTTCCTGAAGTGAAGTGATAGAGCATGTATTAAGCAGAGCATGTACTAGGTTGGAATTGCAAAGGACCTCTAATGTGAGAGAACTTGATAACTAATTGGTTATGGGGATGAAGAAGAGGAAAAAGTCAAGGATAATTCTCTGATTTCAAACTTGGAGGTAAATGGGCATTTGGGGAGACGGCTGTATACTCCAGCACCAGTTTAAGTGTAGGGAGAAGTTTTAAGGATACAGCCACGTAGATAGCTATTGATAAGACCTAAAGGGGCTTGTAGTTAACTGGCTTGATCGTGCCCTCCCCAGTTGACAGCCGTGTGCCCTGTTTGTTCCTATTTAGGTTAAAAGGTGTTCATATCACCTTGGTTTTCAGAAACTGACAAAATGCCAGTGGTCCGTCAACTCTGGACTGAGTTTTTTCAGTCTGTTTTTGGAGATAGCTATTGTCTCTGAGGAACCTAGTGCTTTTCTTTGGTGATGTGACTGAGCCATGTAATCTTTGCATGAATTGGCTGCTTTATGTCTAACAGGGAAATAAAGTGAGGGCTGTAGAGCTGGGAAATCTCTGGGGCAACACCCTCAAGTTTAAGGAATGAGGAATGGGGCAGAAAACCCCCACACCTTTTGGCAAGCCCATAGCCTAGATCTAGGAATCTAGGTCTGGGCAAAAGGTTGAGCTGGGTGTATGCAGCTGTCTAGCATAAAACTGTCCTTATAAAACACACACTCATCCCATTCCAGGGAGCAGGAAAGTTCCATGTTGGTCAGAAAGAACTGGGTCCTGTGAGCCCCAACCAGTGTGACTTATTAATAGGTAAATTGCCTTTCAAATCCTTCCAGCACCCCAAGTGTTTGACTTATCGATGTATTCGTGCTGTACTGCCTGTCCACATGGCAGCCGGCTCAGCTGTCACTTCTGAGTGGTGAAGGGAAAAGGAGTCCTACCTGAGGCCCACAGCCACTGTGTGAGGGCATGGCAGTGCCCAGAGGGTTTTGAAACCATTTAAACATCTGAAAATAAAAAATCAAAGGTTTTTTTTCCCCCCTGTTACTGAACAGTGTATGTGAAATCTTGCATCCACCTTTTTAAATAGACCTCATAGTAAACATTGGCTTTCCGCTCTCTGAGAAGGCAGATGTTTGTGTAACAAGGAAATAAAGCTGCTCTCAACAGCACTTTTTCTAATAAAAGATCTAGTTGCTTTTCCATTTTAAAACCAGAGTTTAAGAGCTTTATGATTCTAAAATGAAAAGAATTCCCTTGCTGTATAAGAAGAAGAAAGAGTGATGGAAAATTTTTGCCACAAAAGGTACCTTATTTTGCCATCTCAACATAGCCTGTTGGCAGGAGTACATTAGGAGGAAGCTTTTATTAGGAAATAGTCATTTCCAGTTCTGTTACAGTCATTATCCAAAAAGTTTCCTGAGTGCTGTGTATGATTCCGAACCCTGGAACCTGTTTAGCCACAGGTGGGGAATGAACTGAGCTTTAGAGACCAATAGGATAGTGTGAACATACGACCAGGTAACAGAGCTATTCTAATAGTTTTAGGATCTTGAAAAGGGTCATTAATGCTTTCAAGCCACTAAACTTTCTTTAATTCTTCTGGAACTGGACTTTCCTGCAATCATATTTCACACTTGTGCATACATTAACTTGAATGAATTTTTCATAATAAGCTGGTGTCTGTTACCTAATAAGCTGATACTAGTTTATCAGCCCCCATTGGCAGTGTGTGCTTAGGGATGAAGCACACTGAGTCACCAGCAAAGCATAATTAGGAAAGTAAATCCCTTCCAAAATAATAGTATGTGGTCACACCATTCAGAATATATAGAGAGTTTGGATCATCCCTTTTGATACAGTTTTCTTATTACTGTAACTACTGAGTTCAGAAAACACAGGGCTTGATTCCATGTTTTTCCTTGAAGTATGAAAGAATCTACACATCCCTCAAAATGACTAATATTCAGCAGGACAAGCCTTACTGGACAGGATCTGATTTGTCAATTTTGTTATTTTTGCTGTAAAACAGATACTCCCTTTAGTCACACCCTGTCTTTTATTTAAAGGTACTCCTTACTAGAAACTGGACAGATAAGGAAGCAGCCACATCATTACTTTATAGATGTAAAAATCAAGAGAACATGTGTCATTCCTAAGACCACATAGCTATTCACATCCAGAAATAAAATGAGATCCCTGAGAGGCCTCTTCTTCATTTTGGCGGGGTCACTGTGGTTCTGGCCCTTTAATCTGGCAACATGAGAGGGGGCTCTCAGCTGAGCGCAGAGTCTTCATTTGATGTTCTGTAACTGTGTCTAAACGTGTCTTCACAAAGATGGCTTAGCCAGACACTGGCTAGGACAACTCCTCCCCTGGGAGGAAAGGGTCTTTAAGGTATTTTGAGGGGAGGAGAAGGGTTAAGAGGTCTAATCCATAACTCTAAATCCCCATGCTTTGGGGAGCTCAGTGACATGGTAGGTTTTAAGGGCTCCTTTGGAGCCATTATGGCTTGTCACGCTGAGGCCCGCTGGAGAACACTTAATTGTAGATCATTGTCCCTGTGTGTTGCAAGGTCTTTGACAAAGCAGCTTCCTGCCACTTACAGGAAACCTTGGGAAAGTTTTGATGCAGACAAACCCAAGAACATTCTTTAGGCTTGTACTTTTTAAAATTAAATAACTGGAATTGTCAGATGTTTTTGTATCTTCCCCTTACTTCCTTCCTCTTCAAATCAAACCTCAGTTGTACATAGATGCCAAGGTGCTGGTTCTGTGTTGGATACATTTCTTTCCTTTTCTAAATTCTTTGTTTTTGAGGTTGAGATTTTGGTCGTGGTGGTGGAAGAGATGGTGTAATGAACAAACACAATTATCACATCCAGGGACTCCGAAGCTTTCATTTAGGAAAGTAATAGAGATCACATTGCTTCATATGGAACCAATTCCTCCTTGCCTCCTTCCCCCAGGGAGTAAAGGAAATATCTCTGATGTATGGTTCAATACCTGATAGGTTAGACCTTCAGATAGGCTGGTGGATTAAGGCACAGCACACAAAAAAAGCTCGTTTTCAGCTGTCTATCCTGTTTTAAGGTTCCTATTGCCCCTCAGTATTCTGAATTGACCAGATTAGTCCTAATTTAATATTTTGCTCTTTAATGTTTTCAACATTTTGGCCAGACTCAGTTCCCAACCTCCATGTTGCCTATCTCTGTTAACATCTCCGCATGCATAAAAGGGTCTTCATTAGGTCTGGACTGAAGGAAAACCACCAAAAGACCAGACTCCATTTCTTGGGGCTGGGAAGCCAAGGCCCTAACCGTGGGAGCAGAATGAATTGAAAGGATCCCTGGGCCACAAAGGTAGATTCAATGGCCAAAACTACACACCTTGAGCCTTTTTTTGTCCAGACCTCCAAAATTCGCTCAGAAATGAGTTCCCTTCTGAAAATGCTGAAGTTTTGGGAACTCCAGCTCCAGCTCCTCCTTGCAGTTTCCCACACATAAAGAAGTTAAGCTATTGGGTCAGAAATAATGAACAAATATACTCCTGGTGTCAAGTGAGAGCCCCTGGATTGAGTTCTCACTCAGCCAATGCATTTCTGGGTTATTTGGCTTTTTATAAGCTCATTGCCTCAGTTCCTCTTCTATAGGTAGAGCTAATAATACTGATTTGTTTCTTTTAAAATTACCAAAAGGTGTAAATATAAGTAATAAACAGGACACTTAAAGAAGCCTGTTAACTGTGAGTCCTTTTTGCTATGTGAGATACACTAGTGAAATAAGGGACCTGATTATTTTGATAGAACTCTGTTATGGATACAGGATATCTATCTAAACCTGATCTTAGAAATAGGTTGGGAGGTCATCTGTCTTTGCTTTCTGCATCTCCCTGCATGTCTCCTTGCTTCCCGCTTTGGTCCATGGACTTTGCTCTAACACAGCTGAAAGATGGTTACCACTACTCAAACAATCAACTCTGGCTAGGGTCTGAGGCCATGCGGCACGAACATGGCTGCCAGGAACCTGCTAGGCATGTTGGAGAGGTCAGTTCCCAAAAAAGGGGAACAGGGGACACAATCCAGTGGATTTCCACTGTACTGCTCCTCTAAGGAATAAGTTAAAGTACCTACAATTTTCTTTGTATTCCTCAGAATAAAGTTGCTTTAAGGGATGAACATAAAATTTTAGAGCAGGAAAGGATTTTAAAGTTCACCCAGCCCTACCCTCCATGTCTCATTGAGAAGGCCCAGGCAAAGGGAAAGTGATTAATTTTCCAGAGATCCTAAAGCTAGTTAATAGTGTCCAGTGCTCATGCTTTTAGGCAAAAGTATCTAATATATCCTTTGTTCAGTTTTCTGCAGCTATATCACAGCTGCATAGATTTCAGATGTTATTTTTTCCTTTTGCCTAGAAGTTTTTGAAATATATTTATAGTCCCTCATTTAATACATGATTTATTTTCTGTTTTATAGACTCTTCTACTCTAGAAAAACATGTAATGTTTATTAATACAACATAGAAACATGGGAATATGCTTATGATATACCATTAAATGAAAACAGCAAATTAATGATTATACTGACTTTATGTTTAAAAATATGTAGAGGTTATATATACGTGTGGGGGTCAACTGGGTTTGTTAGAATGGTGGTATTATGTATAACTTTAAATTTTCCTTAATGCTGTCATTAAATTGTTTTTAAAATTTTAGAAAGCATATTTAATCAGAATACACCCTACCCTACTTCTCTTCATCTTAGAGGTACTGGCACATGTATGCCTGATGTTCTTGCCCATGGAAGTGGACTTTGCTAAATGCAGGGCATATCTATTTTTGGCACAACTGGAGAGAACCTTTATTCCAGTAGTGAACACATTGAAAATGAAATCCTTGTAGTTATGGCTGCAGCTACATTAAATTAGGGTCTGTACAGAGATTTGGCCCCAGGAAGATGACCCATCAGAGGCTTAATCAGAGGATAAGATGTTTTCAAGCACAAACAGATCAGAATCTAGGAATTGGGAAGAACCTTGCTTCATGTAACTTGACCCCCGTGGGTTGAACAATGGTGACGGAAGCATAGAACATTTCAGGCTTCAGAACAGACAGTCACAGCTTGGTTAAAATCTGGATAGAGGACTCTCAGTGAAGTTCTTACCAGGTGCGTAAAGATTGTGCTCAACCTGGAAAGAAACTTCCTTACCCTCTTGGCTGCTCCCAGCTGCCAAGGCTCCCTGGCTACTTCTGACTGCAAAACTGGGGAGAAAATCCACTCTAAGACACCCTATGATTTCTGATATGCCCTCAGTGCATGTGTGAAGCAGGACAGGGACAGCCAGAGCAACCAGCAGAACTTGTGAGGGCAGGAGGGCCACCTTGGAAACGGGGGACCTGTTAGCCTGCTGCTCCTTGGAAAGGGCAGACTGGGTTTTCCAGAATGATGAGAATTTGCGGGGGCGGTGCCAGAGCCAAGCTGACACTGCGCGTGCTGTCCTGTCAGGCGCCGTGTAGCCATGAGCTCCCGGACCAGGGGATCCTGCAGCCTCTAGCTTTCTATGCAGCATGTACCAAGGCCCTGTGTGGTCGTGGCTCAAGGAAGGCAACGTTTAATGAATTTGACGAGGAAGACAGGTTGTCATGAACAATCTCAGAGGTGCTTTGTTTCTCCAAAAGTAGGACTCTTGTTTCAGAGTGCATATAGGGGGTGGGGGGAGAAGGAAAGACTCTTTCCTTTCCGGAGAGAAACTGTGTGCAGACTGAGGGAGAAACATGGGGATGGAGGTAGCATTTCCACCTCCGCAGGATGATCCAGTGTCTTAGCCCCACAGGGATGATATGGCCCATTCATTCATCAGTTTATTCTATTATTTATTGATTTATTCATTTTTATTCATACTTATGTTTTTCACTAAACAAACTTTTACTGAGAGCCTCCCACTGAGTATACAGTGGAGAATGAGAGATATGGCCCTGCCCTCATGGAGCTTACGAGGTAGGCCTGTCCTACAGACTCACTCCACTGCATACACCCTGAGTATTTAGTATATATTAGACATACCTAACGAGCTCCAGAGATGGACTCGACACAGTCCTCAAGAAGTGCAGGTGTTAGGGAGGATTTATCCTAATTGTAATCTCTCCGGAGACCTTGATCATTTCTCTAGTCAACTATTAGACCCCTCACTTCCTGTAAGAATTTGTTTTCTCTAATGAGTTCAGATCTTCCTGTTGTGATGTAAACTTCCTTTCTACTGGCCCTGGCCAGTCCCTAGTGTGCAGGATTGCTGTTGTACATATCTGCTGTTCTAGGCAGGTGTTGTGAGCCAGTGATTCCTGACCTTGGCCACAGTTGCACTTAAGTGCCCCTTTCTGAAGTGCATTTAGCAGGGATTTGGTTGAGCCTCTGCAAACCTCATTTCAAGTTAGAGTTCAAAGCGAGTGACTCGTGAGTGAACTGCTTTAAGACTTAACAGTGAGAAGACTGACTTTAAAATAATCCTTATTTAGGGACAGAAGATACAGTGGCTTGACCTTTTTTCATATTCTTTTCTTTCCAATAATAATGGTTATACATCAACATCTCTTTAAATTTGGTTAATTCCATTAGGATCACCCCAAAAGAGTGGCTTTGAAATTCAAGTGAGATGATGAAAAATCACTTATATGGTAAAAATCTCAGTTTTACTAAACAGATAAAAGACTTTCTACAGAATTAAAGAAAAATTTGGCACATACATCATTTGAAACTAATTGTAGGTATGTTTAAGCACGTAGAGAAGTCTGTCCTGAAGTTGTGGTATTTCCAGGTTCTTTTGGAGCTTACATTCCAGTGGGAGAGACCCGTGTTAAACAAACACGTAAATAAGATCACTAAAGTTAATGAATTAGGAAATGGGGGTGGGAGGGTGGGTAAGATTAGATAGAAAAGCCAGAGAAAGCTTCTCTGAGAAGTGACATGTAAGCTGAGATCTGAAAGACAAGGAGACAGTCACATGAAGACATGAAGTTAGTGTTCCAGACAGAGGGCACAGTAAGTGCAAAGTCCCTGTGGTGGGAATGGGTGTGACATCTTGGAGGAAGAGGAGCAATGTGGGAGCAATGTTTCAGGGGTGGGGAGAGAAGATGGGAGGAGTCAGAAAGGAAGGCAGGGCCAAAGGAAGTTTAGATTGAATTTGAAGTACAGAGAGACTTCGAAAGCTAAACACACCTTTCTAAGCCATCAGCAAAGAAAAATGTTCCTCAGGTGTGTGTTTTCCTTAGGACTGAAGAAGGAAGTGCTGAGGTTTCTCCCCTTTGTATAGCTCTGCATTGAGTCACACAAGTATTAGTAAAGTGAAAAAGTATACAAAGTGCTTTGAAAATGTAAAACACTATAAACTTAAGATATTGCTACTAAAGAGTTTAACATGATTGAGGTGTTGTTACTTTGTTGTAGAAGAATCCTGCCGAACCTGAGGCAGTTTCTTCCTATCAGGCCCCCCTAGCAATTTTCTGAGACCCTGGTTGCTGTGAGGACTCCATTACCATTTTCCTTACCTTGTGAAGGTTTAAAGGAGGAAGATTCCCCACCATTAAGACTCACAGACCCCAAGGAGAGAATCCGTTCAGCTCTTGCTCTCCTGTGAGTCCACAGGGGCAAAGATGAGGCTGTCCTGCGGTGGTGGTTCCCAGAATGTCTCCACTTCTGGGGCCACACTAACTAAATGGAAATTATGAAAATACCCAGGGCAAGAAACTAATAAATAAGAAGTGACAGGCATCGCATATTAGGGGATTACTGAGCACGCTGACTCTCCTGCGAGACACACGATGAAGGTTGAGGGTGTCTAATAATCTCCCTGAAATGTGCTGCCTGATGGGCCGACGATACAAAGGGAAAGCTGTTCTGTCGGAAGAGCAGACCGGAAGATGGATGTCCTGTGTATGATCATCGCTTTGACATGTATCCATGGGTCGTTTCTTTGATTTCTAAATGTGTTCCTTGGAAGGGATAACAGAATATGTTCCAGGTTTGTTCAGTGGGAGCAGGAATAAGGGCTAATACTTGAATTTCTCAGCTGGTGTGGGTACAGGGTGGTGAATACCATTGATGTTGGCTGTTGTCTAGGCATGGCCCTTTCTGTGGCAGGCCCCGGCAGGGATGCTGTAATCTTGTGCTCAATGAAGGCAGAAGTCACTATGATAGATTTTTACTAAATAATTCCATCAATGGTGCCCAAGCCATAGTGTGGCACAAATTAAGAGAGTGAAAAAAATGTGACTTACATATAGTTGGCACTTCTGTTGTTATTAGAATCAGAGGGAACAATTGGATAAAGATCATTTCCAGAAAAAAGAAAACAGCATATGTCACGTATTGTTTTGGGTGACTGTTTTTATGCAAAAAGGGGATACCGCGTCATTAATAACTATGACGTGCCACACCAATTCTGGCCAGCCTGGCAGATTACACATTAGCCCTCTCATTATTCTGGTAGCACTGGCTTTCCCTCCAGCCTGATATGTATTCCATGCACAGTTAAGCCTTGGAGTTGACATCTTCTTCTAAAATTGTTTGGCTGTAATAAATATAAAACTTTCACCACTGATGTAAAGCATTGCTGGTTGGCATCATTTCCTACCCCCTTTTAATTATTCCTGACACTGTGGAGAAACATCTAATATAAATCTGTAATGTGCACTGATGACAAACTACACGGTTGAAGGACCATGTAATTTCTCCACAATTAATTAAAGTGCATGGAGATTTTTTTTTTCCTCTTTCTTTCTTTCTTTCTTTCTTTTTTTTTCCCCCGCAGCAGCCAGATGCCACTGAGTGGCTCAAATAACACTGCTGTCAACTGTAAAAAATTAAGATCCAAACCGTAAGAAAGGTACTTAGATAAAGAAACCAGATGCCGAGTTATTTGTGATGCCCGCATACATCTCGATGTAAGCCACCATTGTTCAACATCTGTAGTTCCATGGCCTTAATTACGCACTTAACTCAGCAAGTCTGTCAGCAGTTTATTTCCACAAGTATCGTCACTTTTGTAAATCTCTTATTAAAAATTGAATGGTGCCAATCAGCAAAGGGAGGAGAGACACTAGAAGGCCTTGTGCAGAAAGAGGCTGCTGCCTCGTTACGCCGGTAACGCCGCTGGTGTTTATGGGCATGTGTGTGTGTGTGTGTGTTTATGGGCGTGTGTGTGTGTGTGTGTGTGTGTGTGTGGTCACTCTGCAAGAAAAAAATGCCCTGCTACCATTTCAGGCTGATCTACCACCTGGAATTGATCAAAAGCAAATTAATTTTCATTTTCAATTAGGAATACAATTAAATCCAAAGTGGTGAGGGGGGGAAATTGTAGTGTTTACATACAGCTCATATGGTGGGAGGGCTTGAGGAAATACCAGATGAAATGAAATACATGTCATTGTATCTTTGCATTTAATTCATTAAAGTGTTAGGTGGTTGCTCCAGCTGCTGCTGCTACTGCATTTTGCCTTCTCCGGAGCTGCCCCTCCTTTCCTTCAGGCAGAAATTGAGGAAAAGGGAAGAGGGAGGGCAAATCTGAGAGTAGAAGCTGTAAGGTGTCCAACCCGGAGCTCGGCCCTATTGCCCTGCCAGCTCTTATCCCGGATTCTGCAGTGCATCAGGGATGGGGGTGTCTAAACGAAGAGCCCGAGTTTCAAAACAGGAATTTGGCTTTGCATTCTGCCTCCAGCTTGCTGGCTCTCAGTGTCAAAGCAGTACCTGGCAAATGGATCCCCCGTCCAAGTCTGGCCGTCATCAGAGATCCTGAGTGATTGTGTGAAAACAATCTGACTGGTGAATGCCTCTTGTCACAGGATCCTAGCTCTTCTCGCTTGACTTTTTCTCTACATTCAACTGCTGCCTTTTGTTGGAATAACTTAGTGGAGGCCTGGGGGTCAGGCAGGATTCCTCCTGGCTGCCTGGGGAACAGCTGGCCCAGTGTTTTCATGACCTAGGGTGGTAATTTGGGGAGCTTTGACCCTGATTTTAAGGAAAAGTCAATTGTCAATTATGAGATCTAGAACTCTAGGTAGGAGACTCAGATGTTAAATGCCCGACTCTCTGGTTTGGGGATGGGTAACAGTGGATTGGCAGACATGAGCAGAAGGTTCCTCTCCATACCTGTCAGGGCAGCCACACTTGGCTTGCCATAAGCATGGTGCTATGCTGAGGAGGATCTTCTGACCATGCATCTCAAAGACCAGCTTCCTTGAAAAAGTCGAGTGGGTGACAAGTATTTTGTCATATGAAAACAATGAAGACAGCTTCAGATAATAGCCTACATCTTTTTTCAAAATCCTCTGGGTGATGGATTAAGAGGAAGAGAAGGCTCTGGGTCATGGAAACAGCTGCTTTTGGTGAAAGATTATCCAAAACAGTGTGGTGACCATGAATTCCCAGTATTCCAGTCCGTATCTTACTTCATACCACCCCCACCTTCCTTGTCCCAGTGCTGGGGCTTACGTTTCCTCCCTGCATGGTATTTGTGCTTTAAAAGAAGATTTTATTACTTCTGCTACAGTGGAATTTCGCTTTTTACTAGACAGTTGGCATGACCGCAGCCTGAAACCGCGATGGAGTTGTTAACACACTGGAATCAGTTTTTCCCCCTTTAAAACTACTCTTTTCTTTTCTTTTTTTTAAAGAAAAAAAAAAGCCCCACCAAATCAACAGAACTATTAACTTTCTGATTTATTTGCTACAGAGAGCAAAAAAAAATCAATGTGAAGTGACAGAAACACCAGAACAGACAGTAGGAAAACATTCTACGTGAAAGTTTCCAACTGACCCTGCACCACAAGCAGTTGGTTATCTGGAGATAGACATCTTCAATTTCCTGATTGCATAATAGAAATGGGATTTCTTTTTCCTCTAAAAAAAAAACAAAAAACCCAGCATTATCCATAATGTTGACATAAAGTTTTCTGTGCTGTGGGTTCCAAAAAGTCCTCGTCTTAAGAACAAGCTTATATCTTTTCAATTGCCAACAGTTTCCACTATTCCTTCTCCTTCAAGGGAAAAGATAAATGTTGCTAATGTGCTGAGGCCAGAAGAAGTCATCAGAAACACGGGAGAGAACTCTGTCCACCTGGCTGATATTGTGGCATTTAGTAAATAGATCCCCCAACAGAAAGTCAAATGGCACTGAGAAAATCGATCTGCACATGCATCAGCAGGGCCAGCACACATTATTGCCATGCAGCTATCTCAGGGCTAGACATTTCTGTTTGAGACTATGGTCAGGGCAGGTCAGGCCAGTCTGGGCAGTTGTCCTGGCTGGGGTTGGGCTGGGCTGTGCAGTTGACCTGCCCTCCTCAGAAACTGGCACATGTAATGTGCAGTCTTCAAATTTATGCATCTTCCCAATGCAGTTGGTAACAATGCACTGTATTTTCCCCACCTCTAAGTTTCTGATGACCTGCTTCTGAGATGGAAGATTCTTGGCTTTGGCCTATAGCTTGCATCACTTCTGCACTTAAAAGCGCCCATAATCTCAAAAACAGTCCCATTGTTAAATCACTCTGTATATCAATACTTCATTTTATTTAATAGAGTGCTTTAAAATTATATTTAAAAGGCAGCCTCTTTTGTCTTATGTGCCCTTGGCTGGGAAACAAAGGAAGTCTCTTTTAAGAGGTGTTTTACATTTTATGACTACTGAGAGAGAACATAGTTCTTTAATAGGTATATTTGTAAGAGAGTTCCACATTATAGGTTTTCAGAGATTAAAAGGTCTGGACAAGGTTTGATAATATCTTTGAAGGGCAAGGGAGCAGATGGAAACCTCAGGGGCTTATATGCCAGAACAGAACACTTCTTAAATTTGGGGGCAACAGGAGCTTTTCTGATATCATATTATTCTCACAATAATAGTGTTCTGCCTTGACTGTGGGTGAGAGCTGTGCAAGGTGGATCATTCTTGTCTTATAGTTCATGGTTATGGGCATGTAATATGTTCTTCATTGAGTTAAGCAATTGACAGAGACGCCAGAGCATTTAAGACTTAAGTCTACTGGAAATGAGACTTGCCTTCTTGCCAGAAATGGATGTTTTTCTGTGTCCACTACTGTCACACGTCTTGATTTTTTTTTTTAATCCTGACTCTTAAAACAATAATATCAAAACAACTCCAAGGGAAAAAAGTTAAGTATTTCCATATGAAGAGCTGATTAAATTTGTATGGTTTTCCTTCCGGTAAAATTGATATGTGATGAAACACAGTGTGGCTGGATGGTTAGTTTGGGTTGATATCCCACTGGTCCTCTGATCTCTCTACCCAGTTCCAGGAGCCATTACCAGGTAATCTGCTCTGCTGGGGCCCAGGTTCCAAAATACCCATTCCCAGGGCTCCTGGACTGCAGAACACAGGTGCCAGACACGTCAGCAATCACCTGGCTTAAATCACATGGTCTTTGCCCTTAAGTCATGTGGTCCTCTCTTTTGCCTTCCCCTTTAAGAGCACACTGGGTCCAGGTGAAGCATTGTGGTTGATAGTGGGCATGTTGCTCCATCAGTTAGGATTCTTTCTGTCAACTTGGGGGAAGAGCCTGGCCAGGATGTGGGCAGAGGCAGTAGGGAAGACGACTGTTGACTCACGTGTTTGAAAAGGTCCAGAATGTCTGGCTTTAAGATAGTATGATCCTCGGTTCAGGTGAGGGCTGCCACCTGTGTTCCTCGGCTCCATGTGCTGCTCTTCCTCCTAGCGTTGGTCCCCTTTCAGTCAGGCTCCCCTCTCTCAGTCACAAGGTGGCCGCCAGCAGCTCTTTGGGGCGCTGTCCTTCCGGGCTCACATCCCGTGGGAAAGTGAAAGTTCTCGCGTTGCCCGCACGGGTGTTTGTTACCCGTGACTGTCAGCGGGGAGCAGGATGGTGCCAGGGCTGGTGGCGACTGCACTAGCAGCCCTTGGCCCAAGAGTCCGGGAAGGAGAGGTGTCTTGGAGGGAAACCAGGACAAGTTACAGACTGAGTTGGTGACAACAACAAAAATGTCCCTCACCTATGCCAAGGGCCGTTCCATCAAAACAGAAGACAGGGAAGTAGACCTCTTTGATCAGGAAACCTGAGTGTCGTAAAGGAATCACATTTATTGCTTCTGTTTTCATTTCCTTTACAATGGAAATAAATGGGAGGAAAGTGCTTCTCAGTAATTTGTGTGGATGTGCAGCCTTGACTTTTGATTTGACAGGGTCTTTTCCGCTTCCGCCAGCCATGGCAAAGGTACTAGTGTATTTTTGTTCTGCCTTCAGGGAGATGAAACCATCCTGCCACCTATGTGCTTGTGGAGAGGAAGTTGCGAAAGAGTCAGTGACCAGTTTTCCCCCTTTTCCTCCCAGTTTCCAGAGATCATCTCCTGTGGGGTCTCAGCTCAGAGTTAACTTGCTCCTGTGGCCTTGTCCCCAGGACTGCCCTGAACCACCTCCGGTGGTGACTGTGTTCCTGGGTGAGGTCAGGCAGTTGGCAAATTGGTAGGCAGCTTTCACCCTGGGGCTCCACGTGTATATTCCTCAGTCAGGATGGTAAGGGTCCCCCGACTCGAGGACTTCAAATTTGTGATAGAGAAGAGGACAAATTTGACTCTCAACATTTGTGAGGCTCCAGGGAAGTCGAATGTGCCACTGAGCTATTAGAGATCTCTATTTGTCAAACAGAGTGTTTACTGTAGTCTCCCTTTCAGCTTTCCTGAGCCTGGGAGAACTAGTCTACAAACAAAGCATTTACCCCTTGAGGATGTCTTTCTAATTAAAATTTTACATAGACCAAATAAACAAGAGCACTTTTGAAATGTAAATTTGTCATTCTCATCAGCAACTGCAATCGGCTCCACCTACCTTGAGACCGGTTTCTCTGTCTGCACCTTGCTGCAAGTCCCTGTCCTTCCGTCTCGTGGGGCGCATGTTCCCTGTATGCTAAGATCCTGGTGCGAGTTGTGTTGTTGTTTTTTTCTCCCTTGAACACTTTCTGCAGTTTTGTTATTTGTTGTAATTATCAAGTTCATTTTTCTCTAATAGATGTGATTAAGTATATTTAGCACTGTGTAATGAGTTTTCTGCCTGGTTGCATCTTAGCTAATAAGGAATTCCTTAGCGGCATCTCTGACAGCTGCTGCGAATCCCAGGTCTGTTCTGCCACAAGAGACTCCTTCCATGAACTGCCAGCATTAGAGAAATTAACTCCATTACACTCACCAGAAAATTGAGGCTGAAATTCGATTACTTATAGATCCTCAGTTCAACTAGAAACTGTAGAAATGGGTGGTGCAAATGCAGAGGAAGGTGAATGTGGGTGAAATGCCAGTATCCCTGTTTCTGTCAGGGTGTGTGTTCAGATATTCCCAGCTATACCTCCAGTTTATGTCTGGAGCAGGAGCAGAGAACAGTGCCGAGCTGACCGACTGACAAGTGTGTGATGGGTTGGGTCTGAGACTGGAAGTCTTTGTTACTGTCATGATGGTAGTGCCTTGTTACTAGTGACTCTGTCCTCACTGAGCCGAGAAACCTCTGGGTATGTTTTTGGCCACTGAAACTACTTGCCACTGTTGCAGGCTGTCCAGATTTGTAAGGCTGAAGTGCTGAGGACAATTAGTAATTGGTGACTGGCTGCTATGATATATAGTTGCTTAGCAACGGTCTCTGAATTAAGTCTGTGGAAGGGGCACACAGGAAGAGAAAAGACAATAGGACGAAACAGGTACCATTTCCATGGGTAGGTGAGTCAGTACTGAAGAAAGAGTAAAAGATACTTGTAATCGTAGAAATGACTGAGTGGAAAATTGGGACTAAAGGAAAGAAGACAGAACGTGGTTCCTCTCTTGCTAAAGAAAATGAGAGTAACTAGCAGTTGAACCAACCCCATTGATATGAGAACTCATTCTCTTTCTTTGACACTTTACTGTGATTCCAGTGCAAGCAGAACTGAGGGACCATTATTTACCCAAAATGCAACATGAAAACTCATGGAAGGAGGAGATGGGGAATTGAACTGTGCTTGATCCTTGAAATCCTTAGAACAAGTTTCATTTAGCTTTAGTCAATTCATACCAGTGAGCTAGGATTAACTGGGGGACAGGGCCCAGTTTTGATTCAGCCCTGCTTGCAGTACCAGGTGGAATTGGTGCTCTTGTACACTGATGTTCAGTCTTGCTCTATTTGAAATAAGAAAGTATCTTGAAGAAGCCAAGAACAGCGTATCCATTTCATTAGACCCAGCTGAGTTTAGGGCCTCTCTGCTGACTAAGATATCACCCTGAACTCCATGATTTAGTGAGCTGGTTCAGCCTCTGGAAGGCCAGATGAGCAAAAGAAAGTGGAAAAGCAGTAAAGGACCTTGATCCAGATACTGAGCCTTGTTAAGGGGCTGCCTTATCTACACAACGAGCTATGTCTGGAGGTCTGCAAAGGTCCAGGGACTCATTACTGTTAGCGAGGGCTGTTTTGCAATTAGTGTTGAAACACTGAGATAAAGAAAGGATATATAGGAATTAAAAACAGATAACGTAAACACTAACAAAGAGTCTTAATCCCCTTGGCTGAGTGTTTTGCATGTTTACCTCTGATCAGAATTCTTAATAATATCGAATGTGTTGCAATTCAATAAAGATTCCCTAGAAAGAAAGAAGTCGATTCTTGGATTAAAAACAAAACAAAACAAGAAAAACAGAAACAGAAAAACTTATATCCATGTCCTCTGTTACTTTAAAAATAAAAAATAAGAATATATAAAATAGTAAATCAGTTGAATAGGAAGGTTTTGTTTTGGTTTAGTTTGTGTTAGATCACTTATGGCCACAGTTCAATCCCCCATTATGAAGTGATTAGACGGATAGTACCTTTAGGGCTCAGAAAGCAGATTTTCTATCTCTACTTATGACTTGTTTTTTCTCTCAAGAATGAAGGTGGCTATCGAGAACATCTTTGCTCTCCTGGCCTGAAGTTCTTCACCTGAGAGAGGGAGCTAAAAACCATCTTGCCTAGCACCTATAAAGGGCTTACCCTCACCCTAGAGCACTGTATGTTCAGGACAATGTATAATTATTTGGGAAAAAGCCAAAAACGATGGCTGGTGCATAATAATAGCATGTGTAATAACACAGTCTAACATGGCTTGTGGTTCCAGTTTAAGTATCTTACACTAAGGGTGCTCTGTGCTCCTCCATTCCCACCCCCCATTCCCACCACTTCCCCTTAGGGAACTCTCGGACTCTAGTTGTTTAGCATTCAGCTTCCCTATTGGATTGTAAACTCTGTGAGGGAAAACTGTACCTTGCTTTCCACCAGCCACTGAATCCATAGTTCCCAGTACAGGTCTGTTACACAAAGGAAATTCAGTCAATGTTGGGGGAATATAATTGTTATCTTAAAATCTATCAGGGGTAGCCAGCCTCCCAGATGTCCACCTCCTAGTAGTCACACCCTTATATAATCCCTTCCTTTACAATGTGGGCTAGACTTGGTAACTTGTTTCTGACAAAAAGAATAAGAGAGAAGACTAGGTCATAAAAAAGGCAATGTGGCCACATACAATCTCTTTCTTTCTGGATCCCTCTGAGGGAAGCAGGCTGCCATGTTGTGAGCAGTCCTATGTAGAAGCCCTCATGGTAAGGAGTTGAGGCCTCCAGCCAACAGCCATGTCAGTGAGCTTAGAAGTGTATCTTCCAGCCCAAATCAAGTCTCAGGTAATTGCAGCACCAGCTCCTAAATTCCTGACCTACAGAAACTCTGAGATAATAATACATGCTCTTTTAAATCCCTAATCTGGGGGTAATTTATTGTGCAGTAATGGATAATGAATATACTGGCTGATTACCACATGCATCCCTTCATTAATTTTTTTTTTTAGTGAAGAGGACCTTACCATCTAGGAGAGGGAAATGGACATATATACAGAGAGCACTGAAGTGCTGTCCATATAAGTGTAGTGGGAACCAGAATGGGGGAGCCAGATAGTTGACAAAGTGTCTATTATACAGCCTCCTCTCATCCCAGTACCCACACACTAGTGTGTCACAGGAGACACTTCCCCTAACTGTCCCTTAGTATATAGCTTTAGACAGTTCCAGCAAGCTTAATTCCATATAGCCTTGATTCATTACGGAACTAGTTGGCCACCATAGAAGAGAGCGAGATTGTCCCAAATTCTTGGCCCCGGGGTACAAACATCCCATGACTCAGTCTGAGTGGCTCTTCCTAGGCTGCCAGTTGTCTTTATCCCTCCCTGATCTCTCTGTCACTAACACTAACCTAACACCCTTTTATCTAGGGGTCTTTTGATTAGAAAAAAATAGTTTGATTATTTTTAAAAGAACCAAAAAACATGAGATTATTTTAATTGCCTTGTGTATCTTCCAGATGTATAAATGCAAGTTCACTGTGGCTTAAGGCTGAACCTGGCAGGAGGATGAGTCGTGTGTTGGGCCTTACCCAGAGGCTACATCTAGGGAATGCCAAGAAGGTGAGGACATCAGCCTGTAAAGCCAGTAAAAAATATGTTGATGGTCAGTAACAAATCACAGTGGAACCCAGCTACACTGCCCCTTATAATGGCTGAATCATTAGTAGAACCATTTCTAGGACCTCATCCTCTAGGCTAAGCATAGCTTGTCCTATACACGGATCACACTGTGTGGCTGATCTGGGGCCTGGGCGAGTGACAGAAGGTATACAGGGGAATATTCACTTTGCAATAATGAAGCAGCTTTGCTGAGTGTGGGTCCTCTACCCTCTAGGGGATAGGGCTCAGGAACAAGAAGGAACAGACCCAGGCCCCCGAGAACCCCAGTAATGCTGTCAAGATGCTCCCAGCTTTAGAGATGACTCCCAGGAGGAAGAAAGCCAACACATTCTTTTTTCTGTTTGCTGCAGGCCGCGCCGCAGAGGGAAAGCAATAAAATACTGATACCATCCTCTTGCAGGTATAACTGACTTAAGTGAGAAAAGGGAGACAGTCTAGGAGAGACACCAAAGATGATTTGGTTTTTCTCCACCTCCTGCGCATGAACGGGAACAGTGGAACAGCTGGTTGTGTTTAGGGCCTTTATTTGGTTCTTTTCCTCCTCTTTAAAAAAATTCTTCCTTTGTATGTTGCTGCTGTGTCTGTTTTTGTTGTGGAGGTTGTTGTTTTAAATAGGAGAACTTGTGAAATGAGACTGCATAAAAGATGAACTTGTTTTATATATGGGATATTGCCTGTCCTTCAGATCTATGTGTCTCGCTTATGGAATGAACCAAAGTAGGAGAGATAAACTAATATTTTGTATAAGCTCAGGCAGACAATACAGATGATAAAGATGTTTCATCTTCTTATGCATGCAGAAAATATGAAAAATTGTAGTTTACACATATTTGCTCAATTCAAGTGTAAAATTGGGCCCCTCGATTGCCCTGGGCCACAGTGGCTGTGTTAAGGAAGCTCGATTTACCTTGCAAGTGAGTGAAAAATGATCAGAATATTAGACTCATCTAGGCCACATTAAGGAGCCATTGCATTTCCCGACAATTTTATGCTATCTCAATATGAAAACAGAGCAATTTCAACTCATATCAGGTTATGATCGGCAATTACAGTTGCATAATTCACCTAGTCATCTCTTTGCAGGGCCTTTATTTTCCCTCTTGGTGACATTCCTGAGAAAGTGCCTGATAAAAATGTCATATATCATCCCAGCTTTAGAACTCGTGAGGGGGTAATCTGCTATGCCTTGCTGAGCCCATATTCATCACTGGATTTTTGACTTGGCGGGGTCACGGCACTCGTAATTTCCTGTGTGATATTGTCCTCACTAGCTCTGACAAGAGCTGTAAAAGCCTGGTTGTAGGCAGTGGTTAAGCACTGTTCCAGGGGGGCTCATCACCAGCAATAACAGTGCATTACTGTGGCTCATGCTGTAGTGGGCCGTTTCGAAGATAATTAGATTTGATGTCAACATTTCTTTATCACCTGCATCCTTTTGTGCATCTGTGTGTCAAGTTGTTATTTCCGGATTTATTAGCACCCTCAGAGCTTCTCTCTATCTGTCAGCCTGTGTGCTGTTTGTGTTGACAGTTGTAAAGTTAATTACTAGTACTAATGAGCATCGGGCTTTTGGTGGACATGGTGTTTTGGACATTTAAAACTATAATTAGGTTTTGGTTTTTGGGGGGTGGGGGGTTTGGTCTCTGTGGTGCTTCAGTACAGAAAAGAAGCGTTTAAAAAAATACCTTCCTTCCACTCCATTTTATGATTCCATGTGTAGTCAACTTCTCTTTTATTTAGAAGCTGCAAAAATTCAGTTCTGTTTATTTTGAAAGTAGACTTCCTTTGCATTGTAACTCCATGAATAATTTCTATTGTTCCTCTCTTCTCTTCCACTTAATGGTATGACCATTTCATATGCTTTAGAATTAAGGATAGTGATGGTGGAATGATCAAAAAAAAGGTGCTAGATAAATGTGGACCTCCACCCAATCAGTAGACTGCAAATTTCCCACTTACAACTCTCCTCTTTTCAAATCTTACTCTAAGTCCAACTGAAGGATTGAATGAAAGAAGAAGACTGAATAAATTAAAAGAGTAATAGATAGTTCTCTGGGTGGCTGGTCCCTCACTGATAGTAATAGCTAGTATTTATGCAATGTTAATTCTGTGACAGGAATCATGGCAAGCTCTCCTGTGGAGTCTCTCATTTAATCCATACAACAAATTTAAGAGGTCAACATTATCATCTGTATTTTACAGATTAGAAACTAAGGCTTAGGAAGGAGCTCACCCAAGGTCTAACAAATAGGAAACTCTGCTGCATTTGAATCCAGTCAGTGTAGCTCCGAGCCTGTGCTCATCCTAACTACTACTCCATCGACACAAAGTATGCTTTCAAGAAAAATTAGCAGACTCCTGGGTCATGTATTCCAGAATAACAAAGAGCAATCACTTACTAAATCAGATGGGCTCATTTGTATTTCACTCCCAGTCATATAGAGATGCTAGTTTCAGTGTAATGGCAATTATCTGTGGCATGTACTTTATGGAGGTATTTTGTTTGGTCTATTGCAGTGGCAAAGCTCCACTCCCTTGCTGCTATTCATATTTACTTTCTATTTATCATTATCTGCCATTTTGCTAAATAACTCTCCTTCCCAGACATAAATCATCTATAAAAATACTCTGGCTCAGAGAAAATTTCGCCCTGGCACTGCAATGATGAGATAACCATTTTCATCTCTTGTTGAAGGATTGAGATTTATTGGCTTGCGATGGGCAACAGCCCAGGCATCGCTCTCTGCTAAACAGACTCCTACTTGCATTTATTCTTATTGCATTTAGTGATTCAAAATGGAGTTCTGGAATCCCTCGAGGGTCCATTCCCAGGCTGGGTGGGGTGTTATTACTTTATATTAGATAAGGGAAGGACACACAAAGAAACATGTGGTGATTCGGGGGATTTTTTATTTCCGTTTAGCAGTGATGACAGAATGTCATAGTGAAATGACTTCAAAAGTCATTTTTCCCCACTGCCCTGGTTCTGCAGCCTTGTCCCTTGAGGGCTCTTCCATTGTACAGTGTTATTAATTCTGCTAACTTTCAGACTTCATTGCTGACAACAGGCCTCTTGGCTTTCGCAGCCTATTACATTAAATTTCCCATCAAACCATGTCAGCCTCTGAGGTCACAGATTTCGAGAGAAGCTTTAGTTATTTTGCCATCTGACTTCACGGGCAGGTGTTTTCTAAATTGCTTTTAGGTTTGTTTTTCCAGTGTCAGAAATCATATTGAACCTATTTTAAAAAATTCAGACAGTGAGTGCTCATCAGGATAAGAACAAAGCGGAGTTTGAGGCATGCCTGAACTGGCGCGTGGGTTGATGTGTGCGTGCACCCACATGCGCGCACTTGTATTTTAGTTGACCTTTCAAAGGGAAAGCAAAGCCTCCCAACTATAGACTTCATCCCCGACCCTACCCGGTGAGTAGAGTGTCTTGCTGACTATCTGTTTTTCTAACATTGTTTGAAGCCCCAAAATACAGTGTGCCTGCCCTGGTGAACAGAACTGTGCTCCACTGACCTTGATTTTGGAGGGATCCGTGGAACTGTTGAGTGGCGTGAGAAGATCACTCTGGGCAGGTCGGCAAATGATTGTGAGCCTGATTTAGGACTACCATGTCTTAAAGTGGGATCCTTGAGCAATTTCCTGATGGCAACAAAAATTCAGTGTTTCCCTTGATGCGTTAATTTTGGAATGTTGTTGTGGGATTAAAATGAAGGAAAAGCAGAAACCTTCCTTCCAAGTAAAATGGCCACAGGCATCACGTTGCTGTCAAAATTACATTTTGAAGGAAGCCTGTGGAGGAAAATGGAACTGAGGCTCCATTTAAAAACAGAAAAGAAATAAGATGTTATTTTTGAAGCCGTCAGCTCACAAAAATGATTACACACCATTTGGCAAACCCCGTGTACCCTTGAAATTCTTATTTATTATTAGTTCCAGTTAGTACTTCTGCTCTAAAAAGCACAACATTCAAATCTTGGCCTGCCACTGCAGTTCAGATTTACAGCCTTTTGGTCCCTAGGTGGGAAAGTGACAAGCCTTGGGAGTTGAAAGTGGGGAGGATCCACTCTCTGGCATCCTCAGTGATAGGTGTTAAACTCTGGGATGCCTCACCTACGAGCAGGTGACCAGAGCTTGGGCACTCTGCAGGAAGCACTGCTAAGACAGGCCCTGCCCCCTTTTTTCTGTATAGTTTTTCAAGACCATGCAAGCTACTGTTTCCTGCACCCGTGCCATCATTAGCTAGCTCTCCCTGCAGGAGGAGGTGCCAAACCAGGCTAGGACTGGAGAAGGATGAGGGAAGCGAGGCAGTGTCACTGTGTTTCCCCTGCTAGCAGCCATAAGGAGAGAGAATCATTTGTGGCACTCTGGGGACAGTTTTGTCACCCTGACAGTAATGCTGTTATGCGCTGGCTTGACACAGAGGATGAATCCATAAAGACAGATAAGTAACTGTGAAAGTGGCTGGGGATCAGGCTGAGTGCCACCACTCACCTGCAGTGACAAATAGATAGTCATGAAGGATTGGAAATCCTGCCCAACACGGAGATCTGTCTGCAAAGAGACGGACCGCAGTCCCGGTGACACAGGCAGCTGGAGAGCGTGCACGCGCCTGCCCCCCTGGGGTGTGCAGGGCGCTGAGGGGTGAACTAGAGAGCCGTGTTTGGGAGGGGTTAAGCTTTTCTGAGAGGGGTGTGTGTTGGTGCAGGTGGGAGGAGGGATTTCAGCACTCCATATTTCTTCCTGAAATGGAACTGTGTTTGTTGTATCTTTTTGCTAAGTTCAGGCATATTTGGTTAAGAAGGCTGTGTTTAGTTTCCATATTCCCTGGGATTTTTTTCCATACCAATAGGGGTCCCCATCTGCAAATCAAATGAATCCAAGTTTTGATAGTTAGCAAAACATTACTGCTAAGCTGCCGAATGTTCGGCGGCACCACGCAGGGAAAGGGCAGGCGGGAACAGGGGGTCTCGTATTTATCTTTTATGCTGGAAAGGTTTGTTTTTTCTGGATGGGAATCTGCTTTTCTTCAATGAAAGAAATGCTGAGAAAATCGTTTGAAAAAACAAGCTGTCTTCTTGTGCTGCTATTTTCCACTTGGGTTTGTGATGCAAACAGCACTGGGTTCCCCAGTTTTGAAATCCATTGTTGTTGCTATGCAGAATACACCGTCTTTAATTATTCCTGAGGTCATGAATGCCTCACTGTGCCCTGTAATCTTTCTGGAAATGTATGAAATAGATTTGAGGTGAAAATAAGCATAAATGGTAAGAATAATTCCCCCATACCCCAGGACCCTGTCAGAGATGGGGAGAGAAGCCCAAGATCTTGTATAGCCATTTAAAACTCTTCTTTCTTTTACCTAGAAAGAATATTTTGACCCCAGCATTACTATTAGTGGGGACCCAAAGGTGTCAGACAGGATGGGTTTGGTGTCCTACATGTAGTTCAGCAGGAGGTAGCAATGAAAGCAAACCAATCTTCAAGCATCTATTTTCTAGAGCAGTGATTAGGATTGCTAGTGGTAATGCAATGGCTGGATCTCGAGAAGCATCTACAGGTTCTTGTTCTAACTGTGCTTAACCACTTTAAAAAAGGAATTGTAGTAATCTTTTTTTTTCCCCCTCAAATAAGTGCTCTTGCCCTTTTCCTTTGCTGTCATTTTTGCCATCTACTACCTCCTTTGTCATGGATGGAAATGTACTTGGTCTGTCTCCAGCTATCTCCACTATACTGCTCCTGCTGATTTTACCTCTAGGAGCTTAAGGTGGGATACTTGTGTTTCCTCAAAAATATTACATGTAGCTTCAACTATTATTTCTATCACTGCTACTACTATTATTAATATTACCTCTATTTGAGTGCCATGTATTTAAACATTTATTTCCCTTGCAAGCAGATATTTCTTTAGAAAACCCTGGGGCCTATTTGTTGGTTTTAAGATGTTTTATTTTAGTTCGTAATTTTTGGATGCTAAAAATGTTTTAAAGCAATTCAGTTATAATGAAAACATTTTTTTTTGACCCTAGGTCCTGAGTTTGACATGTTTTGACCCCATCATTCTAACCATGATTTAAATTCTGAATTTTCAGAAGCCTTATTAAAGATGTCAATTTGTGCATCAGAATGGTAAATGTTCCTGTGAACTTTGACTCCTAAGGGAAACTCTATTTTAAAAGAATAAAAGATTTTCCTGATAAATATGTTCCTCATTTTAGGCTAATACTTTCAGTCTGAATGCTGCAATGGGGAAGGACCAGCCCATTCCCTGACCCCACTTGCTCCCTCATTCTGTGATCCAGTGCTATTTTACAGCCTACCACATTAGACTTTTATTTTGCCAAGATCACTTTTGTATTGGGGTATAAATTTCCCAGTGAACACCTGATTAAATAGACTTGTACGTGAATAAAAAACCTGGTGAGCTGCTTGCCATCATGTGGCTGCAGGTAAGCATGCCAGGTAACCAGCGGCCGACTGACAGAGCTCAGCAACTGTTTTATAACGTGTGAGCTAAGATTGTGCCGCTTCATGGGGCCTTCAAGACGACATGCAAGCCAGAGGCCTTTGCCTGGCTGCAGATCTCACTTTGATCTGCACAGATTCTCCTGGAAGTTGTCTGGCTCCTACCCACCTGTTCTCACTGGATGGCTGCAATGGCCAGTGTCAGTAGGGTACAGTGGGCAAGGGGAACTGAACCCTTGTCACAATCATTCTGTTATCCTTGGCAGCTTATTTGCTGCTCTTCTGTGTGTATGCCAACTTTGTGGTCAGGACATTGAATACCAGAAATTGTCAATAAGAAAGTGTCACGTGATGCTAATTTACTCAGTTTCGGCTCCAAACCCAACTTTGTCATCAGAGTGCTTCAGGAGAGAAATTTCCATTCAGGGATCAGCTCACCTTATCCCTGGCTGTCCCTTTGTTCACTAGGTCAGCCTGTTTAGAGAGGAAGCTGAGCCACCTATAGTACTTCCCCAGGTATGGAAGAATTATTTTGGTAATAAGATACAATTTAAAAAAATCTATGTGCCCATCCCATTTGCATCATGCCCATCAACTTGGCATTACCTCAGCTGCCTCAGTCACCCCTTCAGCTCCTCCTCTGGTCCTGGAGATCTTGAGGGACTTTGGTGTATCTGGAACCCACAGACCAGCAGCCCTGTGGAAACTCTCAGGGGGAGACCTGGTTCTGATACCTTACACTGTATCTTTAGAGTCGATGCGCCACATGCACACATTTCTCTTGATCCTCTTAACATGGTGAGGTCAGTGAGGCGGATGGCATTGGCCCTGCTTTACAGTGGGGAGACTCGGAGATGGAGAAGGCCCCCCTTCCTGGCCTCCCTACGTGGCTGGGCTGGAATTCATTGTAGCATTTTTGTTGGCCCAGGAGACTTTGGGGGGCACTGTTCCCCTGAGTCCTTACAGTAGCCCATGCAGTAGATGATGATGTCCTGCTTTGCAAATGGGGAGGCTGAAGATTGACAGAAGCTGACTAGCTGTCTTGAGGACACAGCAGGTGATGAGTGACAGAGCTGGGAAATGTATCCCAGACCTTCCAGCTCTTAGACCAACACCCATTCCATTATACCAGGATTAACTCCACAGTCAAGAAAATCACAAGAACAAGTTACTCTTAAGTCTTTGTATAGCTTCACTCTTAATATGATTCCAGATTCTTAGGTCAATAAAGCTGCAGTTCCCTGGGGGAGATCTCAGGAGGGGAAGATCTCCTTTGGCTGGCTATTCAGACAAGGCCAGGGAGGGCTTAGCACAGGGCCCCACACTTAGATCATGCTCACTAACTAGCTGGCATTGGAGGTGCTGATGATCTGGGCCCACTTTCTGGCACTGCTTGGCTTTTGCTGACTCATGCACTGAGTATTTGCAAAACGTGTGGGCTGTAACGCAAAGATGGAGTAAGTGTATGGAAGAAGAATGTCAGGTGTTGCTAAGGACCAGCAGGAAAGTGAGGACAGAGAGCAAATGCAGCCATGCGTCAGAGCAGACATTGAAGGCAGGACTGCGCTGTAGAAACCTCCCATCCTCGAAGCCTTTGCGTGGATCACAGGGGAAGCCGCTGTGCATTTGCAAAGGTCAGGCTTTAATTACATGCACAGTTAAATGGAAATACTGTAGAGAGGTCATGCTCATATTTCTTTGGCCTTCATTAATGTTATTGCTCTGTCACTTTCTCTCTCCTTGGGTTTCTAAATGAAAATTCCTTTAGTACATTTAAAAGATTATTTATTTTTAATTGTTTTACCTCTGGAGGGAGAGGTTACTTTTTTTTTTGAGAGTTAAAAAAACTTTGCCTATGCATTTCTTGCTAATTTATTTCAAACCCTGCGCTTTTTATAGTCTTATCTACTAATGCTTTTGATTAAAACACAAGCAAAAACCAGCCAACATGAACAGGTTGAATGCCACATCTGTGCAGAAGATAGCAGCTAACTTATTTATGGCTCAAAGAAATGGAGCCTAAATTAAGCTAGCTATTGCTGGAGAGTGGATAAGCAGCCATTATGAATTATCCTTAATTATAGCGATTTCCTAAACTAATAAACCTGCTAAATCTTTATTGCAAAGGTTAGTTTACGCAGTGCATATAAAATCCGCATGTGCTCCGCATCAGCCACCAGCTGTCTGACAGTGTGTTGCTATTTCAGTGAGTGTTCACATAAATTTTATGTTGGTTATATTAACAGTCAGTCCATATCACTACCCACAGATGCCAGTAGACATAAAAATTGCTCTCTAGTGAGCCTAAATATCCCTAGAAGCTAGTTGTGTCTAATGTTCCATGTAGTATTTGTACGTGAAAGCACCAGATTGGAAGGTTATTTACAGATGAATATTTCAATCCAGTTAGTTCATATAGGCCTACTTAGCCTCCTTTGCTGGTTTATTTGTATGCTAAATAATTCACCAAAGGTTCTTGTTTACTTTCTATAGTAGTTTCTATGAAATGCAAACAAGGGAACCAACTTTAGGTGTTCAAAAGGCTAAGCAGCTCTGTGTTTAAATGCAGGTCAGAGCACCAAATGCAGTCTTGCCCATGGGCTGTCACTCAGTTTTACACATCCTCCTTTTTTTCCCCCGCCTCCTCCAGATACAACTGCAGCTTGATGCTTTCATAGGAATTTTTGGCTGGCCTACCTTTATTCTAAATTTACCTTTTTCAGTACCTGCTATATGCTGCCTTCAGCTTGCACAGTTAACCACCCAGCCCCAGCAGCACACAACACATTCTTGGCTTTGAGAAGCTTTCCCCACAGTGCTCTGGGCTGGCAAGAACAGGTCAATCCTCTGCTATTGAAATGCTCTTGTTTTCTCCCTTTTCTTTCTTTTCTTTTTCTTTTCCTTTCTTTTCTCCCCCATGACTTTTTCTCATGCATTTCCAAATCTCAAGATTTGAAAGGACAGCAAATAGGACCTCTCTTTTCTTGAAAAGCCCTGAGCCAGCCCGATCCCTGCCACCCTGAAGGATAGGGGAGCAGACTCCAGCTCTAAATGGTGTAGCCTTTAGTGGCCCTCAGAATATCTGTTCTCCTGGGTGGGAAGGGTTGTTTTTTCCTAGTGAGGTGACAGTTACCTGGCCTTACCATTCAGATGTTCCCATGGCTCAGTTTAAATGTGAAAAATTCCTATCTGTCCCCACATTTTGCAAATGTTTATGGTCCTAAACATTTGCCCCTAAAGAGGTTGGAAAATAGCCTCCTTCATTTTCAGCCAGGCACTGCCAAGATCATGAGAGAGTTCAATAGCAGTGCTAACTTTTTATTTAATAATATTGATTTTATCATTTTTACTACTTACAATGGGGATTGGTCGGCTGATAGTTATTTGACCTCCCTTTGTGCATGGCTGTGGAGTGCTTCGTTAAAGCTGTTGACATATATCTCTCTTCCCCCACTCCTCTTCCAGTAGCCCATCTTGGCAAATAATATTGAGATGCAGTAACTGTTCCCTGATATTGATTTCAGATTGTGTTCATCACACCCTTCCCGGGGCCAGGCAAAGAACAGCAGGCCTAGTGCCGTAAACTCTTGACTGCTGCAGGCCAAAGGACCATTTCCATCTTCTAAGCAAGAATATCAAGCTTATATGTTTCAAAAAAAAAAATTAGTCAGGAAAATGAAAGCATGTTTTGATCTTGATTATTTTTTTTATGCATACATAATTAAACTGGTCTTTTCGGTTTCATGTTGAGCTTTTTCTGTAATTGTTTTTAAGGAATACTGGAAGATCTCTGGGTCCCTGAGCTGGTAGAAGGAACTCTGATTACATTTTAAGCTTCTGAGATCCCGACTTTGGCACACTCAGCCAGACCCAAGGCCTCTGTGCCCTCTGGTTCTCAGCCAGCTGGGGCTCTTCTCAACACCTGGGCTGAAAAAAGAAGCTCCCTGTTTTGCCTCCGTTTGGAGTTAGTTGAGATGGCAGCATGTTTAAAAGAAGCTGCGGTTTCACATTCAGGGAGCAGCCGACCTAGTCCAATGATTATAATCACACCTATCTATATGAAGAACACAACTTGAAGTCTGGGTGGGTTTGCGTATTCATTGAGGAAAACACCAGACTGAGCAAATAATACCAGAATTTTTAAGTTGTAGAGACCAAAAAAACCCAGTAGAGAATCTGCACCAGGAACCTAGGTGGTAGAATGTGGGGTATTTATATTTTCTTCTTTGGGCATTTCTGTGTTTTCTGACTTTTCTTTTGTAGTTAGAAAAAGAACCCTCCTCATAAGTGTTATTTTTTAAAATGGAAAAGTTGATAGGATTGGAACCCCAGAAGATCCCTGTCCACCGAAGTGAATACATTAGCCAAGGTTGAAGTTGACTCGCTGGCCGTGCTGATCTGTGCTCTGAGGGAGGCAGGACAGACATTACTCCCATTGCAGTGCACCTGCCAGTTTTTATTTTGTGAATCCAGTGGGATTGCACTAGCCTTTGCCACTGAAGCATAGGTGCAAAATGGTTAGAAGAAGGGTTTTGTAATCAGACAGGCTTGGGTTTGAGTCTTGGTTCATTCTCTTGCCGGCAATGACTTTGAACGTTAACTTTCTCTGTCCCTCAGTCTGCTTATCGGCTCCTCTGGAGAATGGGTTATTAGGGGGATTAAATGAGACAGTGTATATAAGCTTTTAACATAATGCTTTTGTCATTTCTAGCATCTGTACAGCAACTTCTTTGTGAAACCAGAGCCGTGGTGAGAATTCACATACTCACAGTCCACAGTACAGTGATTTTTTTTTCCTCCTTAAACCTAACTGGGATGCACCTGAGATCTATTCAGTGTCTAACACATCAGATTTCCAGGACAAACCCGATTGCATTTAGCACTCTTTGATTAAAGGCAGTTGATTTTTAAATTTATACCTAAATGGATTTTTTGTTTTATATTTTTGTGAGGATTTAAAAATAAATAAATAAGTATATCAGGAAAAAGTTATAAATCTTTATGGTTCTGAAAATACTATCATCCTGATAGTTCTTTAGCATAGAATGTGCCTCTCTCCCAAACACGCCCACATGCACACACACACGCACACAAACATATACCTCCTCTCTAAAGCAGGCATTCTCCCAGAGAAATGCTAGAAAACTGTTAACAGGAACCCTTAAAATGTCATCTCATTTTTGTCCTGGAGTCAGTTTTGCTATTCTTGAGCGTTTTCCGTTTGTATGGTCAGAAACACTTTCTAATACCACAGATGGCACAGGATTTTTCCCTGCAGGCAGCCATCTTCAGGGCTGAAAGCAGAGTATAAAAAGCAGCTAAATTAGAGACTTTACACAGTTGCTAGAACTGGCTTAATGAGAGACAGTGAACATTTTGCAGGCTACTGAACTTCTGAAATGTGACAATCCAAGCAAATGAAATCATGGTACCTTTCATTGTAGTTTAATTGGACTCAAACTTGGCATGAGGGGCCGCTGAAAGCTGTATTCAAGGAGATAGACAGGAATTGTACAACAACTAATTCAGCCCACATAACACATCGTACAACTGTCCAAGCTCCACTCTGCTCTCAAGACTGACTCTTTTGGTCGAGAGAGATAGAACTGCAGTAAATAAAAGCAAGGATTACAAGGCAGACCCAATACTGGCATAGAATGGCATACCTGTCACCCCGAGTTTATGCACTTGAAAATAACTCAGCCTCACGGCAGCCAGTCCAGACCAATTTATTTTAAAGAGGCAAAAGGAAGTGAAACAAACTTGGGCCCTCTCTTCTGCCTGCTAGGGTGTCAAGATATCAGTGTCAAGGAGTCCTCTTAACAGAAGGGTGAGGCTGAGTTGAGCATAAACACTAACAAGAGAAGAGCTAAGCACGGGCCTCCTGGAGAGTGGAGCTAAATGGGAATCCCAGTTGAGTAGCCCAAAAAGCAGAAAATTACCATAGCTGTCAGGAATGGGACCAAAATCCTGTCAAGCAACAATAAAGGGAATGGAAACTACGTGAGGGAAAGGGACGTTCTGAGGGGGGAATGATGTTGAAAAGCGTATCATTTTAGGATGTGCATGTCTGGAGTTTGCAGGCCCTTGAAAAGTTCAGAAGAGTATCTTCCCTCTCTTGCTTTTGTTCCTGTACTATTTGAGTTCTCTGGGTTGAAACTTTTATAACCTCAGCCTCTTCTGGTCTAACCATGCCAGCTGACCACTCGAGTCTGCGTTTCCTGTTATTATGGTTTTAGGTTTAGCCAGTAAGGCTGGGAGAGTGGACAGATTGGGGTCTTGCATGTAACATGCCATCCTGGCCATTGATTTTTGAAGGCTCATTAGATAAATGCTGACATCACAGATTGATGTCTCTTTAAACCAGTACCTAGTGCAGGACCATCTAGGGAATCAAAAATATTGATGCAACATGTTTGAGCAGAAGGCCCACTGGAGAATTTGCCTGCCTAAGTGGGATCCATCAATTTAGACTTTCTTTAATTATTCTAATTCTGTGCCCCACATCAGAAGGGGAGTCTGTCTACAGAACTGGATTTTGTGGGGAACACTGCCCCTACTTTGGGGGCAGAGAAAGGCCAGACATGTGTGCACATCTATTTTTCACTGTTGTTTTGAGCTGCTGTTTAGTAATTAAAATTTTTGATCATGGCCTAATTTTCCTATACAGTGTGACCGTGGAATTGACAAGGGACTGATTAATGGGCTGACCCCGGGGCCAGGAGGCTGCTGGGTTGTTCTCTTGTGGAAGGCATGCTGGCAAAATAAAGTTGATGGTTTTGTTTGTGTTTAACCCTTCACCTTGGCACTATCAATAGATTGAAGACATCATTTGTATCTGCAAGTGTTTCTTTAATTAAGACCTTCTAAAAATCTTTCCTATTGATTCATTCCATTATCCTATTGATTAACTGCAGTGGATCATGTACTTGGTGTTCAGTGGAAGGCAGCAGTCTCAGCCGTCTGTCACGACTTTGGATGCAGACCACAGGCAGCTCACATCCAGCGCCCAGGGCTGGCTGGAGTGTCTTGCGTTCTAATGAGGCATCGGCAGTGGCTCAGTGGGGCTCGCTGAACACCACCGAGAAAGCCAGTTGTCTCCTGCTGGAGGGGTGGCCAAGCATCAAGCATTCCTCCCAGTTATTTATACGGCAGCCGCTTAGCGAGCTGGGTGGGGGTACTGGCAGGCTGGAGTGGGGGGAGGGGAAGAAGGCTTCTGCTCTGCATCTGAATTTGGAAACCCTGAGCTTTGAAACAAAAGCAAGCTCAGACATCTAGCTTTGAGGCTTAGTTCAGAGACAGGCTATTCATGTTCCTTTGCCCAGGCTGTGGCCTTGTGCCCTCTCCTCAGACTGGCTACAGGTGCCTTAATGGGCTCCCTGTTTTATGAGCTCCCCTTGGCCTAGTTTAAAAAGAAGAACGTGGCCACTTTTTAACTTCTGCCACGGACCTGGATCTAAATCATCCTCTCATATTGAAAATTAAGAAACCTGTGACTACACTAGTTCTTACACTTTTGTTCTGAAATATTCCTTAATGTTGACAGTCACAAAGGATTATCCTGGGTGGAGACTGGTATTCTTGGAGATGCAAAATCAAATGAGATAAGGCCCACATGAGAGAAGGCACTCAGCACATAGTAGGTGTTCAGTCAGTGCATCAATCATTGTAGGCCTGCTGAAAATTCATTTTCTTTCTGTCATATGCCTTAGGTTCTGCACGCACTCACTGCCTCCCCAGGCTTCAGACAGACCACAGCAGATGACCTTCTCAGGGTCCACTGCCTTTCTTGCCAAGTGGAATCCAGCAGAAAAGGAAAAAATGTAGAAGCAGGGATGCTGGACAGGAGGCTGGTCGGGTTGGAGAGTAGGTGTATCTGCTCTTTAGTAAGGAAATGAGCCGATTTTCACTCTCAGAGGGAAAGACTCCTAAGACTGAAACATCTCACCTAAGCAAGTCTGTGGTTCTTCGTCTTCACTGTAAGGCTGGGCCTGGACTTTCAGTCGCATGTGTGGTACCCAAGCTCATGCCAGTGCGTCCATTTACTCCCTGAGAAGGCAAGTCACACAGTCCCTCTGTGTACATTTTAGTCTTGAGAAGGTGAGACTGGGAAAGTGGGTGGTTGCTGAGAGGAACTCTCCATTTGAGTATTTAAAATTCAATCTCTCCATGTATAGAATTCTAAAATCAAAGCTGAATGCAAATTCATGGCTGATCTGTGTTTCTCCTGTTGACTGTTACTAATAGCCAATTGTCTAGGCCAAAGCAAGTGCTCAGTTTCCTCTGGCTCCAAATATTATGTTTTGGGTGACCTAGATTACGGCCAGTGGGTTAACATTGTACAATTAACAACTTTTTTCTCAGTCCTAGGGACTGAGCATTCCACCTGCTGGTTCCACCCTTGCAAACATTTTTAAATGCCTTATTTGCTCATTACTGTAAAATTTGTCATTGTGTAGATACCCCAGACTCTTGTCCAAAGAAAAGAAAAACTTGTTTAGATATAAGTATACTTTCCATAAGTATACTTTCTTTAGAAAACATGGTAGGAAACATTTTAAGGCTCAATATTTCTGAGTTTGCTTTTCCAATGAGCATGTTTTAAATTAACATGTAATCTGTGCTAATTAAAATAGTTTTTTGAAAATTCAGAGAAGTATAAACCTGAAAAAAGAAGTCTCCTATAATCCCCTCACCTTGAGATAACCACTATGAATATTTTAGTGTATCATCTTCCAATTTTTTTAATGCATGCATATGTACATATATACTTTTTAAAGCAAAATTAGGATCGTAACATGTTATATAACTTGCCTCTTTTCATTTACTATATTACAAGCAGTTTTTCCTGTCTTTAAATATTCCCTGGGCACATGGTTGTTAATAGAAAATAGAATTCCCTTGTATAGGTATGCCATATTTATTTTTCTCCTATTGGATGTTTAGGTTGTTCCCTATTTTTTTGTCCTTATCATATAAAATTCTGGGATGACTATCCTTGTCTAAAAATTTTGTGTGAGGCTTTATCACCTTTGGATAAATTCCTGGAAATTGAATTGCTGCGTCAGATGAGCAACATATATTTTCAAAATGTTCTTCCAGAAGGCTGAGCCAAGTAAATCAGCTCCCCAGCCATGTATGAGCATGCCTGTTCTCCTGTATCTTTACTAGTACTAGAAACTATGTGTGTTTGTGTGTGTGTAAATTATTTCAATTTGATAGGTTAAGAAAACAATGTCTTCTTCATTTATATTCTTCTGATTACTAATGAGGTTAGAAGAGTTTTCTTACATTTAAACGGTTTTTTATAGTTTTTCTTTTCTGGAATAATTTGTACATGTCTTTTGCCTGTTTTTATTGGAATGTTTGATTTTTTCTAATTGATTTGAAGATTTTTTCTTTTTAGTTAAGAATTTTGGCCCCTTTTCATAGATACTCAGATTATTATTAGAGATAAACAGGTTGGATTTTTCATGGAAACATTAAGTTATTTGGAATGTCTGTTGATAATGGCATTGTTATACTTTTAAAAAATTGCCTCTGATAAAAAAGACATATGAAAAAGAATCTGACAGTGTCAATCTAGCTTGAGTTAACTATCCCAGGACACTATGAGCATTTTATTACAGTTGTCAAAAAGAAAACAAACAACCCAACAATTTTATTGTTTTGATTATTGAGATCCAGCCACAGATCAACTGAGCAATTAAAATCTCCAAATAACATTCTCTGAATTGTCAAACAAAGGATTAGCCCCCAGTGGAAAGGATTTTTTTTTTAAGAAATAGTTTTCTCTGTAGTGTTTGTGCCAGTAAATGGTTGCACTAATTGGAAAATACAGAAATATTTCACCAGTTTAACAATGCATGACATCCTAATAAGATTGTGATGACAAGCTTTCCTTTTTATGAAAGGTGATGTTTCTGCATGCTTCTTAGATGCATGAGCTCGTGTGTCTTTTTATGACGTTATAAATGAAATTTTCAGAAGAAATTAATCTGCTTTACTAAATCTTTCCTGTATATGAAATTATTTTCTTAAAGCAGGACAACAGAATCTTGACTTATATTATTTTTATTTAAGTACTTGGAATAGTATATTTGAAGGAATCTTGGAGTTGAATAGAAAAAGGGCACAATTAAAGGCATATCAAGCAGCTCAGCCCAGATCCTACTAATTCGCCACTAGAATGTGTGAAGCCAGATTCCCTGTCCTCCCCTAGCTCAGGTGGCTAGCAGAGTGCAAGCTTGGGACAGTTAATGACAGTCTTCCAAGACAAGCAGGACTTAACATCAATATCCCTCACCCTGATAATCTATATACTCTGGAGGTGGTGAGCTCTGGCAGGGTTTTGATGATTTTATGATGGCTTGTGTGTATTTACAGTGTGTTTAAAATACTCTTTTTAATTATCATTTGAGTGACAAAGCTTAATCTTTCGATCTTTATCCACACCTGCTGATGTGTGTTTGTTAGGTAACTAAAAAGCGGAAATTTAGCAAAGCCAGAGAGCTTTATGCCAGTAATAAGACTGAGGAGTCAATAGATGATTAACCTGCCATTCTGCTCTTCATGAGAATAAAGGAGTCACTTTATAAAATCTTTGAAGGTGGCCCAGATTTTTTAAAGCAGCATCCTAGAAACATAGAATAAGCTATACAGAAATGGGCAACATTTGGATTGCACAAAGCAAGCATGTGTGGAAATGAGTATCAGAAAATCAGTTGAGTACTGTTCTTAAAACACACTGATATAAACCCTCCCACTGAAACCATGTCATACATAGCTGATATACACATATGTGTGTTTATGCATATATATATGCATTGTATATATTATATATGCACAAACTATCTCCTGGAGTTAAGCAGTATGTGTGATTAATACTGATATTTCGTTAGAGTTTAGGGGCTAATAAATAAGATAGAATCATTATTTAGCCTACCATAGCCACACCTTAAAATGCTTCATTAGTATTATTTCATCTGAAATGGCATTAGAGGCTGGGGTTATTCCTTGCTGCAAATGAGTGAAAGCACATGTGTTAATAAATGGGTGATTAAGGTTTAAAATTAAATATTGAAACTCTGTCTTGATTTTCCAGAATGATGAGGCACAATCACTACCCTTTTGTGAAAGCCCTTGTTTCTTGTAATAATAGGTCAAAATTTTAAGCAAAAGCAGCAGAAAGCAATTTCAGTTACCTGGCCTATGTGATTATTGATATATATGATTAACTGATAAAGTTAATGAGCAGAAACATCATCATATATAAAGGAACTCTAGGCTGCCTAAGACTCCTCTCAAAGAAATCTTAAAAATCATGGATTGATTTGCAGATTTAGTAGGATATTAAAAGCTGATGTTGTGCCTGAATAAGATAAGCATTCTATATTAGAATGAAAGGGAGAAAGCCCTCACGTGGCCAGGGGATTTTATTGACATTTCTCAACTAAAGACTATAAATTCTGGTATTGGGCAATATACTGTCCTAAGAAACAGATATCATGAATGCTGAAGCTGTCTGTAGGAGCCCAGGAGACACAGTGTGGAATCAAATACAGCATTAAACTCCAGACCAAGCCCATCACCTACAGAGCTGTCTTCTGTCTGAGCTTTGGTATTGGTAAGCTTGGCTACTGTTTGTAATTTGTCCATTCCCCTGAGCAGTTTTTCTTCTAGTATCACTGGTGAGGACATACTTCAGGACAAGTATAACCCCTAGCCACCTCACCCACCAAGCTACTCCCCTCGGAATGATAGCTACCGTAGTCAAGTGATATCTTATGGTTGCCATTTTGAGATTTAGGCAGCGATAGAAAAACACGGAGTTTGTGCTGGGAGTTCAGTAGGAGATAAAACACACAGCGTTCTCTCAGTCAGGCAGGCAAGTGTTCGTGTGCAGAGAAATCATCAAAGGCAAAGGACAGCGAGCTGAGAAAAGCAGGTAACAAGGGCACAGGCCGATGCGGAGCTGAGTCCAAAGGAAGAGGCAGGCAAGGTCTGAAGGCCAGAATGGCAGGTAGTCGGATCAAGAATCCAGGTTAGTAGATTTGGGAAGAGAAGACTAAAGACTCAGACCAAAGTTCTGGGCCAAAAGGGGTCAGTAAACCAAGACCAGAATGTCTTAATAATAAAAAGCAGAACCCAAGAGATGAGCAGTACATACATACCGAGGGTGGGGCCGTGGGAGCAGTCACCCCAACTCTCCCTTTCCCCCTCATGCTGGCAGGAAGGATGAGTTGTCTGTGGAAGATTTAAAAACAGTAATGAAACTGACAAGAGTCAGTCTGCTTTCCATTATCACCATTCTCTGTGATAATTCTAAACGATGTCAATGTTAGAATACTCCTCTCTAAAAGCATCTTTTACTGGTCTAATTTCTACACAACTTCTGTATTACTCCTGAAGTTTACTAATGTATAGGCATATGCTCCAAATTAGTACATTTTAGTAACATATCCTTTAATAAACATCGTATGCTATATAGGCATTAATTCAGAGAACTCTCAGTTACACAGTCAGCTACTGACATACCCAGACTTAACTATACCCATTCATTTCAAGAGTAAATGCATTACCACTTGGAATTGTTTGAGCTCACTTCAGGTATGGTTTAATGTCTCCAAAACTGTGGTGCCACTTATTCTTGTATCTAAATAGTAGGTTGAAAAGAAACAGTGATGGACAGTGATTAAGACAAAGAAACAACAGTTGGAGTAGTTAAGCTCTGTCATACCAAGTGATCTCTCGAAGTTTTTATTTTTGTTGAAAATTTAAAACAGCAAAACAGTTTATGAGCTACTCTAATATTTGTTATTTGGCAGATGAAAAATTTTAGTTCTCTACATAGAATGTTTGACTGAATTTGAGTAATAGTCTTAAGTTGAAGTTTATTCCTTAATTGTTAATCACTTACTTTAAACTGAAGAATAAATCAAGAAAATAATTGTTGACTACTGACTATTATATGATTGGTACTAAGAATAATTTCATTATATAGAGGAGAGAGGGGTGTTGAAAATGATCTGCTTCAGCTGTCAGATGTGCTAAATATGTCCCTGGAAATGGGGTAGGGTGTATGAGCACCTAGTGAATTCAGTGCCTCCTGACATAATCAATGATAATAAAGAAATACAAGCACAGGATGGCCAAACCAGGAAAGAAGCTTGATTCTGTAGTCTGATACCTGCATTCTCTTGGACTGAGAGTGAAGCCAGGGCTGATACCACAGAAGGAGATGCATTAAAAAATTGGACTAGATTTGGGGGATGTAAACAAACGATGGACAGGCTAATTATTGAAGGTCACCCTGGGAAAAGCATGTAGTTACCACCCAAGTCACTGCTGTGGAGTGGGGTGACTCACGAGCCAATGCTGAAGCAAGGCCCTTCTGAACTGACAACTCAGCAAGTAAAATGGCGGGATTGTGGAAGAAACCCAGTAGACAACCAGCGGGTGGCTAATGACAACCAAAATGGGCTGGCTTTTTTACAGCTCAGTGAACTGGAACAGAGCCTGGTAACAGAAAGGAATGAAGCAAGCCAAGCGCAGAGAGGTGGGATTTCTTTCAAACTGGAGCATGTGTCTCCTACCTAAAGTGAGCAGCCACAGCCCGGCTCTGGCCAGTTACCATTATGGGGGAATATTGGCCCAGTTACGCAGATCTTTACATTTTGCAAGCAAAGTCAAAAGTCTGGATTTTTTAGCGAAATCTCTGGCTTTCCTTTATCTTTTCTTTAAAAAGATAAATGACAAGAGCCACTATCATTTGGGCCAAAATAAATGTGTGAGTTAAATGTGGCCCCTGAGACACCATTTTGTCACCTCTGCACCAGAGCCTTACCCTTTTCAGGTGGCTCTCACTGACCACTGTAGGATGGTTGTCACTCTTCAGAATACTAGAGAGGGCTAGCAGTCATGCTTGTAAGAAGAGTTCCCGACTGTGGAAGACAGCGGTGGAATGACTGTCACAAAAACAGTGCACCAGATGCACACTAATGATAATAGCTGTCTTTGGTTGAGCTGTTTACTGTGTGCCAGGCATTGTGCTGTGCCTTTTCTATCCATGATCGCCCTGAGTCCTCACAGCGGCTCTGAGAAGCAGATGTTTGTTTCCCCATTTACAGACAAGGAAGCTGAGCGAGATTTGTAATTTTCCCAAGTTCAGTCACACAGTCAGGACTCCAACCGAAGCCTCTCTTAGACTTCCAAGCTGAGAATCTCAGCCAGAGGCCAAGCTGCCCGTGATTAGGGGACGCTGTTAGCTACACCAAGAAGCCAGAGCTGGGTGGACTTGAATAGCAGTCTGAAGGGCCCATCAGCCAAGAAGCCTTGGTGACTTCCCTTTGTTACCTGGCCAATAATTGTTTGAACGCCAAAGTTTGCCATTAACCCTGGTCCTGTTATGGAGAAGTCTCTTTAACAAAACCCATGGGAAAAGGGAGTGACTTCGTGCGATTCGGCCCGCAGCACTTGCGTCAGTATTCTCCTGGAAGAGTATGCTTTGACCATGCATTGCTTGTTTTATAGACCACAAAAGTCAACATCCCTCTGGAAGAACAGCTCATGCTTGGAGGTGTCACAGGCCCCAAAAGATCCTGTTGAGACAGGATGTTGTGTGAAACCCCCAAGTGGAGCAAAACCCCATGTCACCTAATTATGATGTTAATATTTAAGAAAGCCCCAGAGACAGCTTCTGTGCATTCTACCAAGAAAGAGTTTGGGATTTTTTTTTCTTTTTTTCTTTTCAGACCCAGAAATGCATCAACTTTTTTTTTTTTCAACGAAATAATGTGTCTCTTGTCCGTGGGTATGGCAAGGCTACAAAGTAGGGGAAGCTGATTTGTTGAAGGGAGGGAGAAGAGGTGACTGACCAAAGTCAGCCCACACTGGAAAGAGATGCAGGAACGGGGGGCTTGTGGTACCACCCCACCGCCCCGCTGCTCTCCGCAAAGGAGGCCGTCAGGTGTGATTTCAGATTGTTTTCTCACTGTGTCCTCGTTCCATTTTCCAGGAACCCTATGGCAGGTCCCCAATTTCTCTTGTTCTCCAGCCCATTCTGGGGTTGGGCTTGTGTGACTGGCTGAGCCAGCCATGTAGCTATTGGCATGGCAGACACAGAAGTTGACATCCAGTCTGACACCTGATCAGGACACATTCTTGGGTGGCTGTGTGGCCACAGAGTGCCTGATAGGCCCTCACTGGCTGCCTCTTGCGCATGGTGTATCTACATAAGCACGGCCATTTCCAGCTCATGCCCAGCCCTGTGTCAGTAGCCAGAGAGGAATCAGATTTGAATGGAAAATAACAAGCACTATAAATCATTAAATGTCCCTAAACACTCTGGCATTGTTTGGAGATGATGGCATGCATAGGACAGTAGGAGGCATCTAATCAGAAACTCAGAATGAACAGCCTTGCAGAACAGATGGGCAAACTCTATGGACTTTCCTTCCTTCGTGAGAGGAGGGGCCATTATTTAAATTTATATACAGTGGAAGCCTCCAGAACCCCATCCTGATGATTAAATCTGGATGATCACAACACCCAGACGCATTAAACAGTGACCTTCTCAAATCAGACATGAGCAGAGATGCTGCATGGCCCTGGCCAAGGACACGTAGTTCCTTTGATAGGCATTTTAGTTTTGGTGCTAGGTCAGTAGAGACAAAGCAGAAAAAGAGACTAATTTCTCCCAGCATTTAAATGCCCCTGCAGACCAGGGGCGTTGGCTCTTCTACTGCAAAATATTCTACCTGAGAAATTACTTCCATCAGATTCTTCTACCTAAGTAATCATGAAGGGACATGAGTACTAGGCAATGTTGAATAAAAGGATATGGCTTATAGGGGATACCATTGAACTGTTGAGTCAAGGGTAGTGTCCCTCCAAGCAAATGTCAGTAAACCTGTAGAAAGCATACAACCCGATGTTTCAGTTTGGACCCCAGTTCCATTTAATCTTGCTCCCGAGGCTGGGAACCTAGGAGCAACTTCACATGGAAAACAACATTCCCACTAAAACCAAAACCAAAATTTTGTCAGAATCATGACTTCTAAAAGTTGCCATATTGAGTGAAACTGGGGCTTGGGATGTCCTGTCCAAAATTCATCCTTTGGTTAAGGTATAGAAGATGAGTCTGAAAATGTCCTTAAACATCACTTTCATACATGCTGTGGGTCGCTTGCTCCATTAATTTATCACACTCTTCTGGAATTTCCATACTCTCATAGACTTGCAGAAGTGCCCTTACCTCCAGCTCACAGTTTGCTGATAGTCTAATAGAAAAATGACGGTTAGAGTTCACAGACAGAGGGGCCACATTGCTTCTCATATGATTTTAGGAATAATCCTTGACAGTCAGTTTCTCATGAACAGCAAATTTTAGTGTAAAGACCTTATGAGGTGGGAGGAACCAGTCTTTATTTCTTCATTCAGGTTCAAGGACCCCTTTTTGCAGCTGACGAAAGCAAACCTTTAAAAACAAACTGTGAGAAGGGAGAAAGTTTGCAGTTTGGAGGCCCTTCTTCCTGGCCTTGCTTTCTTAGGCTGCACCTTGAGCAGAAAAACAGAACAGGCCACATATGTGTATTTTCTTAATTGTAAAAACTACTCTAAAATGTATTTTTTAAATTGTGATTATGTTACATTGGTTTCTATGTCCCATAGATTAGATTTTTATTAAGGGTTTTATTAAATAACTGGTGTTTCACCAGTATCTAATTAAATCTTCTATCTAAATTGAACAGAAAATTATGGGCGAAAAGAAAGTATTTGTAGCAGACTTTATTACAGATAAGACTATTATTTGTTCATCTTAAGAATTTGAGATCAAATTTACAAGAAGCATCCTCATCAAATTTCATTTCTGGGCTGCTGAGCCCTGGCCCCTTGAAAGCAGTGCATTATCTCTCCCCCCATCCCCCACTTTTATTATGGTGTCCTGGTTGTTGGCAACACGCCCACTGTTTAAGGTTACTTTCATTAATTAACCGAAAGTTAATTTCTTTGCAAGCAAAATCTCTGATCTCATTATGTTGTCTTTAAAGCTGAAAGCTTCAGGTTTTCTGGTCTCCTTTGATGGCACAATAAAAAGCATGCTCTTTATCTTAAGGGAAACTGTCTCCAGAGTTTAATTTAATAGTCCTTGAAATAGTTACAGCACAGCCAGGCAGACTACAATAATATGCCAGTTTTAGAAAACCTTGGCTTTGTCCTGGTTAGAGAGCCCAAAGACTGGTACAGATGTGGGCTGTGAAGGATCCGTGGCCAAATCAGTTCTCCATTTTTACCTCTCTACGTCCCATTTTTACACCCCATTATATCCGAGAATAGAACGAACACCAAACTGTGCCACTGTACGGTCATCTTCTGATCTGGGATTTGCAAGTTCTGGGGTTGACATTTTGTCTGTTGCTTTTACTGTGGTTGGTACCGTGTCTTTGTTCCTCTAGTGGAAATGAGGCAACATGGAGGATAGAGGCCTAGGGTGGGGGTTTGAAGCCCCATAGACCTGGATTTGAATCCCAGTCTTTACTTGGACTGGGTCTGTGTCCTTGGACAAAATTTTTGACCTTTCTGTCTAAGTATCAGTCTCCTTATCAGTAAACCTTGAAAAATTATATAGAGTTAAGAAAAATAAAGTGACTGGTCCATAACAGATACTTGACAAATGTTAGCCCCCTTCCCTTGATGGTCGTGTTCTGTTCTTTACCAACTACAGTTGGGTTTCTAGATTTGGAGTTCATTCTGATATTTGGGGGCTGGCCACCAGATTGCTACACCAAAGGAGTAGTTTGGGGGGATGGTCAGACGCCACAGAGCATGTTTGGTGTGGAGTCTATGTATTTGGTTCTCTATTCTGAGTGCTCTTTCATAGACTTGGGGACGAGAAAAGTATATTATTCCCTTTGTCTCTCTGAGTTAGCTTCATCCCCAGTGATGAAGTCTGGTTGCTTTCTGGAGCACTAAATGCAGTGAGTTGAGAGTGGTCGGAATGTGTGTTCAGAACCGGCAGGTGCAGGTCACACGGAGGGGACAGCACTCTTCAGGTGGCTCTGTCCAGGAGCCATGCAGACACATGGGTAAGCTATTTGTTTCCCACTGAGTCCTGAGGTACTGCACTCACACAGCTGAGATTTACAGAGCCTGGGTGGGGGAACTGCCGAGAGCAGGTAACGGGTGACCAGACATGCTGCCTCAGCTGCTGGGAGGCCGGGCCTGTGCCACCCGCATAGGTCACCTGTACTGATTCCTAATGAAGGTTGCAAGTGAGTCAGCTCCAGCAAGTCAGAGTCACTTAGGCAGAAAATCGCAGGTCTTGGGAAGAGAAGTCATGTGCCTCTTGGGCCCTCAGCAGAAGTCAGAGGTCCAAAGTGATGTATCAGCCAAGATCCTGTCTGCTTTGGTGCCTTACTTACTGCTCCCCATGCTTTTAGGCAGAAATACTGTCAGTGCTATTGAACAGTTGATCTGATAATCCAGCAGGCTCCCTGATGTGTTAAAATTCCTCCCTTTGGACAGAGTGTATGCTTCAGCTGGGGGGAAGTCCCCGTGGACCTTGCTGAGACACTGCTTCTACAGTGAAATTGCTGCAGGCATGACAATTCCAATTATTCTTTTGGCTGTCACATTTAACCCTTCCCAAGACAATTTTTCCCCAGTTATCCATATTTTCTAGCCTTACTCTGGATTTGGAAAACGCTTTGTCTTCTGCACTGGGCCTCTAGCATCTCTTGATTTATTAGCATTTAGGTGTTTAGATTTTTACTTTTTCATTTCCTTTTCTCTTGTGAGTACAGTCCAGTTCTCTGCATCTTCCCCTCCTTCAGCTGCCCTCCATGGCAAAGCATCATATTTTCTTTTCTCTTTGCCTTATACCCATCTTTAAATAGTCCATCAACCATATCCCTCATTTTAAAAATACACAGCCACTTTATGAAAGGTATTTAATTCACAATGTGTAGATATCAAAAGAAAGTGTAACCTTAGGCCAGGGCAGTGGGGTTTCCTATAAGGACCAGAACGGTGATATCCAAGCTAGCACCACTTTGCTGAAGTTGCTAAGTTTTTTATTTACAGACTGGTCTGGAATAGCTAGAAACTTACATACCCACTGATTTGTCTTTCTTTAGTGGTTTGGTTATTCATCCCACCACTGTCTGGCTTCCATCTCCAAGACCTCAGCCATGTTGAAAGGGCATAAAGGTACCCTCAGAAATCCAAGCTACCACTTGGATAAATTCTGCCTTCACCTGTTGAGGTCTACCGTGCCATTTGTTCAGCATCCCAGCTTACTCTGCTTGATGTCCTCCAGCTTGGTACAAAGAATGTAAGGTGACTACTTTAATCCCCTTTGCAAAATAACAGTAATAATAACAACAACAATAAGGCCTCTGAACAGAGAATGTGAAGCCTCATTCAGATTTTTTTAAAGTGGAAAATGAATCATAAGTACCTGAGAAATGAGGTTCATAAGGGAAACCCGAAGAAGCCCTTTAACCTGGGTGAAATCCTATAACACAATTATATACAATTTCACACTTGACTGGAGCTGTTTTTGAACAAAAATAACCATTTTTCTGCTTGCAGTAAATGAACCACAAGATCCATGTATCCAGCTGCAGAAAACCTAGGATCACCCATTCAGTCTGCATATATCAGCGTACTTGATGGCAAGGGCATTTTAGGATCAAAAGAGTTAATAATTGGATCCTGCCCACAGCAACCACACAATTAAGGGCAAGATTAGCAGAGATGAAAAATTTATTGTGAAAATGCAATGCTGGTCTGGAAAACAGAATGATTTCACCGAGCAGTTGTCCTGTTGCCATAACCCTTAATGATCAACTCTATTACACTAATAATAGGAGAAAAACTAATTGCAGTGAGGACAGGACAAATCTTTTTTAATCTGCGTTGTCATCCCAACTAAGCCCCAACCCATTTGTATTAACCTTTGCTGACAGAGTCACATGATGGACATAATTTCTTATAATTTACCAGCTATGGATCTAACCTTTCTTCATCAAATATTCATAAAGGCAGGATTCTCAATGATTTTCTGTCTCTCTTCATATTTACAGCTTGTTGTCTTCTTCCTTTTTACAGTAATTTGGACACAATTGAAGTCACATGGAATTAAAGTTAAATGCCTTTAGCAACTAAGGTGCCTAAAAGCTAAGACTTAGGAGAGGGGTCGTGAACTAAAGGGGGAGAGCTTGTGTCCCCAGGGCCCTTCCCATCTCAGGGGAGTTCGAGTGGGCTGCTCTTCCCCAAAAGGGGAAAACAAAATCAGCCGGAGAAGAAAATGCCTTTGCCCTCTCTTGGCCTGCTAAGCACAAGCTGTCTGCCTGCCGTGTGGCAAGGGACGGGGGGAGGCGGGTTTTGAGACTGAGTTGAGACAGAGCCCCAGGCCTTCCTCTGTCTTCAGGGATTGCAGGAAACCTAGGCTGCCTTGGCCAGGCCCCTGTTTGAGCATGTGTGCCCAGAGGGGCCCAAGAAATATGCCAGGGGCTGTAATGGTGGACAAGAAAACTTGTTTGGTACAGTTACTAGAAAACCAACGTGAAGGCCTGCAGCCTTTCCTGAGAGCACGTTCGGTAGGAAAACATCTGTTTCCACTTTGCATCTTTGTTGCTTTGGCAGTTTTCTGAAGAGACATGTAGATGAAAGAAGTTTCTGAAGCTTAGGTGTTTAAAACTAGTCACTGGTCCCTATTTTTACTCTCCCCCTGCAAGGCTTCAATTTCAGTGGGGTGGCAGAAGGTTGGGAGAGGCAGGAGACAGTCAAAAGAACTCCCTTTTCTGTCCCTCTATTCAGATGACCCTGCCTTTACTAGCAGCTGAGAATGTTGAGGCTGATTCTCCCTGAGGATGCAGAAGTTGGAGTGCGCAAGTAATACACAAATACATTCACTTGATCAAAAAATGGAAACTTTCCTATGTGCTCCTAGACCACTAGTTGGGAGAAGGGGCTCAGACTTTGTTGCCCTTCCCTCCCACATCTTTTTCTGTGCATTTACAGACATGTCGATGTACTATAGACAAAGAACATGTTTCCTTTTTTGGTTTTACAGAAATAGGTATTATGCTACACAAACCAATACTCAAACTTGCTTTTGTGACTTGATGATACATCTTATGTGGAAATCTTCCCATGTTAGAATGTGTAATGTAAACCTGTTCTATTCAGTTGTTGCCATGAAGTCCATAGTATGAATGTACTGTAGTTTAATATCATTCCCACAGTGATGGGCATTTAGGTTGTTTCCAGTTTTTCAAATTATAAGCAGTTCTGCAAAACATCATTACCTATTTGGAACTGAGAGAGTTCGTACAGTTGTTGTAACAACAGGCTTCCTTTTGAAAATACCATTTTGAGAATGTTTATACTGACTTGATAGCTCAAAAGGCTTTTTAAATGTTTTCTCCCAAGCTACGTCTCCTTTCTGATGGTTAGGACAGAAACAACAATGAGATATTTGGTTTCCTAAGTGCCCCACAGATAAATAGACATTCCACATGACAGTGAATTAAATGCTTTTGATAGGGGAAAAATGATAATCAGCTGTCAGAAATGCCCAAATAAAGATTGTTTACAGAAGGTCAGACTGTGTCCCCCGAGCTGCAAGGGCATATTGGCTGAGCCCTCATGATAGCATCCTCCTCAGTGGTTTTGGGGTCTCCATTTGCCTCCCTTGCTAACACTCGTGTTATAAAGAGGTGTCACTGATTATGTAAAGGATGGTATGCTAATTAGGATATGCATATATGCATGGTCTTGACATTCCTCAGTTTCTTACAAATCCAATAGCAGGAGGCAGGAAATTCTTTTCAAGGACCAGGAAATCTTGCCAGAAGGTTTGAGGGTAAGTAGTCCCATGAAAAGGTTTACTAGGGATCTCACATACTGTCATTCCTCTGAACTGGAATTGGGTAAGTGCTGAGATGCCCACCAGTTTCCTTTGGATTAGTGGGAGAAATAAGGCATATATACAGTCAAATTTGTAGAAGTGTAGAATGGAAACTTCCAGTCTGAGTGAATGTAATGAAGGATTCTAGAATATTTTTTAATAGTTTACCTTAATTGCTGTTAGGTTGAGGAAATAACACAAAGTTGGATTAACGGTGTTGTCAGGTAGAGGTTTTTGCTTTTGCGGAAACCATCAACTGACTAGAGGATGGCACAAACATGGAAATGATTCTTCCAGAATGAAACACTGGGTATTTCATATTCCTTCAGTTCCGTTTCATGCTGTTAACTGGTTCAATCTTTCATTCTGTGTGGGGCTCTCTTATCCTTTTAAAAGGATGTTAGGTGATTCTGCCAAAAGGTAATAGAACCTGAGAAAAAAGTAGACAAATTGGACTTCATCAAAATTGAAAACTTTATGTATCAAAGAACATTATCAAGAAAGTTGAAAGGATAACGTACAGAATAGGAGAAAATGTTGAAAATCATGTGTCCCATAGAAGTTTAATACCCAGAATATGAAAAGAACTCCTAAAGCTCAATAACATAAAGACAAACAAAACAATTTTAAAATGGGCAAAGAACTTGATTAGACATTTCTTCAAAGAAGACATACAAATGGCAAATAAGTACATGAAAATATGTTTACTATCATTAGTTGTTAGAGAAATGTAAATCAAAACCACAAAGAAGGACTGCTTCACATCTTCTATGATGGCTGTAATAGAATATATATATGTATAAAATAACTATAAAATAACAATTGTTTTCAAGGATGTGGAGAAGTCAGGAGCCTCACATACTACTGGTGGGAATGTAAAATCATTCAGCGCATTTGGAAAAATAGTTTGGGTACTTCCTCAAACAGCTAATCATAGCAGTACCATATGACCCCGCAATTCCACTCCTAGGTATAAGCCAAAAGGTAGACACAAGACAAATATCCATCCACAGATGAATGGATAAGCAAGAGGTGGTATGTCCATACAATGGAGTATTATTCAGCCATAAAAAGGAAGACATTCTAATACATAGTACAACCTTCATGATCCTGGAAGACATTATGACAGGTAAAATAAGCCGGACACAAAAGGACAAATATTGTATGATTCCACTTATATGAACTATCTAGGATAGACAAATTCATGGAGACAGAAAGTAGATTAGAGGTTATTTGGTACAGGGGAAGGGAGAATGAGAAGTTACTGCCTGCCAGGTACAGAGTTTCTGTGCGAGGTGATGGAATAATTTTAGAAATAGTGATGATGTTGACACAACATTGCAAATGTAGTTAATACCACTGGTTTGAAGCTTAATGGTTAATATATCAGATTTTATGTTACTTATTTTTTACAATAAAAAAAAGTTAATAGAACTAGGTAAAGAATTTAAGCATATCATCTAAAGTTACAAAGGCAATACAATTAAGGAATACAGAAAACACTTTTTCCATTATCCACTGCTACATAACAAATCACCCCCAAACTTCAGGTCTTAAAACAGCCACAGCTGTTATTTCTCACATAAGACCTTGGCCTTCTGTGGTTTGACTGGGGCTCAACTGGATAGAAGGTTCTTCTGCTGGCTGCACTCAGGGTCTTTCCTGTGACTATAGACAGGGAGCAGCTAGGCAACAAGGCTGAGTTTGGCCGGGACTCTGGGATTGCTGGGCCTCTCCCTCTCCCAAGTGGCCTTTCCATGAAGGCTGTGCAGCCAGGTATCCAGATTTCTTGCACTGAGGCTTGAGACTCCCAAGAGCACAAAGGTAGAAGCTGCCAGGCTCTTTTAAGGAACTGTCAGTGTTGCCTCTTCTGAGAGCTACCATTTCGCAGTAAAGCAAGTGACCGGGAGGGCCAGCTGAGGCAATGTGGGAGTGGGTGCTGGAGGTGTGGCCTGCTGGGGCTATATTTGGAGTGACCACAAGAATCATTTGCACACTCACAAGATAAGGGAGAGCCAAACACTCACATGACAGTGCAGGAAGCCAACAGATAATAGGAGGTTGACTAATCAAGAAGTAGCCGCCCATGCCCATCAGTGAGAGATACCAAAGGTATTAGAAAGCATTCCCCGGTTGGGTCAGATGAGAGTGGACGACTCTTGCTTTTTCATCATAACCCTTCCACAACTTCAGATTTCAGACTGTGAGTGTACATTGTTTCAGATTTTTCCCTGATGACATTGTTTCAATAACATTATAGGGTAGAGGTTTGGAGTGTGGCCAGACTGCCTGGGGTCATATCATGGCCACATCACTATCTCCACAATCTCCGTGACCTTGGGCAAATTAATGTAACCACTCAGTGCCTCAGTGTTCCCATCTGTAAGAGGGGGATAATAATCATACCAACCTCGCAGGGTTATTGGGATCACCTGAGTACAGCACTTAGCATGCTATGTGACACAAAGAAAATCCATAAGTAATGTTAACTGTTAACAGTTATAACAAAAAGAGCAAGCAAGCAAGCCCAGTGAACTAAGGATCCTGAGACCTGATTCTAGTCTCCTGACTCTGCCACAAATGTGGTGAGCAAGTCTGGTACCCTCACCATTAGACTGAGGTGGTATGAGGTAAGATTATCTTCTAAGAACAGGGAGTTCTGTCAAATTTGAAGTCCAGAAGAGCTGGCTACAGCTGTCAAAGCTTACCTTCCTGAAAAATTCCCTCCCTTTTAGGAGAGAGCTTCAGAGTCTTTACAGTTGAACCTGTTCCTTCATTCTCATAGTATACCCGCTATGGAGAAATAATTCACAGACTCACTTACCTGTCCAAAGACCTTTCTCCTGGGAGAGAGCTTTATAAATCATTTTAAGTTAGTGACCATAACTCCCAGGTGCTTCCACAAGACCAACTGGAAAAGCACATTAACTAAGAACCAATTAAATTGCTTCTAGTCTGTATTTGTTGGCCTCCTGAATGAATCTCTCCCAGAAGGCTGTTCATGTGGTGAGCACTAGTGAAACTGTGAAGAAAGTAAAACTGGGCTTTGGAGACCCCCACCTCTTTCTGTAACCCGAGGGAATGTGGAGCTCACGTGCTTCTCTCTTACCCAAGAAGCAGCGAAATCTATCTGAGAGGAGACTTAAAATATTATCCTCCTTAGAAGTAGTTGCACTGTAAAATGCCCTTCCCTCTCCCCACCCCGCCATACTTGAAAAAATGAATTAATGGTACACTACTTGGCATTGGTCGGAGGCCAGAGCAAGAACTGTTTTCAGAGGGAACACTCTTCTGGTACCTCTCCGTTCATACCACATAGGCTGGCCACTTGCTGATGGCACTTACACATATGACCCTGGCCTTGTAACTTACTGGCTGGTGCCTTTGGGCACCAGAAGCTTTGTGAGTCAGTCTCCAGCTAGAAAGAGTGATTTAAGTCAGGAATAGCAATCTCCCCGGTCTTGCCATCTCACTTGAGCTAATGTACCAGCTGGTGCTGCAGAGAAAGCATAATGGACCCTTGTTGAGGTAGTCTGTGGCAGCTCCCAGGTGGTCCTGACTGTAGAACCATCCTTCTAAAAAGTATAAATTCTAACTTAGCAGTCTGCTGAGAAGCCTGGCTCCCTGGCAGGCCAGGCATGGGGGCAGGAGGTCACTGCAGCTAATCAAGTCCTTGCTGTGCTGTCCCGACTCACTGCAGAGCTCTGGCCCATTCCCAGCTGACCCCACTCCTGTAACATTCAGTGAGGAGCCGAACTTTTCCATTAATCGGCCTGTTTTCAGGAGCTGGAAAGGTGACTTGTAACAGGCCTCTTGTTCCCAGGTTCTTCTATAATGACATTCTGCACAAGCAGATGTCTTCCTTTGATTCCTTATGACCTGAATTTTGGCAAATGAGAAAGCGCCTGGGATCTGCAGGGAGGGCCTAAGGGTGTCTTTTCTGCAGAAAGACACTCTGGTCTTCCGTGTACACCCCCATCTCTAACTGGCATGTGGCAAGGACGTGGCCTCACTCATTTTCCGCATTGGAAAAGGCCTTCTTCCTGGAGTCAGGGGGCTTTGAGATGAGATGGCCAGTACTGGTCCATGCGTAAGTGTTTACCAGATGTGACTCCAGGGCTGTGTGGCTGTCTCAGCTTGACAGATGAGAAAATGCTGTTAAGTGCCCTTCCCAAGGTCACCCCACAAGCAAGCATTGTGCTGGGAGAATGACATCACCCCAGACAGTGAAGGAAGAACAGACCCAAGCTCTCGAAGCCCTGATGGGTGAGACTTTATGCCATCTCATTGAAACCAGGGAGTACGAGACTCTAAGTAATAAATAGATAATGGCTCCTCTCTGCTTGCCTTTTCCTCAAAGATGCCCAGGTGGGGGAGTTATGGTTGTGATGATTAATTAATAGACCACCCAGTGAACCTGAAGTCGAGGCCACGCCACAACCCTAATGCAGCCTGTGTGGCAGCTCATCCTTCCTTTTGGGGCTCCAATGGGCTTTGTCTGCTCGTGGCATCGCTAAAAGCACCGAAGAACTTCAGTTGGAGGATCTCAGAGTTTGGTCTGCTTTCTATTGAAGTGCAATTTTTAAGGACTCCTTTCAAACCCAGTCACTTTAGAAGCAAACCCAGCGCGGTCTCAGAGGCCTGTCCAGGCTTCCGCGGCTCTCAGCATATAGGATTACCCTTCTTCCTCAGCCTGGGTCCACAGCCCCAGAAAGAAAAGGAACAGCGTAAACTGATGGTGAGTTGAGTTCTGAAGATACACATCAAGTGAACTTAGGAACACAGTGAGGCTCTGGCGTAATTCTGTCTCTTCCCTTCCAGTGCAGATGGGAACAAAGCATCAGAGCCTCGGGACAGACCGTCAGGTTCGGCACCCTCCCCGCTCCAGCCCGGCCCAGGGAGCAGCCTTTCGGGCTGGGGAAGAGTCTAAGGAGGGTATTTTGCTTCACCAGCCCAACTGTGTGCATAGGTTGAGCAGAGACACTCACTCTCATGAGACGATCCAATTCCTGAAGGAGTCAAGAGGCTTTCTGCAGAGGACCATGACCTTGATCATATCACTCCCCTACTTAAAACCCTCCAGTACTTTCCCAGCTCACCCGGAAGAAAGTCAGTCCTTACAGTGGCTTCCAAGACCCTGGGCCTCTCTGACCCCGCCTCCTCCCTCCCTCCACCGCCCTCCTTCGGCACTCCTTACTGGCCCCAGGTATGCCTGGCTGTGCTCACTGACAATGCTCTTCCCCTGGCCGGGTGCCTCCCACTACCACCGCCAGAGCCCTTTTCCCAGATCTCCACTCTCTTACCCGTTTTCCTGTTTGATTTGCTCCAATGTGTTTATCTCTGGCAGAAATTATCACGATACCTGTTTGCTCACATTGATAGCAGGGAATACTAGTTTCTCATCCTGTCCTCATTCTTCCCTTCTTCCTTAGTATAGAATCTCAGTTTTGAGGAAGGAAAGAAGAGAGCGGTGTGTCTAGCTAAAATCCTACCTTCCCAGCATCTTCTGTAGCCCAGTTGAGTGCCTTCTAGTCAGTGAGACAGAAAGAGAGGTTGGTTGACTGTTCTCCTTAAAAAGAGGAGGTAAGGGCATATTGTACCCTTCTTCCCTTTCTCCTGCTCCCTGCCTGGGATCCAAGATATGATGGCTGGAGCACCCCAGACCATGAGCTGACCTCTAGGATGGCAGCCATCAGCTAAGAGTGACAGAGCAAGAGTAGATGGAATGGCCTAGGTTCTAGATGCCTGTGTGCTGTTCTGTGTGACCTTCTCAAACTTCTTTAATATGAAAGAAAAATAAACTTGCATCTTTTTTAGCCACTGTTATTTCTAGTCCCTCGTGCTCTGGCAGCTAAATGCAGTGTATAATAATGCACATTTACTGTCCGTCTTCCCCCACCAGAATGTTGGCTCCTTGAAACCTGGGACTTTGTCTAGTTCATTTCTGTATCTCTAGATTCTGGTACCTAGTAAATATTTTTTGAATGGATACATACATACGTACTTACATACAGCAGTAACAATATACTTTCTGCCCAAACCATGGCTTTATCAGTAGGCATAAAGGCATGATCGCCAAGTCATCATCCTTAATCACTGAACCCAGCAGCATGGATATTTATGTAGGTAAAAGCAATTTTAATTTCTAAGTGTGTGCTGCAGAAACAGCATCATCTGGTTCCTATGGATATAAAATTCAGGTGTGCTTTAGGTATAAGTGTAGGATGTTTCTGACATCTTTGGAGTTCAGGGGGCCTCTTAGCACACAGTCTTGTTGCTACAGTTGCTTGGACTTCTTGTCCTTCTACAGAAGAACTGCACCAAAATATCACTCTGTTCTTACCATAAAATGTCTACAGGCAAATGGAGCGGTTTATCTCTAATCTTGGAATGAAATGGCAGCTTAGAGGATCCATGGATTCTTTGGCTACGATGGCTGTAGTGCCCAGTGGAGTCTGATACACGTGTTACCTCTGGGGGGATTAGAACTTGCCTGCAAAAATAGTTTTTGAATCAGAATGACAGCGACTTATAGTACTTCTAGTTCTACCAACAGAGGGAGTGCAGTTTTGTAGAAAAATGTTGAACTAGTACATCACCTGAGTTCCAGTCCCAGCTATGTGACTTACAAGCATGTGACCTGGAACAAGGCCCCCGCTTCCTCATCTCCCAAACTGGAATAACACCTCTCTTTCCTATGCTGGTAGTGAGGGTCACTTGAGATAGAATATATGGAGGGAAATTGTGATGTTTACATGTAAAATTCCAGTTTTCTAGAGATGGGAAGAACCTTGGGGATTGTCTAACCCAACCTTTCATTTTATAGATCTGAGTGTTGATGGCCAGAGAGTCAAGATTTAGCCCAAGGTCACAGGGTAAGGCAGTTGCAGAACTGGGCCTTGAACTCCCAGACTGATGTTCTCCCACCATACCATCCTCTTTGTCAGTGGGTAACGGTGATACTTTTATTAGTCCTCCTTTGTTTATACCTTGTACTGTACCTCATACTTTTACTGTCATTTTTATAAGGTTGGTTTTGTAGCAGGGAAGTTAATTCCATTTTAAGGAGGTACAGTTCAGATGCAAGTTGCTTTCAATCATTTATGCATTCCACTGTGTTTATTGTGGCTGCAATGTGCCAAACTCTGCTATAGGCTTGGAGGGCAAGCAGTGAGCAAGACAGACAGGAATCCCTGCCTTCAGGGAGCTTATCTTATACACACACACACATACACATGAGATGGTATCAAGTGTTATAGGGAAAAATAGGACAGAAAAACAAGACAGGGGAGGGCTAAGGTCCAGGGGAGGGGAGATGTTGCCATCTTAACTAGGGCAGTCAAGAAAGGCCCCTCTGATTGGATTATATTTAAGCAGTGACCTGAAGGGGTCAGAGAGCAAGCCACATGGATATGTTAGGGGAAGAGTTTTCAAAGTAGAAGAAACAGCAGGTACGAATACCCTGAGAGTGTTCTTTGCCTGTTCAAGGAAGAGCATTAAGCCAGTATGACTGGAGTGAACAATGGTACAAGTGGAAGGAGAGGTCCGAGAATCAGGGGCAGAGAGGAGGTACATCATAAGGAAGCTTGTGGACCATTGTACAAATCTTGACTTGTGCTCAGCCTTTAAATCAGTGCAAGACACAAACTCATCAGAAGACTGGCATTTTTTTTCATTTCAGCCCACCATTTTCTAATTCTGAATTTGGGCTGCTGCACACTTTTGGTGTTGGGCTACCCTGAGATTTCTACTGTAAGCGCTCTTGTTGTGTCAGTGAATGTTCTTAAAGAAGAAAAGAAAACAAAGGCCCAGCAGCCTCCTGTTCTGAAGAAGGTTAAAATAAACTTGGGAGATGTTTCTCGGCATCCATAAACCAATTAAGCAGGTTACACAGAAGTATTTCTAAAAACAGCACTACAGTGGAAATAGACTGACAGGTGAGCAGATGGGGGAGCCATCAACTCAAATTTATTTCACAGCTTACAACTCAAATGAGCGTTCCAAAGTTAGAACAGCTGGCCTTTTATTCTGTAAGCCACTGTCCTTTGCTTTGCTCATCTTTCAGGAGTATGAGTGGATTATGCTCCAATGGCAGACTGGCTGTCGGTCCTTGACTTTGCAGGGGAAAATCCTTTGTAGAAAACAGGCTTTGGATGTAAATCATGGTTTCTCTGTACTGCCTGCTGCTTCCTTGGGTTATAAAGTTTCTAGATTCTGGAAATCCATGACACTGGCCTTGCAGCTTTCATTTTCATAACTGTATTCATTACCTATGTGGCTGCTATTATCTGAGTCTGAGTAAATGGAACTTAACCAAGTATAGTCAAAAAAGCAAAATCGTTAGATTTGCAGGAAGATGTATTTTTTAAAATGTTATGGTGCATCTAAAAATCACAGCCGCCTTGAATTTCTGACTATAAGTTCCATGGAATCTTTCTGAAGTTTGAGCCTGTCCCATGCAAACTTTACTTAAGTTTCAAGCAACAGGGAAGTCAAGAAATTTGGAAAGGGTTATCTTTTGTCAATCGTAGCCCTTTGTGGGGTACTGTGTTGACAGAGGAAAGCAGAGAAACCGTATTCTGTGGCTGAAAGGAGGGCTTGATTACTACCCAGTGGGGATTTTGTTCCAGTAATCGCATCAAATTGGACTTTCTGCCATGTTGTAGGTAGAGCCTTAATATCACTCATTAAGTCATATGCCCATATGCTTTCCCTCCCAATGGCTGAGTCACTGGCAGAATATATTTTCTTCCAAAGTGTTTGTTTTCATTGTTGCCCTTTAAAAATAATGAGCTCATTCTATTCCCTTGCAGGGAAAGTTACTCTAGACTGCTTTGAAATTGTATATCTTTTGTTGAGCAAATTTCTGCAGTGGTTGCCTAGCTTTGTGTGCGGGGGAACCCAACCCGGCCTCTCTTAAAGCTCCTGACCAAGCAGCCTCAGACTTGATACATATAATCGTCCAGCCTATTTGACCTTTATATTGTTACCCTTGGCCAGGTAGAAGTCATGCAAGTTTCAGGTGACCCTATCATGTGACCAGAGATCAAAGGTCAGCAGCTCCTAAATGTTCAGCTGTCAAGGTAGCCCATTCATCACTATCATTATGTAACTGACAGGCTGGCAAATGAACCTGGGGAGAAAATTGTTCTCAGCCCTCCACCTCCTGGGTTTACACCCCAGTGGTGGGCAAAGCAGTCTATCATATTAAGTGGTTCCACCGGCCTGTTGAGTCCCTAGAGTAGGGGGAAGGACCCTGGAGTCCTTTTCTTTGAGCTGGACCCTGGGAAGTCACTGGTCCAGTTGAGGGCCGGTGCTTAGAGGGCCACATTGCATGTTTAAAAGCACAGACTCTGAGTCTAATGGCCTCCGAAATGGAGATGAATTAGTGTGAGTTCTTGAAGGACTCAAAGACACCCACGTGTCCCACCACCACATTCCACCTTCAGTATCTCTGTGGTCCTTTGTGGCAGACTAACATGGGGCAGAGTTTTCACAAACTGGCCTAATCTGAAGAGTCTCTGTGAAAATTCAGATTGACAGGAACCCCCTCTGGAGAGTCTGACTTTGGGCTAAATGCCTTTGGAAACCTATATTTTTAACAAGAACCCAAAATGATTCTTTTGTTGTCTATATTTTGGAATAGTACAAAGAGCTTGAGATGTGAAGTCAGACAATTTTGCCAAATCCTGACTCTATCCTTTATTTGGCTATGAAATCTCAGACAAGCTAGTTCATCAGGGCCTCAGTTTCTATTTTGAGGACAAATATTGAAATAGAAGATGTATACAGGACAGAGTACTCAGTACTTATTAATGGCTATTTTTAATGTTTTTATTAGCATTACTACTGTTTCTTTGGTCTGAGAGGAGATGTCATTAGAAGAGCATTGGTGTGAGAGAGAATTCCTTTGTAGTTATCTCCCATACCAACAAAAACTGCTAAAAGACTTACAGGGCAGTTTCAGAGGGGTAAAGAGATGTGAGGATCATCCAGTGTGACCATATGGGTTAGGAAGATGCCCTGGCCCCAGCGGGGGCAGCACATACTGGCAGGAGAGGGGGACCAGGCATGGCACCCACCACACCACGAAAGACAGAGTGGAGCTGCCTGTGAGTTATTCCATTAGCACCAAGGGCCCCTGACTTTTTTGCCAGCAGAGGGCCTTTGCAGTGCACATCTCTTCATCTCCCGACCTCCTGGAGGTAGTGTCTGGGCACATTTATCCCTTACCCTAGGGTCTTCTCTGGCGGCCTTTGCCATAGGAGGGAGAAGGTCTCCCCAGTGACTTGGAGTAGGATGAAGCCCTGGTTCCATAAGCCAAGAGGATGGGAACCCCTACCAAAGGGAACTCTAAATGTCCTCTTTCACTAAACAAAACAAATTGAGAAACCCTGATGTTCATGGTTACTGGGCTGTACAGTATATCAGTGCTGTATTTCAGGAAAGTTATAGGTTATATTGGTATTGAAGGAAGAATTGGGAACCATGGAAACCAATGTTTATATAGAAAATGTCTTTTAAGTTCCAAACAAATGTGGAGGAAATGAGTCATTTACAGCAACTGGGCACTGCCTACCTGTTCTCCCAGACAGGAGAATGGTAGAGCCCCACAGTAGGTACTCCATAAATATGCCATTGGTTGACTAAGATCCAGACGGCAGGGTTATCCATACTGAAAGACAAAACAATTTCTTGAGAAAGGGCTGGTTATCCATGTGCTTGACGGTACAAGCATTCAAAAGCATTTTGGGGACATTTGGTTTTTAAAGCACCTAAGCAGACTCTCTTATATTAGGCTTTTAACTTTTTCTCTGAAGTGTGAGGCCCACAAGTAGATTCTTATACAAGTAGAAGATAAGCCAAGCCTAGTTTCTCAAGTGGTCATGGTTGAAAAATACTACCTACCAAACAGGTATGTTGACACAGGGAAAGCTGACCCAGGGGCCAAAGTTTGGCTTGTCCTCCCTCAGATATGTGTTGACTTTACTGATCTGGAAACATTAACATGCAGCACAGAGGCAAGAGGTTAAAAGCCTTTCAAAGAGAAAGTGAACATGTCCTTTGTTGAAACTCATTTAGGAATTGGATTTGCTTAGTGGTTCTGCAGAAGGTAAACTGAGTTATACCAATTTAACAAACTGATTTTATAAAGCCAACTTTGCCAAAGTAGACCATTATGACAGATAGGACAGGGTGGAGATTTATTTGCAAAGTTGTCTACAGCGCCATGATGGCAGTAACAGAAAATCCCAGGAGACAAATTATAAATTCATTAACTCACCCTTTCCAAAGGATTTAGCATGTCAAGGGCAGATCATTATAAACGGGGCTGCACACTCTTCTCGCCACTGATTATTTGGAGCAAAGCATCATGAGAACATCAAAAACACTGAGATTGAGTGGCTTCTCAATTTCAAATCAGGATTAGATTGGCAATGTAGTGATTAACATAGACATCATGAAAGTCAGAATTATGCATGAGAATACCAGGAATTGTAAATCAGCTACTGTCAAGGATATAGATACCATGGTATATGAAATATACTTTCTTTAAACACTGGAATCACCCTGTGTGGCAAGATGCTGCAACTCTTACAGGCCCAGAAAGACCCATAAGAACAGAGAACATTCAGGCCCTGTACTGGTCTCTTGCTCCCCCCAAAGCAGAAGAGGCTATTGAGATCTTTGCCCCTTTATAGCGCTATTTTTGTTCATTTTCATGCTGATCCTGGCAGTTGCGTTTTGCATGTTAAATCTAGATTTGAAGTAAAACCCCACCCATGTTTTCTATGTGCATGAGGCCTCTTACGCTTCGATTCTGGCTTATATTGTTTGAAAGAATGCATTCTGATGTAGCTGATATCCTAAAACAGACTCCTGTTTAACATTAGCCAGAATGACTGTCAACTCCTCATTGTAAATTAAAATTCCAGAAAAGACTCTGACTTGAAGAAGAGTGCCCTTTTTCAGTCACTGGATATTTTCTGATGAAGTTGTTAGTTTAAATTGCTCCAATTTTTACAAGTATGATTTCTTTCATTTTTATTTACAAGCGGTACAAGCACCTCTGGTCAACATTGCATAATCAGCTGTGCTTTTAAAATACGACCTGTTTCTATACATACAGGAAAGAGAGATTGAGGCAGAATTATACAGTTGTGTGGTATTTTACATATTTTAAAGGGCTTTTATACACATTCCTTGATTTTTATCTTCACATAAACCAGTGAAGCAGAGAAGCATTAGTTTCATGTAACAGTTGAGGAAACTGAGAGGTTGAGAGATTTTCTCAAGGTCACCCCAAGAATATACTTATACTTAGAAGTAGTTTATGCTCCTGAAAGGTTGAATGTGTATCTTTTATTTCTATGGACTAAAGATGCTTATGCATAAGAATCTCAAAGTCGTTAGAATGAAAAGAAGAAAAAGAAAGTTTTGTCAGAAGTTTACCATAATAATAGCACTTCTAGAAACTTGAAGGAAAAAAAAAAAAGCATTTTGCTCCTTCTTTTCCCCCCTGAAATGGTTTGGAATCTCCTGAACATCCAAATTTGGCAAGAACAGCTAAGTAGTCAGGGGGCAGGAACCATTTTAGCACGAATGAGACTCCATGAGAAAGATGGAAAGCGGTGGAAAGGGCACCCAGCCAGGTATTCAGGGTCTGGCCAACCCTCTTCCTCCCGCTTATGATTGGTTAACCTTGGGTAAGGCACCCTTCACTCAAAGTGGGGATCAAACACCCACCTCCCCATTTATCTAAGGTTATTGTGAAAATCACATAAAATAGTGTTGTGTATTAAGAGTCTTTTGGACTGGTAATCAGTGTACAAAACGTAATTATTTTAAACAGGAGTTGCTCTCTTCTTTTGCATTAAAGAATTCTCTCTTAGAAGTTCATTTTTTTTGTCTCCTCAATAGCCTGTGCTTAGTAGTGTTTCTCCATCAAGTTCTAGTTTGTTGTACTTTTTTTTTTTTTTTTAAGCTTTCTTATCCAGATGAATCTTTTAGCAGGAACCATTTCTCCTGAAATTTTATCATTTCATCAAGAGTTATGGAAATGTTACCTTCCCTTCCTTATTTGTTGCAGAATTTAGGGACAAGGAGGAAGACCATACATGTTTTCTTAAAATCAATGGCCAGCACATTACTGTAAAACCTATTGATTAAAAACACAAAGTATAATGTTAGTCATTTAGTCTGTGAAGTGATGCAATAAGGGAAGAAATTTATCCTTTGACTTTTGCATTAACCTTTTATTGACTGCTTGCATACCCATAATTAACACACACTTTAGCTAAAGTGGTTAATTTTAGCATGACCAGTGTTCACTAATGTAGCTGCAGCCCTGATCCTCCAAATGCAAGTGTAGCCCTGGGGAAATCAGTGGGCAGTGGGGCCCTGTGGGAGGAACGGGGGAGCCTGCTGGACAGTCTGCTACCAGGCCAGCCAGTGTGACACCTTCAGTTACTTTCTGTTATGTCACTAGGTCATTCAAGGAGAACCATGCCTGAGTAGCACGAATTTTGGGATGGCTTACAGGGTTCTTTGAATCAAAAGAATGTGAATTCGGGAGGGAGAGAGATGAAGTTAATATTATTTTCCTTTGCTTGCCTTGCAGTATTTCATGAAAGAGGTGGGGTTTTCTGAGTAGATCCAAGTTTATTTGCTAATCCAAGAAGCATTAAAAATATGATTTCCCATTAGGAGAGGAGTAGAGAGGTCAGGGTTGAAAGGGGAAATGGTAACTTTCTCACTGTGTTGCTGAGTGCAGAATGAGCTGTCCTGGGGAACACTGAGTTACCTTTCTTTAGAAATCTCATCCAGCTCTGGTCACTGAAGCTGACTCATTTTTATGCAAAGGCCGGGGAGCGTGTCACCTGAGATCCCTTGTTTTCTGGGTAGAAAGGTGTCCCAAATAGAAATATTATTTGAACCAAACCCAGAAGCCAGCTTGCCCATGCTTTCATACCCACATGATCTCCGCACACAAGGCCCTGGGTCAGCAGCAGCCCCTCGGCTTGCCGCGAGGGCTGTCAGCACCCACTGGCCAGCGGGGCTGGGGCCACGGCTGCTGGAGCAGACTGGAGGCGTGGGGAGCTGGGAGGCCGGGCCAGCTTAGCGGCTCTTTGGGTTGCAGGAAACCCTGGCTCAAACAGTAACAGCTCGTGAAACTGAAACACCTAAGAATCTCTCACTTCAAGTGAGGTTTGATCCAGCTACTCAAAGGATAACGCCCAGGATCCAGCCCCCTGCTGCATGGCAGCAAAATGGCCAGGGCAGTTTCAGATCTACATCCCAATAGCTGAGAGGAGACAAGAAAGTCTTTTCCCTTACCTCCCAGACCACTGCTCTGGCTTACGTCTCATTCTGTCTCATTCTCGTTCCCAACTGGGTCATGTACTTTGCCCTACACCGCGTCCTGTGGCTCGGAGAGTGGGGCGTGCTGGTTGGGCTCAGCTAGTCGAGGCTTTCCCCTGGCTGGAGAGGTGGAGCCGATCCCACCCAAGCCTCGTGGCTGAGCAGGGGGAAGGGATGGATTCCCTACAGGAAAATCAGAATCTTCTTGGTGGGAAAGGTGGGATTCTACACGAGACACAAATGTTCACCACAGCCAGTATTCCTAAAACATTTCTCAAGCGAACTTGGGGCCCCTGCATTTTGCGAGAGACTATAAATACATGCAGTAATAAACCATCTGGTGAATGCCAAATCAATCTGAAACAACCACCACTTAGAAAGTCCAATGACAGTGCCTTTCTTGAATTCTAGTTCCTCAGGAGCAACTGCCGAGCCTTTCTGAATCTGAGCATCTTAGCCAGTCGCTGCAAAGTTGTAGCAGCTTGAATACATAAGCCTCAGCATCCCAGAAAGTCACATTGTGATAGGATTCAGCCACAGGCTCAGTTTGATTTAAGCCAGAAAGAGCTGCTTCTGTATCTCCAGCACTTTCCTAGAAAGAGCCCGTTGGGAGGCCGTAGGTGCTGCCAGCATGGAGGGCAGGACTGGCGTGGGGGCAGCAGGTAGCCGCTTATGGGCAGCTCTCGTGTGTCCAGCACTAGTACTAGAAGTAAAAGCAATGATGGCCATAATAATATTCAATACTTGGTGAGTGCGACTATGTGCCAGGCAGTGTTGTAAGCATTTTACCTGTATTAATTTATTTAACCTTCGCAAACAACCCATAAGTAAGGTACTGTCACTATCATCATCATTCCCACTTGACAGACAAAGAAACTGAGGTTCAGCAAGGGTCAGAAACTTGCCCAAGAGGTCATGCTCTAGAAAGCAGCAGCTCCAGGTATGCAGAGAACCCCTCATACCTGCCTCAGTCTCCCTACTTCCTTACCTTAGGAAATTGACACCTCAGAGAGGCAGAATGAGGGATTTGAGATTGAGAAAACCCAAAGGGGGATGTGCCTTCAAGCATTTCCAGCCCCTTCTTTTTCAAGTCCACAGTCTGATGTTGACGTGCTGTTGAATCAGACAATATAATTGGAGTTGGGGGGTAACTGTCCCTCTGGTAGGTAAATACAGCACCTCAAACAACTAGCCCTCTGCCAGCTCCAGTGGCTGCCATTTGGAAATTGGCAAGGAGCACTGGGCATTGAAGGAAGGGTTTCAAAGTGACCTTGAGAGATCTAAGACCTTGAAGAAACACAACCAAGAGTTTTACCCGTAGTCAGAGGAGGCAATGAATACACACAACCCCTGGCCACCAGGGCCTGCATGAAAACAAGGTCCCACACCAGTCAATTCTTTGATGGGAAGAAAATGGCAGAAAATCACAAAGCAGACTTTTTCCAAAATGAAGGCTAGTGGGCTTGGAAGCTTATACAACATGGCATATGTGCAACAGATTTTAATATTTTTAATACTCTGTCAAAGTGAGGGGGCAAACCTGTTTGACAGGTGAAGAAGGATCTCTATTGACTTTTCACAAACCTTATGATATTCTCGGTGGATCGACACTTATCACAGCCCTTTAATCTGCCAACCAGGATAATGTGTGCACAGATAATTTATCCGCTGAGAGATTGAAATGCTCAATTTGGAATAACTTTCCCTACCTAGTAAATTGAGCATTACTCTGTGATGCTGAGGCAGAGAGATAGCACAATTTTAAAAGCGTTGCAGAGTTCCTTTGTAATTAGTCGCAGTTTCCCTTGAATATTAATTCCCCCCCATCCCTTTCATGTGATTTAGGGACTGTCTCTAGCACTGCAGAGATGCACACGGTCTCCGACACTTACTAGGAAGTAGTGCGCGGAATGGTCCCTCTGTTCTTTGGTGCTGTGCGGGGCTTATCAGTGCAAACAGTTTAATATTTATGCTAAGAGGATTGTCAAAAGCAGCTTCTGTTGCTTTAATTCTTGTTTTAAATAAATAATGAGAACATTTAAACACATTACTCTTCTTGGGGCCCTGAGGTCAGCTAATCTTATTATTTATGAAGTGATGTGCTACATAATAGTACTTAGTGCATGTTAACAGACGCTATTATCAGGGCCTGATGTGGAGAGCTGAAGATATATTGCAATGTTACGTGTAATGTACGACGGATTGAGTGCACGGGATGCCGGCGTAGCAATTAACCACATGAGAAAATAGGTGTAAAGGTGAAGTATATTTTCCCATGGGGATCCCCTCACCATTAATAATTCCCCAGAGAAGAAGATGTCTTTTAGTTAGGAACCTTCCCTACCATCACGCTTGGAAGCAGGGCCTCCTGGATATTCCATTCTTCGTGAGATATTTCCTTCTTCATTTAGTCCTCCACAGAAGACAGATAGCAGGATGACCACTTCTGAACTGATTCGGAGCACAGTGCAGAGAAGGGGAGGGGATGAGGGGTGAGGGGGGACCCCTGCCACTCTTCCAGTTGTGCTCATCGTATTTATTTTTGGTACACACACTTTCTCCACCACATGCTCCATTAGAATAGAGAAACGGTTCATTCCTTATTACAATTTGTGGTTCCTTCTTTCCAATCCTTTTTCAGAAAAATAAAGCTAAAGCCATTAGCTTTCCCAGACCAGTTTTAAATAAGCTGGTCTCCCCGAGAGGTAAATGCCTGCCAAAGTATGATGATGTGGCCCCAACATTTTTCCTACAAGGCTATAATTTAGTTGCATGTGATAATTAATTTCTCTACTATTGATGAATAATCTATTTAATAAAAACTGTGATTTAAGTGTTTTCCTTAGGGAGTAACTCTTGCTAGCCTCTTAATTTAATTTTGTGGAAGTTTTCCCCACCTATTCATCAGTGGAAAAGATTATTAACCTCTATTTGCATATATCCTCATAAGTCGGTCTCTCCGTGGAGTGCCTCTTTCTGAGCACAGCAAGCTGGGACACTTGCAAATCTCCAGGATCTCCAAAGTCAATCCTGGTCTGTAATATTGTTTAATCTATTCTTGAATGTTTTAATACAGTAAATTCAATTTAATCTTTCCCAGTAATCTAGTAATACATCGAAATCCCACAAACATTTAAATCTGATAATGGCTTAATCACACACTTTAAATAACAGTTGAGATAATGAAAAAATAATTCACCATTTTAAGGACAGAGTAACTGAATTTCCCTGATGATTGGCTTCTGTGAAGCCACTAGAGATAACACAAATCAGAGAATTGTAAAAAAAAAAGAAGTTCCAGCACCATAAAGAACAATTCTTCCTGTTTATGAACACCTGCTTTCTGCCTTGCAAACCCACTCTTCCTCATCGCCAGCCCCCTGGAGGATTGTCTCTAGAGCATTTGGCAGTGTTGTTCCACGCTGCCCACGGGTTTGGTTTTTCCAGGATTTCCTCCGGTGGATTAACTGCCTATTCTTACTCTTCCAGGTGCCAGTCACGAATTGCCCGAACTTTACCTGTGGATCAGAAGCCAGAATGCCGGCCGTATTGGGAAAAGGATGATCCTTCCATGCCTCTGCCATTCGATCTCACAGACACTGTTTCTGATCTCAAAGGTCTGCTTCTGGAAGCAAAACCCTAGAAGGCGTGCAAGTCCCAGGTGGAGGAGGAAAAGATATTTTTGGCTTCCTCCCTCTCACCCTTGTCGTGGGCTTGGACAAAGGCGATGTAGGTAGACTTGGCCTTTAGATTATGGAACCTGGGTCCCAGTTGAAAACAGCTAAGGAATGGAACCCATGAATATTAAAATGTTTAAAATGACACAGTGTTATAATCTGATTTGTAATGAACTAAGAACCTTCCCCCAGAAACTATTCCCTAGTTGGAATCTTTTATGTGAGCTATTCAGCTCCCAAGGGCCAAGGCAGCAGGGGTGAGCCCAGAACCGGGCCTGCTTCCCACCTTCCCGAACCTTTTCAGAGACTCTAGACTGGACGATGCCACAGTCACTGCGGGGAGAGCTCAGAGCGCTCACCCAGTGTCTCACCACACCCTTGAGGGGCTGCACCCTCCAGCATGGTAGCCACTAATTAAATGTGGCTGCTTAAATTTAATCCAATTTGAATTATTCCTCAGTTGTACTAGCCACATGTCGAGGGCTGAGTAGCCACATGTGGCTCATGACTCCTGTATTGAACAGCACAGACAGAGAACATATCATCACTGGGGAAAGCTCTGGTGGATAATACTTCTATAAAAAGTGGGAGAACAAGAGATTCTCATTCCCAGTTCTCACAGCCACTATCCTCATCGGTGAAATAAATTTAAAGAGAAATGACTCATTGAAAGAACTGCCTCTCTCCCTCCTCAAAGACAGACCTAGTGAAAGCCTGAGTCAGTGAACTCTGCACTCAGCACCCAGGAAAGGAGAGGTGTTGAACATTAAACTCAAGTTGACATCCTGTCGTTTGGAAGTTCCCCTGATCTAATGAACAGCCCTATTTATGTGGCTTCATGAAGTTAGCCTGCACAGTACGTTTTTCCTCTAATTCCCACATTCATATGTACTGACAAGTGGTATAGAGGGTCCAGGAGCCCAGTGCCCCCCTGACCCCCATGACACTGGCACCTTAGAAAGGTGGTGTGGAGGAGCCCGGGTCAAAGCTCCCATGGGCTTGTGACATTTAGCATGGTCCCATGCCTCAGTTTCCCCATCTATACAATGGGGATGTTAAAGGTACCAACTCAGAAGGTGAATATTAAGTGAAATAACAACTTAGCTGCAGAGTTAGAGTAAATATTAGTGCTGTTATATATTAGTAAGTTGCCCTGATGTAGACGTTTTTCCCTCCCTCTATCCTTCTGCTAGTTTTGTCTCGTGATGCCATGAACACATGGCTCTTGCCCTTTGGTGACCCCAGAAATCGTGAGAATAGCGCCTCCCCCACTCCCGCCCAAGCTTGCCGCTTCCCTTGTAGTTGTTTGCAGTAGTTGGGAAGCTGAAGAGCTGTGATTGCCCATTGAGAGGCACACTGAGATCAACCTCCTGCCTGCCACTCGCGTTTCGCTGGCTCACGGTGTGCTTCCACCCCACGGAGTGACCAGCCGGAGGAAGGCCGCCTCGTGCAAAGCGGCCAGCTCTCATCTCCTTGAGGCTCAGGTCTCTTGGACTTCGCATGAGTCGTCCCAGTTCTTGAGCCTCGATTTCCTCCTTAGCAGAAGGGAGAGAAAATGCTGCCTTGCAGGTTTGCTGTAGAGATTAAATGAGATCATGTAGGCAAGGAGCATGTGGCACACAGAAGTCATAGACCGGAGCCCCCTCAAGGCCACCCAGCCCAGTGTTGTGTTTTGCCACTACAATGTTAGTTTTTTGTTAGATTTCATAAGGTGTCAATACATACAGATTGAGAGATTTTATGCAAAATGAAAATGTGTGCATTCTCTTTAGACGTCTGAACATCTGGCAGCCCTAGGTGTCCCTCTGGCATGGCAACGAGCTGAGTAGTGTCTTCTCGCTATTAGGTGGGGTTCTGAACCCCCTGCTGCCCTGTTGCTCCCTACTATCACTTATTGTAAACCTCACCTGCTTCACTCCTCCCTGTCGGCACTCTCCAAGCCTGCTTGCTGGCACCCTTCCAGTAGGAGAAAATGACACCATCTAGTGCTTACCCCAGTAGAGGTGCGTTACTGTGGCGCTCTGTTTGTGGACTGCTTGTTGTAATATGTCATGTACATCACAGAACATTCATGAACGATAAAAATATTAAAAGGATGAGATAAACCAAGAGAGGCTCTGCTCTTTCCTCCTTACCCATGGGGGGGCCTGTTTCGGTGGTGGGGGAGGGACTGGGACCCAGTAGAGGTGGTTCTCAAAGCCCTTCAGGTGGGGCCACATCATGTGCAGCCAGGGTTGAAGAAACCACACTACCCATCATGAACTGGAAATGTGAGATCACATTTTGTCAGAAGAAATGGTGGCTTTCAGTGAGCATGAGACTGATTGTGGTTGAGGATTATATATGCTTGTGGCAGAGAGTGGGTGTCAGGTGAGTAGAAGGTGGGGAGGCAAGAGACAATCAAATGGGCTTGTAGGCTGGCTGGTAGCTCTGACAATCAGCTCAGTCCCTGCAGGGCCAAAGGCAGGCCCGTTTCCCTCTATGAACTAGCGAAGCACCGTCCTGGGCACACTGGCCCCCTGTGTGGCTGAGGGAGCAGGGAGGCCATGCCCGGGGCCACCTTGAGTCAGCAGCCCCCGCCTGCTGAACTGCCAGCCCCCAGCCCCCAGCCCCAGCTGCCCTGAGGAAAGTGACCTGAAGAGATTCCCTGCCCCCGCCAGCCTTCCTCCCGCCCACCAAGCTTCCTTGACCATCCACCACAGCCCGGTGAATCCAGACAGGTCCCTGCCTCCCGAGGGCTCCTCTGGGCCAGCCCCCATGCCAGCTGCTGCATGCAAAGTGACCAAAATAGGGACCCACACGGTGGTGGGGAGACAGTGAACCAGCAAATAAGTAACAAGATGGTTTCAGATCATAGTGAGTGCCAGGAAGGGAGCCTGCTGGGTGAGGTCGGGGAAAGGGAGTGATGGGGAACAGCTTTCTAGGACAGCGAGCAGCTAGTACAGGTCTCTGAGGCAGGAGAGTGCTTGGAACAGGCGCTCCTGGGAGAAGGCGGCCGGGCCACTGCAGCCAAAGCAGAGGAACGAGGCCGAGCAGGGGAGATGCGGTGGAGAGGAGACAGGACGAGCGTGATTTGGCTTCGAGTGCCCCAGTCCTTCATCCCATCACCCCCGTTCCCGCAGGACAGCTCCAGTCTGGTTCTCTACCCTGTAGAGGCAAGACGTTCTTCCTGAGATCCTGCCCAAATCCTCCTCCTGTAACTGTGGGCTGGAAGGTTCTTCACAGGGAAGGGTGGGCATAACTTGGGATATTCTCAAGTCCTCGGATGGTGGCTCTGGCTGCTCTCTGGGCTCCAATGGGTCCCAGAGCAGGCGGACTCAAGGGACTTTCCCACACCCCAGAGCGACACCTTGAGCTGGAGACAGTGGCCTGCACCCCCTCCCCGTACCAGGGTGAGTGTCCTGGAGCCTCACCCCAATAGCACCTGCAGCTTGGTGGCTGCATCCATGTCACGTCCACGTCACCTCAGCCCAGGGGAGTTTGCTAGACAAGAAAGAGCAGGGTCATGGCATCGCTTATGATACAATTTTAGTAATAAGCTTCTAAATCCATCACTAACTAAATTGAGGGATGCTAGAAATGAGATTCCCTGGGCCCTGGTTAATGGGTACCCCACATCCAGTGGAAGATTTTCAGTGTGTTTCAAGGGAGGGTATTTTTTTTCCTGCTCTAGTTAAGGCTGATTTTACCACTGGGCAAATTGCATACATTTGGATCCATGCCACGCTAAATACTGTTTATTTTGGGATCTGTCAGAGGCAAATGCATGGAAGATGGGGGATTTCTTATTTGAAAAGGCAATTCTCATCCAAATGGATTGAGAAGGAGAGGAGCAGTACGGATTAAAGTGGGCTGCAGTGGCAATGCTGTGTATCCAGTTTGCCTTTGTTACTTTGTGATTAAACGGTATTTTTAATTAAGTTTCATTGGGAGCCATAGGTATCGCGGTGGTGAAATCAATTTGACAGCCATAAAGGGGGAGGAAAGGCCCAGGAGTGTTGTAAAGATTGGGGCTGCAGGGATAGCAGGGAAAGCCGGGCAGTGTTGGGAGGCCGGAGTGGGGAAGGGAGCAGCAGGAGAGGCAGCCGGGTGTCCCGCAGGCCAGCCAGGGTGCCTATGCCTGCAGCGGGGCTGGCGCTGGCCTGGGAGACTGGTTTCAGTGGCTGTCAGGAAAAGGGGTACGCCTGGCTCTCTGGCTCACCGGAGAGACCCCTGTGGATTCCCAGGAACTCCAGGAAAGTGTCTGAAGGGTGTGTTTATCCTTCCTCTTTTGTTGATGAGGAGAATGCATGCATGTCCCGAGCCCCTGTGCAGGCTACAACCTGGAAGGACCAGATACAGCGCTGTCCCACAATCCTTCATCCCGCAGGCTCACTCCCACAAAACAGCTCCAAATCCTGTTCTCTATACCCTGTAGCAGCGCGGCATTCTACCTGACATCCTGCCCAAATCCTCCTCCCATAATTCAAAACTAGTCCCCTCTGCACCTCCGCTGTATCTATTCTGTTACCATTGACCAGATTTTCAGAATCTTCTGATTCTGGCTGCAGACTTCCCGGGTTTGAATCCTGGTTCTCTGGGTGATCCTAAGGCTACCCACCCATGCAAACTTTTGTTTTCTTGTCTCCAAAATGGGAATAATAGCAACGTATCTACCACCTAAATTTGTTGTGACAATTAAATAGCATGCCTATAAAAATGCCTCCAGCGGTGCCTGGCCTATGCAGGGCTTCAGTGAGGTGCCAGCTATCCCAGGGCTTCAATGAGGTGATGATTGCTATCCCAGTTTCCCAGGGCAACAGTTACAGCTCTGTGACTTGGACAAACCCCTTGGCCTCTCTGTGCTCCAGTCTTTGTTTATATAACAGGGTTGATGATAACACCTCGCTTGACGGACTGTTCTGTATCACCAAGATCATGCCTCATTCTTAGTGCCAGAATAATATGTTACCACCCCACATTTTCCCATTTGCTCCTCACAGCATCCATTTTTTTCCCTAGACAGATGGCATGGAACTTTTTATAAATGAGATACTATGAAAAATGATTCCTTGGTATTCCCATTACTACAGAAGGATTAGGTCACCCATTGCAATTTTAGATTTGCTTAAAAAATTCTTGCCATCTTCTAATGGATGATCTGTGAACAACAATTGTTTATTGACTTGGAATGTCTAAGTACGAGGGCCAGTCTATTTCAAGGGGAGGGAAGCATTAATTAACTTGCAGCATTAGATTCAGTGATTCTTTTCCAATGATGCAGTTCATGACTCTGCTTGCATTTACTTTTCATCAGTCCTGAAAGAATTGAGGTAAAATAGTTCCTCTGCACATGTGTGTCAAGCTAAATGGATAACAGCAGATACAGATCAGTTTGCCTGTCTGCACTTGCCTTTAGACAAAATTCATCAATTTTACAAAAGCCACTGACTAAACATGGCACCAATACAAATGAAGTGCTGCTAGCATGCAAGTTTTCCCTGTTGTTTTTAATCTGGTAAGTGCGGTAACTTTCCTGCTGAGAGATGGAAAGTGCTGGCCTAGGACAGCACTGCGCCCCTCGGATGGGGACAAAAAGGTCAAGGCCGTTCTACAGGAGGTTCAGGGAAAGCCTAGTGGTTCTGGACCCTGTGTGCTCAGAGCAATTCTGACCAGCCTGGTTAGCTGCAGGAAGGACCTCTGTAGTCTTACGAAGTATTAAAAATTAAAGACCCCAGATTAACATGCCCTTACTGGTGCCAGTTTCAAAGGGACCCTGCTTGTCCTTCCAGTTTCTGAGACAAAGTGAGGGTTTGCAAGCTGGATCAAATCGCACAGGAAAAACCTGGCAGCACCATGCGGCTCAGCCTGATTGAGATATTTGGGGAGACTTTGTAAATGCTAAGACCCTATGCAAATCCAAGGCTTACTATTTATTATTTGCTATTATTTGTGAAACCAATTTAATTTGGGCAGGTAGTGGAAGAGTTTGTGTACATGTTCATCACTTCTAATCAGGCAAGGCCAGTCTCATGCAGGACTGGTGTATGGCTCGCTTTTGAGGCCATACAAGCATCTGGAGCATGGGGGAGTATAAACACCTCCTGCACAAGAATGGTCTCAAAGAATAATGTTTAAGGCCTCTTGTGAAATTTTTCAAATGCCGTACACCTGGCAAAACACCATACCTGTGTAGAGATATGTTCAGCACGTTGGCACACACATATGGAGGGAGTGGGCTTTTATTAGTTTCTTTGCAAAACTGCAGTCTCCAATGGAAAACCCTGGTTACCTTTCCAAACAGGGGATTCTATTTTTCACTGGGGAGCACGCTCAGTTAACCCAGCAACCCCAGGACCCCGAAAGGGCTGAGTCCATTTCCCAGGGCAGCGAAAGCTACCGCTCCCAGCTCATCCAACACAGAAACCTGGACCTCTGGTCACCCTCCTGCCCACTCCCCCGCCCCCAGTACTTCAGACAGAGATTTCCAGTTGATTACGCCTTGATTAGAGTCGGGAAAGAGGCAAGCCAGGTATACTGGATTCCCGTTGTCCTCCCCTCCCCTGCTCCCAACCAGGGGCAGCCCGAGAGGCCTCATGGCAAACATGGGAACAATCAAGCCCTGTTTACCATGGACTCTTCGTTTTCTTCTCTCAAAACCAAAACAGAGTTTAGTAGGCAGCATATTTCATACATGCCTCTTGATCAATGGAATGATCTGTCAGAAGCCATTAAAGCCTCCATTAGCTTGAATGCATTCAAAGCTAAACTATTGGATCATTTAAAGGCCACAGTGATTGTTTTTAATATACTGTACATTGATTTCTCCCTGTGAGCAGCAACATAAGTTTGAAACTAACTGTGTATGACTAAAGCTTCATTTGCTGTCTCCAGCCTCCTTGAGAAGCATGGTTTCACTTCGACCAGAAATATCTGTGTATCGTTTTTAAAGAGATGCAGACCCTATTAGATTCCCCCAGTTTCAGACTGAGTTGGGTTGTTATTTTTTCCCAGAGCTTTCTCCTATTTCTTTGTGCCCATTAACTGAGCTGTGCAGGCAGAACAGGAGAGGCATCCCTGCCAAGGACCCTCGAGTGAAGGCGGCGGGGGAAATTTTTCTGAAAGCATGAAGCCCCAGCTGAGGCCAAAATCGAAGTGAATTTGACAGCCTCAGGCCAGCAAAACTCTGTGCCCAGCACAAAGCAACAGGAGCTCTGGCTGCTCCAGAGGCCTCCTTGCTGAAGGTGGAAGAGCCAGGTGAGGAAGGAGGCGAGGCCCCAGCCTTGGGCTGCTGGAGTGCCAGCTGTTGGTACTGCTGACTCTTCTTCTGAGCCTTAGCCAAACGGATTCTTCTAGCAAACACTCGTGATTCCTCCCTGAGGATCAGACTCTGTGCTGGGCGTGCGAAGTCCCTGCCCTCAAAGTTCCAGCATTTCTGGTCTCAGCCCCTTGCTCATTTTAATACAGAGCTGGAGAATAAGAGCAGCTGGGTGACAGAAGCAGTAGTTGACGCGTGTTCAACGGCATGTATCCCCAAGAGAAGATTTTACACATTGCACCCATTTTATAGATGGGAAATACAGAGCCCAGCTGGGAGAAATTAAGTTATTTAAGAAGAATTACAGAAATTGGATTTCAAGGTTCTGGTATGTGGTAAGATTGGGAAGAATATGAACATTCTTGAACCCACCTCCCAAATAAACCTAAAGTATGCTGAGGAGGTAGATTGTTCCAGATTGCTTGTAAGAAACAATAGCCTACCCTTCCAATTTAGTCCTGAGAGGCTCAGACTTGTTAGTCTAGAGAACAGTTTGTGTGCTATGAATTATTTTGCCCTTGGGCCACAAAGGTCCACACAGTTCTGATGATTTTCAACTACCCAAACAAGCCATTGGAATTTATAGTGTGGGATATTAAAATCAGAGGCCAAGATCCATCACCCCAAACACTGGCAGGTCAAGCAAAAGTCACAGCAGTAAAATCTAGAGCAAGAGTCAGCAATTCCAGCCCACAGCCAAATCTGATGTACCACCTGTTGTTACAAATAAAGTTTTATAGGAACACAGCCACACTCATTCATTTTTGTATTATCCATGACTGCTTCTCACTCCCACGGCAGAGCAGAATTGTGACAGAGACCACAGGACCCACAAAGCCTAAAATACTTAGCACCTGGCCTTTTATAGAAAAGGTTTGCTCACCCCTAGTCAGAGGTTTGCCGCATCACCTGCAATTATGTGTGTTAAGTGATTAACATCATGTCAAGTACTTAGTAATTACTCAACACATATAGGAATGATGCTGCTGAATCTTGTTAGGGTATCCCACCCAAAATGCTCATGCCAAGGCCACTCTCTACACAGTAACATGGAGGAAAGCATTCAAGGGCAATTGTATTAAGGGGCAAAGTAGAATCAGGAGTGAAAGCTACGGCTCTTCCTGAACGCAGGAAGCCTGAGTGCTGTCGGGAGGGGCCAGGGAAGCCATTCTGGAGCGTGGAGAGCGGGCCCCTCCCTGGCTGTCAGGTTCAGGCATCTCGTGTCCACAGTGCACAGGTCTGCAGGGGAGGCAGTCGCAGCCCGATCTTCCCTGTAGAACTGCTGAACACACAGGTGAAGAATCTTTTTCTGAGCAGTCCTGAGCCCTTCTCACAGTGCTAAGATTATTCTAATGCCTCATTAGGAGAGGTGGTGATCTGGTCTATGATATTTTTTTCAGAGGTGGGTGGTAGGAGGAGAGGGGTCGGTTCTGTGCTCTCTAACTTACAGGGCCGACCAATGTGTCACCGTAAAGGGTCAGTAAAACACGGCTGCAGCAGCTTCTGTGGTTGGGTTATTACCCAGAAGCCTCTGGCTCTTAGAGTTTCTATTAAGGAATTCCAAATTGCACATTAACATTCAGAGTAGTCGGAGTTGTAATGAAGTTGCAAAGTGCACCTGGCTGTGCCTTGATTTATCCTCCACCTGTGGAGGGCTGTTCAGTTTTTTGCCTCCTTAAAGCCTCTGCACTTGGCCTCTGCTGTCAAAATATGCCCGAAGTGAATGCCTTGGGTCTTTCCTCCTGTACTGCCTCTCTTGCCACCTGAATCCTTGAGGCACTTATAAGTCATTCCATGTTGACCTTTTTCATTTATTCTGCCACCAGAGTGCATATCAATACAATTTTACTGTCAAATTCGGTTTCCATTTTGGACTAGAAAACGTAAGAGGGCAAAGCTCACAAGATCAAATTTTAACTTTCATTTTAGCACATTCTAGAATGTTCAGGATACCACTTCGTATTCCTGAATCATTTAATACTTATTAGCTATCCATCCAGCCAGCTTTTATATGACACATAATAGGTACTCAATAAACATTTGTGGCTGTTTGCTACAGTGAAATTAATGTGATCATCACCATCCCCTGCTTTAAAATCTCCCCACAGATTTTCTGGCCACAGGGCTGTTTGAAATCTACCCCCAACTTCTCTCTCCAACTTCATTTCCCAAAACTTGTTTCTCGCCTTTGGTTAGGCCACACCAGATTTTGCACTACCAGTTTTTGCCTAGATCCTTCTGTGGCCCTGGTAGTGTGCCTTAGGTGGGACGGCTGTGAGCGTGTTGGAACAAGCATGGTGGAACTTCAGGCAAGAGGTTAAAGCTGAGGATGGGTGGGGCTGGGGAGAATTTGGTGGCAGAATCAGTGTCCTGGAGGGGCGTTTGATCTAGGAGGTAGGGGGATGATAGCTGAGACCTCTGAGCTGGTGGTTAGGTGTATAGGAGATCTTGGTTCTAAGATCAAAGGGGGCAGAGGAAGTGCCCCAAAGAAGCAGCAGGCAAGGCCTCCACCTGGGGTCAGGCTCCACCTCTGCTGCATGGCACTCAGTATAGGGATCTGGGTCCAGAGAGAGCAAACTCACACAAGACAAACTGCCTTGGCCAATGGAGGTTGATGGGACACTGGAAGGGCTCAGTGGACACGGACTGGGGGCACTGGGTTTGGGTTAGCAGGAATAATTACAGATCCCAGGGGCCTGGGGTCATAAAGCTCTGATAAAGTGGTGCCACATCATACACATTTAACCCAAGAATTTAATTCTGCATGCTCAGCAAACACACACAAACAGCAGGGCAAAAACGCATCATGATTGCACCCCCAAACTGCACTCAATGAGGGCACAGCCTGGAGCACGGGCGACGGACGAGATGAAAACTTGTTCCTGCATTTGGGAAGTTACCACCTGGCTTAGAAACACAAGCCAGGTACCTCAGCTGGGGCTCAACTGAAAAATCACAATCTGTTCTAGCACTGGAGGAAAAATTGTCCAGACATTTCTCCAAAGAGGACATACAGGTGGCATATAAGCCCATGAAAAGATGGTCGACATCGCTAGCCATTAGGGAAGTGCAAATTGAAACCACAGGAAGGTACCACCACACACTTATGAGAATGGCTGTCATTTTCAAGTGATGGCACCACATGCTGGCAACAGTTTGGAGAAATGGGATCACTCATACGTTGCTGATAGGAGTGCAAAAGGTACAGCCACACTGAAAACTAGCTCGGCAGTTTTGTATAAAACTAAACATGCAGTTACCACCTGACCCAGCAAAATCTGGATGGGCTCTATGGATTGGGATTGCCGCACCGTCAGTTTCCTGGGTTTGTTTCTCTATTACAGCTACACAAGATGCTACAATTTGGGAAAACTGGCTGAAGAGTACAGGGGATGTTCCCATACATCTTTTTTATCACTTCCTGTGAATCTATAATTATTCCAAAATTAAAAAATAAACAAAAACACTAGCCAGTCTGAACAAGATAAAACTGTGTTAATTTCCAGTGTGGCACCTCCCTACAGAACTCTGAGGAGTAATTGTTACCTTACGTGTGTCCCCCTCACAGGAGGACATGCTCATGAAGCACAGGCTTGTTCCTGCGTCTGCCTGTGGGGACTGACCTCCCTGGGCATGGCCGTCGTACCTCCCAGATCCTGCCAGAGGGAGACCCCGCCCCCCCATTCAGTGGGATGCTCTTTCAGACAAGGTCACAGGGACTTGTTCATCTGAAATGGCCTTCTAGCCAGGCTTATTTGGGATATACTGGCCTAGGCTGTGCTTCTAAGTAATAGTAACTGCCGACGCGCCAGGCACTAAGTGCTTTACAGTGTTGTAAATATAAATACACACAAAAGTTCCACAGCAACCCCATGTGGTGGTTCCTATTTTTATTTCCATTTTCCAGGTGAGGAAATTTAGGCATAGAGAGGCTAGATAACTTGCCCCAGATCACGCAGCTAGGAGGTAGTAAACACAGTCTGGCTCCAGAGCCTGACACAACCTCCGTCTCTCTCCCAGCTTGACCTTTGACCATTTTCAATTCCACCCAGATTACTGGTTTTACTAAATGTAAGAAGTACCAGATTTGGTAAAGGTACCAGATTTTGATTAAAAAAATAGGAAACAGAGTGATTTCTCTGCTACACACACACACACACACACACACACACACACACACACACATACTGGTGTGACAAGGGGAAGTGGCTTAACCTCTCTGTGCCTCAGTGTCCATCTACTTGTTTGAGGACTAAGAAAGCAAGTCCACAAAGCTCTTAGCTGGTGCAAGACTCAGAGTAATTGCTCTAAAGTGAGAGACTAGCTTTTTGAGTGTAACTTTGCTCTTTGGTACTTGGGGGAGGGGGAAGCTTCTTCATGAACCTTATTGTATGAAAAAGGAGTTTCCGATCCTTGATGAAAAACAAAGGCACTCTCTCAAGAATCCCACAAATTGAAAGCAATCTGTGCCTATGGTAGCTTGGAGGCCATCTAATGAACATGCCGCTCTGGATGGGCTGCAGGAGTGAACGGCTTTCAAGCATCACAGGGGGACCTTGCATTGAAGGGGGCCACTTGCAAAGATGGTAGGAATGCCAAGGCAAACTGATTCTTAAACTATTCTAGAAGCTACCAGGGTACAATTTTGGAATGAAATTAATGGATAACCCCATCTCTGATTTTTTTTTAAAGAATATTTAAAATTTGTACTCAACTTCATGGGAAAATGGATTTTTAAAAAATATCTGCTGTCACCTCTCTGATGTCATCTCCTATGACCCTCTCCACCCATCTTTCCACCCATGTCATCTCTCTCTGCACCAGCCTGGCTTCCCTGCACCTAATACTCACTCACCTCAGGGCCTTTGCACTTGCTCTCTGCTCTGCCAGGATTCTCTTCTCCCAGACATCCACACAGTTCCCTCACCTCATTAGGGCCTTTCTCAGTTGCCACTTTCAAGCAAAGACTTTCTTGACCACCTTCTACACAACTGGGTTTTAGGATTTTCTGCATTAAGTCCAAAATAACATTTTAAAATAACAGCTTTATTGAGATATAATTTACATACCATAACCAAGAAAACAGTTTTATGATTGATGTTAATCTTTGCTTCATCTCATTTTATGGGCTCTCTTGTGTAGACTCTAGCATGCATATTTTTTTTTCCGATTAACATCTAAGATCAGGATGCATCTTACAATGACGACATGTCACAGCTTAATTGGCAGTGTTTTATTTTTACTTTCTTAGTGATACATGAAATAGTGGTGTACCTTATAATCAAGGGCATCTTTGAATCGATGAAAAACTACATCTAGAATTTCCATCACCATTCATTCTAAAGAGTTCAGAGTACAGGTTTCAGCAGGACTGTTGATAAAGATGTAAAATACATTCTTAAACTGCAATAAAAAGAGATTCCATTCAGGGTCAGATAACATCAGGGCGGGGGCGGGGGCGGGGAGGGAGCATCTAGTTTGCAGTTGATTCTAAGTTCAGCTGTGCTGGAAGGTGGGAAATGTTTTCATTTATGTATGATTCTTGCTATTCTGTTTAGAATCTTCTCCTCTCCTGTTTCACTTTCTCTGATGCTTGCTGGGGTTGTCTTTTCTTTTGAGAATGTTAAAAACAATAATCATGAAAAATCTTCGCAGTGACTCAGTCTTTGCAAACTGACATCAAGGTGAATGTCTAGTGGAAATTTGGGGCTTGCTGGGCTGCCACGGGCAGTTTGCATTTAAACAAGTTGTGACTTTGATTTAAGAATTTGGCTTGATGGGTAATATATCCAAGGCAGGGGCTGATGTATATACTGTTTCCATCAGAAATATCAGGTTCTGTGTATGTGTTTATTTCTCTGAGTGGCTATGTATTTAATAAATAATGTGTTTCAATGGGTATTATTTTCATTTCAGTGTTTAATACCTGCACAATATGTCTCAGTTTCAGGGTTGAATGGCACCTCATAAATTATGAGCTGTTATTAGCTGCTTTCTCCTTGTGTCTTAATTATTAGGCTGAAAAGAGAGGGCAGACTTTTATAAGCATTCATATTTTCTGTTTACAAGGCTTTTACTGACGTCTAATAAATTTAATTACCTCTAATAAGAAGAGGAAATGAAGTTCTATTTAGCAAATTCATAGCTTTGAAATGCATCTTGTAGCTTTATGAGCACAGCAAGCTCCAGGAAGGTGAAAACCATTTAAGGAGCTGTTGATGGGTTAAACAAACTCTGCAAAACTGTTAAATTATTTTTGTTTCCATTTTATTGCTTAACCTCCAGGGTAAACTTCAGGCTACCTGATAAAGCAGCCGCTCAGGAACTTTAAACTACCTGCTTTACCCCCCAGGGCTGAAGCAGACTCCTGTATTAAAGGTACATTTTTCAAATATAACTTTAAATTTGGAAATTGATTGTGTCTTGACCTACTTATTTCCAAATGCTGTTCATTCCAGACTCCTTTGTTTTGCTCATATTACAAATCTATTGTTCTTTCAGGAGGGCTCCCAGCTGGTAGGGGTGGAGGGAGGAATCAGTGCAGCAAAGACGAGCTCATTCTGCCAGCACGATTATCATTTGAATCAAATTCACAATTAACTGGACTCAGGCTGCAGAAAAGACCTGTGGTGATCTCAGATCAGCCACTTCCTACAGAGTGTGGGAACAGCGAGGAGGCGGCTGGCTTATAAAGATTATGTTTGGGGGAGGAGGGATCCTATAAAATATTTAAAGACTTATTTTATAGGGCATCTGAGAGTTTATTTGGATGTATTTTTTGGTCACATGTCTTCCCAGATAACACTTGTTAGGCACCTAGATTGCATTCACTGTGGTATATTGGCAGACAGCCCTTGAAAAAACCATACTACTGATGATAACTCTTGGTCTTTCTTCAAAAACTTAACCTGGGTGTTACTAGGAAGACCTTGTGAATGAATAAGTGTCTCCTAAAGGTGTGGGCCTTGTAGCGCCTTGCTCTCCGGCTGTGACTCGGCGGTGCTCCTCTGAAGGCTGCCTGGGGCTTGGCCTCAGCTCCTCCTTGGGGCCTCTGCAGCCTCTCCGTCCCCCCACTCAGCGAGGCCGTGGCCTCAGAACTGCCGCAGAATCCCGTCCTTTCTCTGTCTGCCAGCTCCTCATTTCTGCTCCTTGTTACTTCCCCTGGGACATGGCGACGGCTTCCCCGTGAGTCCTGGCTTCCAGTTTTGGCCTTTTTAGTCTGTTATCCACAGCAGTAGCCAGGGTTGGCTTCCTTTAAAAGAATAAACATATTGCCTCACAGTCTATCAGGTCCCCAAGCACCCCTCACCCTGCTCCTCTCTTCCGTCAGCCCCACCGAGCCTCTGGTTCCAATCTGTTTTCCAAATACACGTGGTCCCCCCAGGGAGGAGACAGCCTCCATGGGTGCCTTTGCCAGAAGGGTTTCAGTGGGGATTTCACAGTCTGGACTTAAGAATGAAGAATTAAGATTTAAGAATGAAGACAAAGTGGACACAGTGGGTGGATATTTTACTGTTTCAAATGATTTGTACAGAAAGGACGATAAGACATGGTTAGAAAAGAGTATTTCTTAGCATATTTTACATGCGTATTTGTCACTTCAATATCTTCTGAGAATTACCTGTTCATTATCTTTGGTCATTTAAAAAAAATCAGTCTTTTTTTTATTGATTTCTGGCGAGTTTTTGTATATTTTCATATGTGTCACAAATACTGTTTTCCAGTCTATCATTTGTCTTTTAATGTTGTTTATGGTAGCTTTTATCACATGTGGTGTATTTTATCATATGTGAGCACTTGGGTGTTTAGTACAGCTAAATCTGTTAATATTTTCCATTATTGCTTCTTGTTTCTTTCCTATATGCTCTCTCCGTCACAAATTACTCTTTGTTTTCTTCTAGTGCCTTTTTTTTTGGTATTTGTTTTTATGTTTTTACCTTCACATCTTCAATTCATCTCACATTTATTTTGGTGAATGATCTGAGAGAAGGTTCTGGCTCTCTCTCCTCTTCCTCCAGTGTGTCCAGTTGCCTTATTACTAGTCTATGGACAATCAGTCCTTTGCAAACTATTGGAAAATTCATCTTTCTAATATTCTAAATTCCAGTTTTTAAAGAAGAATCATTCTGAGTACATTCGAAGATATGAAGGCAGAATCCAGTGTATAGGACTAAGAGAAAGAATTCTGGGAAGTTCAAAGAATGCTGGAAGGAGTTTGGGTCCTGAAAGATGGGAGAGAATTGGGTCAGACAACAGAGATTCATCTTGAATGGAGCTGGGAGGGAAGGCAGTGGGGACGGGTGTCCACATGAGTACTGTGGAGGTGACATGACAGGAGTTGGGAAGGTTTACATCAAAAGCCTCTATTTTCTCTGTGAAGAAGTAGACAGCCACTGCTGAGAGTAGCAGTAGAGTAGGACATTTGTAGAGAGTCATTCATCATGGAGAAGGTTTTGATTCAGGCAAGGTGGGGGAGCATCCAGAGGAATGACGGGGCTTGGCAAATACACCCGTCATCTAAGCACTTCTCGTCATCCCTACTGCCGCACCCTAGTGCAAGCCACCATCTTCTTATGTGGATGGTGGCAACAGGTCCACATAGGCAAGGATGCCTGTGTGTTTTGCTCACTACTTTATCTCCAGCACCTAGGACAGTGCCTGGCACATAGGAGACATTCAATAAGCACTTTCTAGATAAATGAATGGGTGTTGGAAACTGAGGCTTCCCTTGGTGGAACCAGAAGCCATCTGTGCTGGCAACCGTCTGTGATGGAACGGAAGCCATCTGTGCCCAGGCCCACAAAGAAGGTCCTGCCCACATAGTAGACCTTCAAAAAGGGTTTGTAGAATGAATAAATGATTACATGAATGGGGTGGCTGGATGAAGGTTGGATAGCAGAAAGAGATTTTCAGTTTCAAAGGGAATGGGACATTATTTCCCCTGGACCATTCCATGTACTTTTAAAGTAATCGCTAGCACTGTTTGCCAAAGATTTCTGGCTCTCTCCCTCTGAGAACATGGTAATACTGACTTCCTAGCCTTAGGTGGAACCATGTGATGAGTTCTGACCAAAGGGTTTTGAGCAGAAATATCCTGTGTCCTGTCCAAGCCAAAGCATTACTTACTTGTGCAAGACCCTTCAGACTTTCTTTTCCTTCTGCTGTGTGCTCATGTGTCAGCTGGGCTTCCTGACTGAGTAGCCTGAGAAGAGACCCCTGATAACCCATGATGGATGTGCAGCATGAGTGAGAAATTTGGGAGATGTTTGTTACTTAGCATAACCTGGTTTATCCCAGCTGACACATCTGCTAATCGGAACCCTGATTATAACTGTATTCCTAGAGGAAAGGAAAGGGAAGCCTACTTTTCAGGTACGGAATTTCCTTTCTTTCCATAAGAATTTTTTCTTATGTCTGTGGGAAAATATACATAACACAAAATGGAGTTCTTTAACCATTTTTAAGTGCACAGTTCAACAGCATTAGGTTCATTCACATTGTTGTATGATCATTGCTACTGTTCATCTCCAGAACATTTTCATCTTTTCATACTGAAACTTTATGCCCATCAAGCAATAACTACCTATTCCCCCAGTCCCCTTGGCCCTGACAACCACTGTGCTACTTCCTGTCTCTATGAATTCAACTATTCTAAGTATCTCATTTAAGTGGAATCACACAGTGTTTGTCCTTTTGTGTCTGGCTTATTTCACTTAGCACAATGTCTTCAAGGTTCATCCATGTTGTAGCCTGTGTCAGAATTTCCTTCCTTTTAAAGGTTGAAAAACACTCCATTATACACATATACCACATTTTATTTATCCATATATTCATCAATGGACACTCAAGTTGTTTCCATCTTTTGGCTATTCTGAATAATGCCGCTATGAACATAGGTGTGCAGATATCTGTTCAAGTTCTCTGTCTTCAATTCCCTTGAATAAATACCCATGAGTAGAATTTCTGGATCATATGGTAATTCTATTTTTAACTTTTTGAAGAACTGATATACTGTTTTCCACAGCAGCTGTACCATTTTACATTCCCACCAGCCATGCAAAAGTGTTCCAATTTCTCCACATCCATGCCAACACTTGTTGTTTTTTGTTTTGTATTTTTTTATACTAGCTATCCTAGTGGGTGTGAATCAGTATCTCAAGGTGGCCCCAATTTTTTCTTGACTTGTTCTTTGCCAAGTGGGAATGAAGCCATACTTGTCATTGTCCCTACAGATTAGAGAAATGCATTCAGTTTGGCTCTCAGTATGAAAGGAGCCCTTAGCAAAAGTATGACATGGATGAATTCAGTGTTTTATACCTATTCTTCCTGTATCTTATACCCCTTCCCAAATGCCCCTGTGTACAATCCTTCTTCTCCTCTAAAGCACTTATTTCACTAACTAGAGAGTGAGACCTCCCAGGAGTATTTGCTGTTTAAACACAGGGAGGGTTTCACCCAGAGGAATACATTGCCAGTGGCACAAGCTCAAAATTCTGTGAGGAAAATGTTTTGGGGTGGGGCACCCCTGAAATTAAACCACACAGACAAGATTGCCTCACAAAAACGATGCCCTGTTCCCAGAAGTCACATCCTGAATCATGGCTACATCTAGACATTGTGCTACTGTTTTGGAATTAAGCTCTCTCGGGTGTTCTTTTTAAACAACTGCCTGATTACATGAATTCCCAGAAATTTCCCTGAGAACATGTAAAGCCCAGTGGTGCAACTCAGCCTTTACTGGAACTTCATTGGAACTAAGCCTTTAATAGGACTGAAACAGTCCTAACGTTCTGGGATGTCTTTAAGTCTCTGCCCAGAGATAGTTCCGTGCAGAATCTTTGAGGATGATGTGGGGACTTTGGGGCTGAGCCACCATGCTGGACCCATGCTGGTCAGCCAGGCCTGTCAGATTCCATCTTCAAATGGGCCATCCATTGGCTCTGGCAGTAACCAGAATGGCACTGTGGCTCTTTAGCAAGGTCTTTTGGACCTGGACACTGGGGCTGCTGCTTTCTGTCACCCTGGGAGGTCCAGGGCACAGAGCTGTGGCTGGTGAGAGTGGGGCTGCGTGAAGTTAGGCTCGGAGGGCCGGTCAGGTATTTTGCTCCTAAGTAGCTCTGATTGCTGCTGCCTTCTGGCTGAAAGCCAGCTACAGGGGGTGGCCCTGCCAGAGCTGTGGGTCTAAGAAGTGGGACAGCATGGGCCTGCATTCTGCAGCTCTGTCGGCATCTCCCTCTCCTGCTCCAGAGTGTCTGTGGGGAAGAGCCATGCTAAGCGTGGGCCCCTGCTTCCCTGCACTCCGAGACTCCACTCTGCTCCACTCCAATGCCCCTTACTCTGCTCCAGGCACCTCCTGAGGTTCCAGTGCTGCACCTTCTCCTGCCACAAGAAGAGCCGTCATGGGGAAACACCTTCTTTTAGGTCCCTTCCCCGAAAGGAAGACAAAGACCCATCCTGAGTTCCTCACAGAAACACTGAGAGTGCGCAGCAGTGATGAACACGCGTTGTGCTGTGGATGATAACTTCAGGGACCTGCACACCAAGAAGGAAACCTAACGCTGAACCTCGGACTCTCTCCACCCAGGGTCCAGTCGTCCTGCCACTTCACGGGAAGTTCTACACCTGCCACCTCTCTCTTCCCCCTCACCTTGCTGCCATATTGAAGGAGCTAGATTTTCTTCCCAGGCAATGGTTTTCTCCTTCACCACCCCCAGTTCAAAGGCCTTGCTGCTCACCCCTTTTAAGAGAAAGCATTCTTTTAATCAGTTAATATCATAATTTTCTGCAGAAGTCAGCCCTGTCTTCCCTGAGGCCCACCCTTGGTGGGAGGAAGTGGATGTCTTAGCACCTTGTCTGGAGCATGTGCCTCGGGGTCATCCATCCCAGCAGCACAGAAAGGAGGGTTTCACCTAACCTCTGCATGAATAAGCCTGCCCACCAGTGATCCCTTCCAAAGTGGGTGTTGCCCCAAAGAACCATCCCAACACCTACCCTTGAAACTGCCGAAAGTTCAGGAATATAGGGTCCAGTCTCCGACCACCCTGCTAATGCTTCCTAATTCTCAACCTACAGAGTGGCCAGTCTCTCCGGATCTGCACAGAGATGTCAGCCAGACCATTAGATTGGATCCCAAAGAACTTTTCAACTCAATGTCCAAAAAGCATTCACTGAACACCTACCAAGAGTTACCCCTCTTGCTCGGTCCTGGGGGGATTGAAGACTGGCTCGGACAGCCCTGTAGCCCATTTTGAGTAAGAAAAAGGAATGCAATGTAAATAATACAATATGATTAATAGACAAAAATGGATTTAAAAAATGAGACTTCAGTGAACAGGAAAAATGTAATTTGCTCTGGGAATTTCATTACAGAATCCTGGAATTCTAGAGCTAGAAGGATCTCGGAAATCAACTGTCCTAATTTCACTTCCAGGAAGGTGACCGAGATGCGGAACAGTTCTGTGACTTACCCAAGGTGGTACAGCTAGTGAAGTCGAGGCTCAGCCCGCAGCCCAGGTTTCCTGACTCCCAGACCCAGTGGTTTCAGTGAATCCTCAGTGCCTGAGCCTTTAGATGTCACAGAAGGATTTGTTCATCTTCCTGGGACTCCCTGGGCTTATGTTGGCTAAAAGCAGAAGGTGCCTCCTTTTCTTTGAAGGCCCAGGTCGGCCTCATTTATGACGGGCTCACGAGCCTGGGAAGGCAGCTGCTAGCAGCCTGGCTCACCTTGCCCCGCCCTCGGCCCCTTCCCATCCCCCCCGGCCTCCCTCACCCCTAGCCCTGGTCACGCTGGGTGGGCGCAAGGCTCTTACAATGACTCCCGTTGCCTTGGGATCCACTAAAGCTGGTGAGTGCACCCCTCTCTAGGTTAAATCTTCCTTTAGTCCTTGTAACCATGGCCAAAGAAATTATTTTTTAAATTGAGATATAATTCCCATAAAATTCTCTCTTTTAAAGTGTGCAATTCAGTGATTTTGAGTACATTCTCACAGTTAGGCACCCATCGCCATGATTTCACTGTAGAACACTTCACCACTTCAAAAATAAACCACCTCCCCATTAGACGTCATTCCTACTCTCCCCTCCTCTTAGCTCCTGGCAGCCACTCATCTATTTTCTGTCTCTATGGATTTACTCGTCTGAACATTTCATATAATAGAATCATGCAGTATGTGGCATTTGTGCCTGACTTCTTTCACATAGCATAATGTTTTCAAGGTTCATCCATGTTGTAGCAGGTATCAAGCTCCCTTCCTTTTTATGGCTGAATAGTATTCCACTGTATGGACATCCACATTTTGGTTACTTATTCTTGAATATTAATTCATGGATATTTTGGTTGTTTCCACTTTTTGGCTTTTATGAATAATGATGCTATAAACATTTGTTTACAAGTTTTTGTGTGAATGTGATTTAAGTTCTCCTGGGTATGTACCTGGGATGGAGTTGCTGTGTTATATAGTTATTATATACTTAGCTTTTTGAGGAACTCCAAATTGTTTTCCAAAGCAACTCCACCATTTTACATTCCCACCAGGTTATGAACATTTCAATTTCTCCACATCTTCAACAACACTTACCATTTTCCATGTTTTTGAGCTGTCCTAATGGGTTAGAAGTGGTATCTCATTTTTATTTTGATTTACTTTTCCCTAATGGTTAATGATATTAACTATATTTTCATATACTTATTCCTCATATATATATTGTCTTTAAAGAAAAGTTTATGCAAATCCTTTGCTCATGTTTTAATTGAATTATTTCTGTTTTTATTATTGAGCCGTAAGCATTCTTTATATATTCTGGATACTAGTCATTTATCAGATACCAATTTGCAAATACTCTCCCATTCTGTGGGTTGTCTTTTCACCTTCTAGATGGTCTTCTTTGAAGCATAAAAGCTTTTAATTTTGATGAAGTCCAACTTATCTGTTTTTTCTTTGATTGCCTGTGTTTTGATGTCAAAGTTGCTTAAAGGTTTTTATGAGCCCCTTTCCTTTCCTATCCAAGATGATATTGAGCAATATAAAGATAGTCACTGCACATCTGTGTTTGAAGGAGTGATCTTTTTCTTTTTAGCTGACAAGGGCTCCCGAAATGCTCTTATGAGGGGGACATAGCGGGTGGCACTGGGGGCATAGCTAGGAAACTGCTTGCAAGGGGTAGGGCAAGAAGATGTTCAAGGAGTACTCTTGGGCCAGCGTGACAGCCAATTACAGCTCTCTTTTACCTCATTTGATAGGAGTAAGTAGTTCGTATTTGCTTTAAAACTCTTTGGAAGATAGAGACAGACACTGAGCTCTCCTCTGTGGGCTTTCTCGAGTCTCCTTCTGGCCTCTTGGCTTTCAGTCAGGGTCTGACCAAGGGACCGTTTTCTGCTCCATGGAGAGTGGGCCTCCAATGGCAGGCAGCCCTTCCAGTGCGTCCTTGACTCCAGTTCAGTGGCAGACACTGCTCATCCTGAGGGCCTGGGGGCCTGGCTGCCCTGCGCTCTGCAGTGTGAGCTGTAGCAGTCCTGCTTCTTTGAAGGACCAGTTATAGTTTTCACCTTCTGAAGGGCTTGGAACTGTGGCAACACCTGTCTGGTGGAGTGTATCTCACAGAGCTACACAGAGTCCTCACAGGGTCCGTTGGTGGCTTAGTCTGTCCCAGAGCAGGAGGACCCAACAGGAGTCCTGGGCAGACTGTGGCACTTTGGAATTTGGGAGGTGCCCATGGTCTGCTCAGGGAAGTCATCATGATTTCCTCCTTTGACAAAGATCCCGGAAGCCTGCCGTGTGGGGTCTAAAGTCAGTCTGTTGCTCTCTCCACCTCTGCCTTTGGTTCTCTCCCACCAGGCCCACTTCCCTCAGCCAGCTACCAGCCAGCAGCCTGGCACAGCCAGAGTCCCACATGTGTGGTGGAAATCAATGAAGTGAGGCCTTTCAGGAGGGACCCTGGTGTTCTTCAACTGAGAGCTTTAAGTCTACTGCCGTGTGGCTTAGCCAGTGGATATGCCATTGAAGAGATCGTAGTAACAGGGAAGCAAGGCAGGGATTGGCTGAGAAGGCACTTAGGAAAGAGATGGGAGGTGTGATGAAATGGCCGCCTAATGAATGGATCTTTCATGTCCCCAGCCTCACGGCCACATCCCCAGGATGGATCATGCAATTAATAAGTGGGAGATGAAACACCCTTCCTCCTTCTTCATCACAAAACTTGGAGAAAACAAATCTGATCTAGAGCTCTCTGGGGTCGGCATTTGGCTGGATTTTTTAGTGGGGCAGGGGAGGGTCTGGAAAGGTTAGCATCCTGTGCCTGAAGCTGTTAGTGAGCTCCAGGGCTCAGGAAGGGGTGTGTGTGTGTGTGTGTGTAACACCACAACATTAGGGAATGAAGTTGGCCATCTGAACCCACTGGTCACGCGGGTTAAGGGGCTGGTGACAACTGATGATTTCTCAAGGGTGTTTTGTTTGCAGATGGCTTTCTAGTGATTTAGGCAGGTCGTTAGTGAATCAATACTTTTCTGCCCGTCTCTGAAATCCCTGGCTGTTTGATAGTTGAGCTTAGACAGCTATTTCTAATGAGCAATTACACCCTTCCCGCTATCTGTAGCTAGCCTACTGTGTGCCACATGGATGTTTTGTGAGTTTGTATTATTCATTTGTATCACTGTGTGGACGAGGCACCCGACACTCAGAGGGATTACGTCTTCTGACTACGATCATATTGTCAAACTGCCTGGGCTGGAATATTCTCTATGCTTGTGAGCTTATATGATGTACTTAGCCATCCTAAGCCCCAATTTCCTTACCTGTTAAATGAGATGACACATGCTTAGTCCTGAGCTCTGTGCCTGGCACACAGTTGGTACCCTGTAAGTGACAGCTGAGGGGCATCCCTGTCTGGCTTCAGTCTATGTTCTTTTCATAGTATCACAGGAACCTTAGGAAGACGGGAGGGAAAAAGCGTGGTGAGATTTTGCAAATGCGTATATTTTGGAGGGACCTGTGCTGACTGATGGTGTTACTTCTGGTTGAGTGTGACTGGGAGAGTCCCACTGGTCAGGATAACACTATAGTGAAGTGCCCAGGCTCTCGAGTCAGGCTGCCTGAGCTTCCGCCTCTGGTCTACCACTCACTAGCTGTGTGACCTTGGGCACATTGGGTAACCATTCTGTGTCTCCGAGTTTTCATCTATAAAATGTAGATCATAGTAATTCCTCCCTCATAGGTTGTTGAGATAATTAAATGAGTCAATACATGCAAATGCTCAATGAATATTAGCTGTTATTTATTCAATTTATGTTTATCAAGCACTCATCAGCCAGGTACTGGGGAGGCCTGAGGAAGAGAGAGCTGTCCCTTTTCTCAGGGGGTTTACAATCTAGTCTGGAGTGTGGGGATGGACAGAAAACAAAAAGCCAGCAAACAAGATAGTTATAAGTGGTGGTAAGTGCCATCCTTGCCCAAACAGAGTTGGGGGAAGGGGATCAGAGTGGGAATAGGATGGGGGAGGGCAGGCCTCTCTGAGGAGGTTCCATCTGTACTGATTCCTGAAGGGTGGCCAGAGTGCGGGAGGAACATTCCAGGCAGAGATCTGGGGATGGCAGAAGAACTGGCATGTTTAAGAGAGAGGAAGCCCAGGTGGCAGGTACCAGCGAACATGGCAGAGAGAAGGGTGAGCTGTGTGGAAAGGTGTGAAGAGCCTGCTCACACAGAGCATGTGGGCAGGGTGACGAGTTTGACTTTTCTTGTACAATTATGAGAAGTCTAAAAGGGTACAGTGCAATAAGCCAGGTGGAGAAAGACAGCTACTATGGTTTCACTCATTTGTGGAATATAAAAACAAAGGAAAACAGAAGGAATATGACAGTAGTAGACTCACAGACACTGAGAAGTGACTAGTGGTCACCAAGGGGGAGGGGCTGGGGCGAGTGCAGGTGGCAGGGAGGGACGATAAAGGGGCACAATAATTGGCAATCACAATATAAGTTGTTCACGGGGACTCTTGAACCACTGTGACGTGCATTTGAAACCAACATCAGATTGTGTATTAATGTTACTTTAATAATAATAACAATAATAATAATAGGCTATGAGAAGTTTTGGAAAGGGGTTACGCGTGGGAGTAGCATCATCTGAATCTCGGGATTGAGAACCGGCCCAGCTGAGTGGAGAAACGGTGGAGCAGGGAGCGGAGAACCGGCTTTGTCTGGGAGCCGGGCGAGGCGGGGGGCGGCAGGGGTGGCCGGGGTGGAGGGAAGTGGATGGATTCGAGGTGGGGTTTGGCGGTAGAGATGGCAGGACTTGGAGTACACTGATGTGGAGGCTGCGGGAAGCAAGGCGATCAAGGGTGACCCCTCAATTGGGGCCTGAATTCTCCCGATTTTACTAAGTATGCCGAGGTACCAAACAGCCCCAGAAACTCACGGCGTAAGATTTATCTCCCACTTAGGTCCCATGTCAGCCCCAACAACTGTGGGCTGCTGGTGGTATCTGCTGCACAGGGCTGCCCTGCACTGCAGGACCCAGCTCGGAGGAGCCGCCTCTCCTCCGAACAGACTGGACCAAAGCAAGAGTGCGGGGGAAACGGGCGTCTGCGCTCCTCGGATACTCCCCGTGCCATTGGCTGCAGCGAGTCACACGACCGACCCCGACGTCAAGGGCGGGATTGCGTCCCCCTGCACCCGGGCGGGCCGCCGGGTGCAGACCCCTCCCGCAGACGGGGAGTGAGTGCCTGGGAGCGCAACCAACTACCGCAGGACCTGGGCCCCCAGGGGTGGGGAGTGGTGGGAGGGGGTAGGGCGCAGCTCCGACCACCGCCCCTCCGCCTCTCCTCCTCGGAATGCCCAGCAGGGGCCTCGAGCGCGGCTAACGGGATGCGGTGGACGGTGCCTCAGCGGCAGCGCGGACCTGTTGCGGAGCAGGCGGATTGGATGTTCTAGAGACCAGGGCGTCAGGGTAACTTGCCTCAAGAAAAAGGCTGGTAACTCAAGCTCCTCTGCTTTGTTCAGCCATTCATTTCAGTCTAACCACCGAGCTCTCCGGGGGTGATCCGGGGCCCCCCTGCTTTGTTCCCCTCTCCTCTACTCCAGGCTCAGGGTCTTGAGGTCTGGGAAGGTCAAACGCTGGTTCCCTGCCCTCCTTTTCAGAGATCAAAAAATGGTTACCCGGTTGAACAATGGCCCGACCATCTGCGATATGTTAACCGCATAATGGAATGTAACTCGAAGGGCTTTTAAAAACATGAAGAGAGATTTTATTGTAACTAATCGTGATGGATGGTGAGTGTGGTCATACTAGGAACATAAATCTTTGTGCCAAGTCTTGAACTAAAAAGCCAAGTAACTCCATA